>NC_080795.1:72062109-72366693 GCF_028018385.1 Neofelis nebulosa | reverse complement strand
GATGCTGTGGTTCCTTCTGGTTTCGAACTTTTTAAATTCTGCTCTGGAAAGGTCCTGCTACGTTTCCATCTTCTTGATTACCATCTCTTTAAATCCTCAGTCCCTCCCTCGTCTCCCCCCCCCCCCACCATTGTCGAAGTGCATCGGGTAGTCTGTCTTTGTCTTGTCACAATTTATGGGGAGTGACAGCAGTGTGCACTTCAATAATATAGCAACCAAGCCCATGTATCATTGTTTTCTGGCAAATGTCCTGCCTGGATATGCATCCTTAACGAGGAGTATGGATGGTGTTATGACAGATGATGCTGGCCCACAGCAAAGCAGGCAGCAAACGTGACTTGTCAGTGATGTCCGGTTACCAGCACTGCTGAGTCCGTTAGTGACCTACTTTTACATCATCAGTCCCCACGCATACACGTGGCGCTAAGGCAACGTTCTCATTGCCAGCACCTCCAAATGTTGGGAAGACAACTAACCAGTTTTTCAGTGTCCCTGGGCCCCGTGGAGTGTGGAGTAGACTCATCTGTGCACAGCACAGTGCACAGCTTGCCCTTGAACGGTTCACAACCTCTGTCATTGCCGCCGCATCCGTTCCTGTTCTCTCCCAGCTCTGGGCAGATGCACAGGCGCACAGATGTAGCCTGGTGGGCACCCAGCCTACCCCAACCCCTTTTCAGTCTCTCCTTTTAATCTTCATTTACCTTCCCCCACCTCCGACAGTTCTCTGGGTTATGAAACCATTCACTTCACCAATAAAGATTTTTATTTATTTGTTTCTAAAGTTCATAGCCTGTACCAGGCACTCTGCCGGGTGCTGAGGCACAGCTGAGTATAAGACACACATGGTTCCTACCTCCCTAACACCCACTGTCTGGTGGGGGAGACAGACAAGGAAGCAGGAACTTACAGTCACGTGTGGTAAGTGCTGTGATGGGGATGGGGATGGGGCTGGGGGTCCTGCGAATCCAGGGCAGAGGACCACCTAACGTACTGGTTCAAAGGAGGATTTCCAGAGGGAGTGACACCTCAGTTAGGACCTGAAGACTAGAGGTGGGGGACAGCCTACTACTTTTGAGAAGTCTGGCTTGTTACAGCTGGAGTATGACGGGGAGACAGGGTGGAACACGGGCTGGAAAGACAGCAGGGCCTTACCCTGAGATCAACGGAAAGCCTTTAGGGTTTGCAGCAAGGGATTGGCATGATTTGCCTTTGAGAAGGACCTCTCCGACTGCAGGGTGGAGACTGGCCTGGACCAGGGCAAGCATAAATGAAGGGTGACCAGTTGTTAGACTGTGGAAGATGACCCAGCGAGAGCTGTTAGTGGCCTGGCCCGGCCAGGGGAGAAGGCTGGAGAAGGGACCCAAGGAATATTTAACCCGCCTCCACTTTCTAGGGACACAAATGATGCTTGGCCCCTGAAAATGAGGGCTTGTCCCACACCTGGATCTCCATCTGTTAGCTTCCTACTAAGCAAGACATCTTCTTGGATACAGCCACTCTAACAGGTTCCCTGTCCCTTTCTGGGTTTCCAGATTCTAGGGCCAAACACTGGATTGGTTGTGCAATGGCCATAATCATCACCTGGCTCTTCTGTGATCTCTGTAGAACCCTAGAGTGCAGAAAGTTAGAGCAGAGTGATTCTTTAAGGTTCGTCCTGTCCAGTCCTCCACATTTTATTTTTTTTTTAAATTTTTTTTCAACGTTTTTTATTTATTTTGGGGACAAAGAGAGACAGAGCATGAACGGGGGAGGGGCAGAGAGAGAGGGAGACACAGAATCGGAAACAGGCTCCAGGCTCCGAGCCATCAGCCCAGAGCCTGACGCGGGGCTCGAACTCACGGACCGCGAGATCGTGACCTGGCTGAAGTCGGACGCTTAACCGACTGCGCCACCCAGGCGCCCCAAGTCCTCCACATTTTAGCAGTGACTAGTTGATGGCCCAAACGAGGGAAATGACTCGCTCAAACCCCCTCAGAGCATTGGGATTGGAACCGGATGTTTCCGTTCCTGGGTAGGTGATTCTTTGGGCTTAAACAACTGCTTCTTGGACTGGCTTGACTACGTGAGTGTGTTACTCAGCGCGTTTTGCGTCTCCCACTCTTCCTCAGCTGCAGTGGACTCCTCTGAAAATGTGTGGCAGGTAAATAAATCAAGGTTGGTCTTGGGTGTGCCCTTCTTTTAAGGCCCTGGGCTTGCCCTGAAGGAACAGTGTGTTATCTTCTAGCTCTGCCTTTTCTGTCCTGTTTACTGCTTGTTTTGTCACTGACTGCAGTGAACTCTGATCCTAGATTCCCCTTTCTTGAGCCATTGGTGGGTGGCAGGGATCACAAGGACTCTGGGGACTTCTTTCGGGCTTTATTGTGGTGACAGGCAGTCCTGCTCCATCTCTGTCCTTTACAGCCCGGCCGCCAGGAGCCTGGCCTTGGGAATCAGACTGGGCTTGAATCCTAGCTCTGCCACTTGCCCACCGGGCAAGGTTCTCATCAGTGAAATAGGGACAGCCAGACTGCAGGTTTTAAAAAGTAATAAATGGGAAGAAGTCCAGGACAGGGCCCTTCACATGGTTGATGCTCAATAAATGGTGACTATGTTTACGCTAGATTATTGTTCTCTGTCCCCTCATTGCAGTTGGCCAAACTGTAGATTTAGTCACCACATACCTGTTGACCACCACTTGCCCTGTGTTGATTCCCTGATGAGATTTCAGGAGGGTGGGCTCTTTGTTTCCACCCTTCTGAGTGATAGATTGTAAATTCTTGTCTCTCTCACCCTCCCTGAACCTTGTCAGTTAAAGCTACCAGACTCTGGGAACAGTGAGAAACCACTGGGCAGTGAGGGTCTTCAGCCTGTGGGACAAGTGGCCAAAGCCGGGGAGCAGAGGCTAGTGTTTCCTGCTTTGGAAGGTAGCTTAAATTTTTGTTTTCTTTGAAACTTTTTGTGCAGTCGCTCTTGTGCTCTGAAGAAACACAGAAATGGCTGCAAAGAAAGGGCAAGGTGGTCCAGAGCCATCCTCCTCAGATGCGGGATTAAGAAAGTGGCGGGAGGCTAATATTTGAGGCCAGAACAGGGAAATGTAATGAGTGGTGAGCTTCCAGATTCTGCTTAGTGGGATAACCACATGGTCTTAGTGAAAGAAAAGAGGAAAGCGACGGTGGAAATAACAATTGCAGTAATGCCTGCTTACTGTTCTCCGTAAGAACTCTGCCCTGGAGTGAGCACGACATGGCTGTTGAGGAAGGTTTTCACAGAGCTAAGCGAAAATCTTCACAAACAGAGAGCCTATTTTATTACAGAGAAGCATCCAAAGACAAACGTCAACTTGATCTGGTATTCAGTCAGGTAAATCTCTGCTTGTGAGTAGGGCCGTCCTCAGAGTGGGGGAAGTCTTGTCCTTTGAGAGGTCAGTACCCTGAGCGAGACTGCATACAGAAGAGAAGGCCGGGTTTTGACAGGTCTGAGGTTCTTCTGAGCAGGCTTTCCTGGGAAAGCCCTGGGCTGGGGTTTCAGAGGTGAGTAAGGTAGCCCTTTGGCTCATTACAGAAGAATCCAGCAGTCCCTTTGATGGGCGCTATTTTGGGAACTACAGGGAAGGGCTTTGGGAGCAAAGATGGGACTGATACAAATTTTTTTCCCGTTTAATAAGCCCAGCTCCTGAACTCAATATATTTAATTTTACAGTGTAGTACAGCCAGGACCCGGTCCAAAAATGTTCCTGAAATCTCCCTGAAACCTAGTTAAGGACTGATTATCACAAATCTTCTTGTGCCATAGCTTCGTGGTATTTTTAGGAGCCATTCTGAAGACCAGTGGCAGCACAGATTATAGCCCCACGTCACGCCCCCCCCCCCCCCCCCCCCCCCCCCCCCCGCCATGCCCGTCAGCTGGGATGCAGCTTATTACCAAAGCCCACCAGTTCCCGGTCTCAGGCTTTCCAGGCACCAGCGTGTGTGATTAACAGCTGCGTTCATTGTGCATTTACCTTTTGCTGGATGTTTTGTATACATTATCTCATTTAAATCTCAGGGTAACCTTAGGGCAAGTATGGTCATTTCTGTTTCATAGTTGAGGATCGTGCGGCTAAGGGTTTTTACGGAGCTTGCCTAGGGTTACCACCCATAAGTCTCAGCACTTACAGAGCCTGGGGCTTATGGAATCCAGCTCTGTGTGATTCAGGAACCACTGCTTTTTCCGCAGTAGTCCCTGGGTAATCACCCTAATGCAGTCTTTGCAGAAAAAGGAGTTAACTCCAGGGCTTCAAATCCATGTGGGAGAAAATTTAGGACATTTTTATTACTGCCTTCTCTGCTGTATGCTAGGCCCTATCCACATTCCCACAGATTGGGTCTTGTTTGTCTTTCTGACTTCTAGATAAGCTAATTTAAAAAAAAACATTTTTTTTAATGTTTACTTTTGAGAGAGAGGGAGAGGGAGACACAGAATCCGAAGCAGGTTCCAGGCTCTGAGCTGTCAGCACAGAGCCTGATGTGGGGAACAGTGAGATCATGACCCGAGCTGAAGTCGGACACCTAACCGACTGAGCCACACAGGCGCGCCCCACCCCCAGATATGCTAATTTTAAGATTTTTTAAAATTTATTTTTGAGAGAGACAGAGTGAGAGTGGGGGAGGGACAGAAAGAGAGGGAGACACAGGATCCGAAGCAGGCTCCAGGCTCTCTCTGAACTGTCAGCACAGAGCCTGATGTGGGGCTCGAACCCACGAACTGTGAGATCATGACCTGAGACGAAGTCAGATGCATAACCGACAGAGCCACCCAGGCGCCCCCAGATAGGCTAATTTTAAAAAAAGAAGGCATCTCATCATCTTTTTAATAGCTTCTGTTCTCTTCCAAGTTAAACCAAAGAGTCACTTGTCATTTGCCTCAGTAATTGGACTGTGACTTTAGGGGCACCTAGGTGGCTCAGTCTGTTAAGCATCCGACTCTTATTTCTACTCAGGTCATGATCTTGCGGTTGGTGAGATTGAGCCCTGCATTGGGCTCTGTGCTGACAGCACGGGGCCTGCTTGGGATTCTCTGTGTCAGCCCTCCCCCTGCTTGAACTCACTCTCAAAATATTTTTTAAAAAATCGGACTGTGACTTTAAATGGCTGCTAGAGTTGCTGGTTTGACTCACCTTAAAGTGGTTCTCCGTTCTCATTGGCCATGTGAGGACATGTGACTCTTGATGCCCCACGAACCCCAGCAAAGTGGAGGCCCAGATAGGAGATCAGAGAGCCTGGGTCTGTGGGAAGGTCACTGTGCGCTGGACAGTTTAGTCACTTGGAACACACTGTCTCGTGGACTCTCCCAACAGTCTCAGGAGGGCCCTGTTGCTGCCCCCAGGGTGTGGGCGCACCTGATATGTAGTGGGTGTGGGTTTCAGACCCAGCTCTGTCCTGCTCCTGTAGTTCCTTCCATATCACAGGGAAAGGCCAAGGTGGCTTGAGAAGGCGGGCTTCACGGGATGCAGAGGACCCAACTGAGGCAGCAGGGAGCTCCGTGTTATTTCTCCCTCTCAGGACCTGTCACCGGGTGCCGCTTACAAACTCATACTATGAAAGTCTTAGGAGTTGTAAGTCCCAGAACTCCTAGCAGTGGACAAAAGGCCATGCATTTCAGTTATTGGGTGGAAAAACCCTCTGTGGTTGACCGAGAGAAAACTTACAACAACTGACATTTCCTCACACCGAGTATTGCTTGTGTTGTCCCATGTCCTCATCGGCAACATGCGGATGCTCATACCTGTTGTGGGAGAGAGAACTGAGATAGTGAAGTATTAGCAGAGAGCCCTGCACTGAGGTGGGGCTCCCGTTGCATTAGTGGGTACGGCACAGCCTCGTCCAGCTAGCTCATCATTGTCTCAACACCTAGGCCTGTCGCAAGGCACATGCATGGTGCACATTCAGTAAACGTTGAGTTACTTATTTTCTGCCTTCACTTATTCCCCAGATATTTGAGCACCTAGTGTTGTGTCTTAGGGAGACCATGGGCACTTAACACACCAAGGGCATTTATAGCCTTGTGAGATACACGATCATTTACCAACATAATCCAAGGAAAGTCTCCTAGTGATGAGTGGTAGTCAGGTGGTGACCTTTGAGGTTATAGAGTATAAAGCTGATTTTGAAATCCTTCCCCAGCTCTGTGGTTGATTTATGCCAGGGGTGGGAATGTCCTTACTACTTCGGGCTTTGCTGTCAGAATTGGACCTTGTGTGCATTCTAAGCCGGGCTGGACCTGAACATGTCTTGTCACTGCTCTGTGACTGAAGGATGATCTAATGTGTATTGTGAGGCCATTTGGTTTCAAGAAATGATAGTTTGCTGAGGAACACGGGATGGGTATGGGAAATTAGGAAGGAGCTAGAAATTAGAGCTTTGCTGCAGCTGACTAAACCCACTCTTACCTGGTGGGCAGCTGCTCGTGGTTTGAAAGGGTTTGGTAAATCCCTCAGTTTCTTGTCCTCATGTGGAGTCTGGCTGGCTACTTTTCCTCAGTTTTTAATACTTGCCAAGTACTGTGAGCAACAGAATTCCAGACCGAGCTGCTAACTGCATGAAGATTGCATGGCTGCTGCTGAAAACAATAGGATGGTAAAACCATTGTTACGTACGTCCTCTCTTCTGGTCCCACAGGAGTCCTGTAAGAGTGTCTCATCTCTGCTTTATAGGTAATAAAGCTGAAGCACAGAGAGGTTTTGTGACATGCCTGGAGTCACACAGTAAAAATCCTCTTGGACTCTTTGAACCCAAGTCTTAAAACTCCCAAGTTCAGAGCTTGCTTTGTTGTTTTTCATCATGTAATGTTTCCATATTGAGGTACCAGAAGTCCTCGGTCAGTACCATTGCCTTTGAGTTGGTGCGCTTGTGCACACGGTACATGACACAGTTTTAGGTGGTGAAGAATCTGGACCAGGAATGGAATTCTGCAGTAATCGACTTCTGGAAAGTTCCGTGGCTGTTTCTGATTTAGAGCCTGGAACAGCAAACCATTTCCCCTGCAGCCCAGCTCAGAGGACCCTGCTCTGCAAAACCTCCATCGCGGGTGGGGACAGGTAGTTGTTTGCCCCATGAGTGTTGTATTCATGTTCCTGTTACACAGCTAATTACTGCACCTTAACTACCTGACTACCTACCTACCCAGGCAGCCCATCAGCTCCCCGGAGACCTAGAAAGAGTCCCGTTCACCATTGTAGCCCCAGAGCCTGGCTTGTTTTGGCCCTGCATACACATGAAATGTATGAACACATGCATGCTTAATCCAGGCTCTGTTTTTGCTCTCCTCACCCTACCCCCCATTGTCTGTTTTTTTATGGATTTCTTTAAGTTTCTTTATTTTTGACACAGACAGTACGAGCAGGGGAGGGGCTGAGAGAGAGAGAGAGAGAGAGAGAGAGAGAATCCCAAGCAGGCTCCTTGCTGTCAGCGCAGAGCCCAACATGGGGCTCAATCTCATGAACCATGAGATTATGACCTGAGCCAAAGTCAAGAGTCGGACGCTTAACTGATGGGGCCACCCCGGTGCCCCTGAATTTTTTTTTTTTTTTTTAATAGAATCTGGAAGGAGAAGGAAGTGTAAGGGTGGCAGATAAAATTAAAATTTTTAGTTTGGCTTCTCGCCAGTAGCTTTTGGGAAAGCGTTTTAAGGAAATGGAGTCTCACTTGGGGCTTGAGGATGGTCCGGTCCATTCCAGTGAATAAACAAGCATTGACTGCAGCTACGGTTTATGTGGAATGCTTGCACGTTCTTTCCTCAGTGTCCCCTTGTAGCCAGTGGAATGTAACAAGTGACATTCTAGGGGGCCCAAGAGTGACCATGCTTTTCCACAGTTTGGAGAACTTTAACATATGGTGGCTTGGGATCTCATGAGTTCATTTGTGTCTGGAAACGTAAGTGGGGTAAGATTTACTGCTAAGTAAATGGGGGCTTCAGCCACGTTTTTCAAGGCGTGAATGGAACTTACTCATTTGTTCACTCCACTGATAGACACCATTCAAAGTGTTTTTGCTGTGTAGCAGGAGATAACTTTCTGCAGACCTTTTCCTTAGGACGGTACATCTTAGATCACAGACATGTGGAGGCAGAGGTGAGGGGGCAGATGAACAAGAAACTGTTCCGGGGGTGCCTGGGTGGCTCAGTTGGTTAAGCATCTGACTTTAGCTCAGGTCATGATCTCACGGTTCAGGAGCTCGAGCCCCACATCAGGCTCTGTGCTGGCAGCTCAGAGCCTGGAGGCTGCTTTGGTTTCTGTGTCCCCCTCTCTCTCTGCCCCTCCCCCACTCACACTCTGTCTCTCTCTCTCTCTCCCCCTCAAGAATAAATAAACATTAAAAAAAATAAAAATTGAAAAACTAAAAAAAAAGAAACTGTTGGACCTAGGTCTTATATAATTTTTTTTCTCTGGAATTAATTCGCTTGGAATATATACTTTAGCAACTGTCTGTGTTTGGCTCCAGCCTTCCTCTTTGGGTGTCAATCCTGGTTTCATCTCTGAGTTTTTTCAATAGGAGAATTTGACATTCACATTCTGAGAGTGCTCTGTAATGTTTCCATTTACATACTAGTTTCCCTCGTTTTTTGGCTGCAGGGGTATATGAATACATACAAGAATCTGAGGTTCATTTTTAGCTGCAGCAGAGGCAAGCCCCAGGGGAAAAGTCAAGATAGCTGGATTCCTGAAATGGTAACTTGGCAACTTATCTTTTCTGGTTCTGAGCCTACAAAATGTTCTTTAGTTTTAGAACATAAGTAGCTCGTATCTGTAAAGGTCTTCGTTAAAATGCTGCGTTGAATGCATCAAGAGCCCTTATAATCCTTACCCCTTTAACCCGAGTACCTGTCATCGGCTTGAAAGCAGGCCAGAGCAAGGGGGGACAGTATATATGGTAAGGTATTAAAATTGGTCATGCCTTCCTGGCACAAGGAAAGGAAAGAGAAGTAATGTCTTGTGTGTTAAAATGCGAGGTTTTGTGGTGATTCAGAGCACCTGCAAGGAAATAGTCCCGAGGTAAAGATTAGCGGGGTTTGGGATTGGTGGGAGGGATTCAACATTTTGAAAGGCCTCATAAATGTGACCATTTATGTGACAGCCTGGGAAGAATGACCACCACTGGAACGACGGGTAGCCAGAAGGGCTTAGGTGATTCTTTATGAAGTCAGGCATGGATCCCCAAGCGGACTGGCTAGACGAGGACGTCATAAAACCCTGATTCAGGTATGCTTCTATTTTTATGAAGCATGGCTTGAAGCATGGTTTCTGTGGTTAAACCCTGGGGAAATAAAGGGAGGTCCAGCTCTCTAGGTGAAGGAGGTTAATGCCTGTTTGTTGAATGGATGTACAGACCAGACTCCTGAATGCCCTTTTCCCCCTCAATCTCCAAGCAAATGTGTCATTGCTGGCTGAGCTCTGTAAAGGCACGACTACAGGTAGGACTCTTCAGCCCCAAATGAAATATTCCCTGATAAGCTTTGGCAGAGAGGTCTTACCTGTCAGAGGCCCTTGATGCTTTCTAAGATATCCTTTTATTAACAGTTGTTTTAACAGGGGATGTTCTTCTATAGCAGCTGTTGCAAAACAATGGAAATATTCCGATGAGTAAATTTTGAAGTACCAAATTGAGGAATGATGCCTTTGAAGTCAGATAACAGAACCAAAAGGTTAAAAATACATTAAAAGTTCCAGTTTTATTTAAAAAAAAAAAAAAAAGAGCCTTAGATGAAAAGTCTCAAGCAGTTTCCAGCTTAGTTGAAGAGATAAGCTTTCCGCATTTGCATTAATTAGGAGAGCCATGTGGTGCTGACTGAGGGATCTGTATGGCTGTGGCTCAGCAAAGGGAGAAGGGTTCCATGGAGACTTGATGTAGGAGGACTGGAACAGCTTGGGATGCTTTTCTCCCGCTCGCTGCTTGATTGACTATGTGTGGAGCATTCCAGGGAGAGGGACCTAGGCCAGAGGAGGGTCATCGCAGGGACCCAGTGGGGCAACAGAGTGCATAGGTGACATTTTAGAGAAACGTCAGATCGGTTTATCAAACCTTCCCTGGGTCCCTCCTGTGGGCTAGGCTGAGTGCAAAGGGCTAGGGGTACAGAGTTGACAAAACCCAGGCATGGGTGGCCCTATGGGAGCTTACTATAGTAAAGGACACAGTAATAATGCCCTGTAAATTCTGACACGGTTATGGCCCCTAACATAATCTAGCTCTGCTAGCGTGCACACCAACCATGTGACATTGGCCTTATTCCTAGTTTGCGATGAGGAAGTCAAGTGCCTATGGTTTGGGTGATTTGCCGCCAGTGCTGGGCTTCAGTCCCTGGCCCTCAGAGTTTATATCCTCATCACCACATCGCACTGTGTTTCCCCGGGCTAGAAAAAGTAGCCTAACGAGGCCCCCCCCGCCCCCCTGCAAATCAGCTGACTGCCCTCCTCAAAGATAGATGGGCAGGTAGATAGGTAGAGAGATTAGAAAGGTTGACTAGACAAGACGCTCACAGTATCAGAGGAGGGTACGACTGAATGCGTGCTGGCTGCCTCTACGTTGGCACTTGGTCCATTGGTCCAAGGTCTTCCTGATCAGCAGTGACGTCACCTAACTGCCTTATGTCATTATCCTCCACCAACCCTCAGGTGGTCCTTCCATCCCTCTGTACTTCCAGGCCTGTGCCTGATAGGTGCCTGCCCAGGCACAGGCTTTGGGCAGGGAATGTGCAGAGGGGTGTGAGGCTCAACCCCTGACCTGGAGGTGTATGCAATCTGTCTGATTACAATCAAATAATTCTGCTTCACGGCCTCCGGTTTTCTTCTCCTTCCACATTCCTCCCGGTTCGTCCGCTTTGTTCCCCTGGCAGCATTATGGGGTGCACTCCCTGCCCTGCCGAGAGGAGCTCCTTTGGGCTCCCCGCAGGCTGGCCCTCAGGGAACCCTCCCTCAAGGTGTGCTCGCTCCCCTTTTCACCCGCCCGGCCCTTCTTCCATCTGGGGCTCCTCCCTTTGGCGTGAAGGCCTGCACTCTCCTGAGCGTGTCCTCCGGGGTCAGTCTTGCTTCCCTGTCATTTCGTAAGGATGAGCCCATGGACAGCGAAGGCACCTGCTCACCCGGGCATCCGTTTAGACAGCCGAACGCTGCCGCGTTAGTAAGTTCAGTAAATGTGTCGGCTGCTCTGCATCTTGAACCCCCACCGCAGTCCTGGTGTAAATATAGATCGGCACGAAGGTGATGGTGGCCGCTCACCGTGCACTTACTGGGCGGGCACGTTCTGAGAGCTTGGTACACTTTGCCTCCCAGAAGCCTGCAGTGGCCCACATTGTACAGAGGAGGAAACTGAGGCACACAGGGTAGGGACCTCACTCGAGCGGGATTAAAGCCTCCCGAGCTGGGGCCTCCCGACACCCTCTGTAACCACAGTGCCATCGGTGCATGAAGGAATTCTCCCACCTGCTGTGACTCTAGATTTTGTGAATGGTGTTTTTTTTTTTTTTTTTTTCATGTCAGACCAAGCCTTGGGCTTTAAACTGTGAGTGGAAATAGAATCTCATGAAACTGGGGAGATAAACATCAGCACAATGAATGCCAGTTTTGTTTTTAGTTAATTGAGAGTAATTTTGTCAATTCATTTCATAGCAGCTTTTTATTATGGCCCATTTTCACTAAAGCTCCTCGTTATTGTCGAACAAGCGGTGCTGTGGTCCCGCGGGCCACCCAGCCTCCCGAAACCTGCCGCAGGACACGGGGCAGATCACGGTGCTTCTCCAGCCGTTTTCCTCATGTGGGAAACAGAGATAGTGATTCTTCCTGGCAGATTGCTTGTGAGGCTTGGGGGAAACAACACACGTTCCCTCCCAGCCGCATCCCTGCCACTGCTAGGTGCTCTGGAACTGAGAACCTAAAAAGAATAGATATTTCAGGGGTGCCTGGGTGGCTCCGTCAGTTGAGCGTCCGACTTCAGCTCAGGTCATGATCTCACAGTCCGTGAGTTCGAGCCCCATGTCGGGCTCTGTGCTGACAACTCAGAGCCTGGATCCTGCTTCCGATTCTGTGTCTCCCTGCCTTTCTGCTCCCCCCTTGCTCACATTCTGTCTCTGTCTTAAAAATAAATAAAGATTAAAAAAATATATTTTTTTAATAAAAAAACATATTTCAGAAATCTGTCATTAGTAGGTGCTGCTTTTCTAATTTAGGACAGGCACCAGGGTATTTACTATATCTGTGCCACTGAGGCCTTGGCTACTTGTTTTTGGTTTGTTTTTAATCAACATGTGGAGCACTGTCGGTGCTTTGCTCAGCAGGGATAAAACATAATGATAAAGTTCTAGCAGAAACCAGAGGCAGTGAACCTTCCACTGTGATACGCATAAAAAAATATTTCGTGTTTTTAAAGGAAGTGTGGCTGTTGCCTGTAACACAAAAACGGGTATCAGCTTCTCCTCCAACTGAATTTGAAAGCCAGATTGACACTGACCACGGGTGCCTTCCCAGAGCTTTCAGGAAAACAAAACCAACTTGTTATGTTTGTTTCATTTTCCAAAGATAGCCAGAGTCTCCATTGGCCGGGTACTTCAGCTGCTGCACATATGAGGACTCTTCCATTTTAGTAATTAAAACGAACTTCTCTTAAAGATTGCTCTTGAGTAATTACAATTATAATTACATTTTTCCTTGGTTTTGTTTAGACCACCAAAAATGATTCTAGTGATAAGATCATTTTGTTTTGGCCAACATATGTAAAATTCTCTTCATGACATTCCATGTTTACTAGTGCTCAAAGGTTGGCACCAAGGTTTCCCTTCCCTACCCTTCCCTTCCCTTCCCTTCCCTTCCCTTCCCTTCCCTTCCCTTCCCTTCCCTTCCCTTCCCTTCCCTTCCCTTCCCTTCCCTTCCCTTCCCTTCCTGTCTTTCCCTTTTGTTTCTTTCTTTCTTTTTCTTTTTTCTTTTCTTTCTTTCTTTCCCTCCCTCCATTTACTCCTTTTACCTTCACTCCTTTTCTTTTTTTCTCTTTCTTTGTTTTCCTTCCTTACTTCCACTTAATGGTTAAAAACTCCTTGAAAATTGCATTTTTATTTGTGTTTCTTTCTGGAAGAAAGTCCACAAGGTAGACTGTTTAAAGTATGTCCTAGTATTTATTTTGCCGATCCTTTCTTTTCTTCCTGTGAGAAAGTGAGTGTGGGTTGCCAGGCCTTCCTTTTCTCATTGGTCTAGTGTTCTTGAAGTTGTTCACTGCAAATTTGTAGTCCAGGAAGACTCAGGTGTTGAGGAACCACTGGAACCATCATTGTTAGCGACTGGTCTTTACTTTCATGGGCCTTAAATAGAGTGTCCTATCTCACAGACATTAGGCCCAAGTGTTGTGGGCAGGCACCTACTTAGGATGAGTGTGAAGAGGGAGTAGAAAGGAATGAGCAGGGGCGCCTGGGTGGCTCAGTCAGTTGAGCGTCTGACTTCGGCTCAGGTCATGATCTCACGGCTCGTGAGTTCAAGCCCTGCGTCAGGCTCTGTGCTGACAGCTCAGAGCCTGGAGCCTGCTTCCGATTCTGTGTCTCCCTCTCTCTCTGCCCCTAACCCACTCGCATTCTCTCTCTGTCTCTCTCAAAAATAAATAAACATTAAAAGGAATGAGCAGTTTCATTACCTCCTAAGGAGATGGGAGTCTGCGTGCGGTCGCTGTGGTTCATTGTCTGTGATTCCCAGATGTAACTAGAGGAAGCCCTTGGTCTTGCTGAGTGGTGGCACTCGTTTTCACAAATCCCTGCTGTCCCCTGGCTCATTCGTTTTCTTCTCAGCCCAGTCCCTTCAGTGCTTGCTCTTCGTACAGCACAGCTTGCTGTACCCTGCTTAAAATCTTTCTTGGGCTCCCTCATCACCTTTCCAGGAACAGTGTAGTTACCATAATTTGGCTCCTGTTTTGACCTTTCTGGCCTTCCGTGGAGCCTCACCCTTGTGGGCTGAATCACAGTGGACATAATCCCTTGAATCCACTTATATATACAATTTATGGGGTCTGGCTATTTTTAGAATGCTTTTTTGCCATTGTTTGTTTTCCTACCCCCATTGCCACAGTGTTTGAGATCTGGGATTATGATTATGAGTTTCTTAGTTTTGTGTACAGAATTTTCTTTAAAGGTACACTTTAAGGTGCCCCAAACTTTCCAGAAACGCTGCACATCTGATTGGCCACTTCTGTCCCTTTCTGAGTATGGGTCCTGTCTTTGAGGACTAATGCCCTCCCTGCCTGTGAGTTTAGGGAGGATGTAGTGATGCTGAGAGCCGTCCCAGTCATATCCTCAGTCCCTTACGAAGTGCATCCATACAGTTGTGGGCTCTCCAGATGAGTTCCTCCTGGTTTCTGGTGATTTCTTACATCAGAGGGGTCTGTCTGCCTATCCTGAAGCTCCTCAAACCAGTGTGTTCATGAAAACTTTGCCTTGCATCCAGACATGGACTTTGCTTCCTACGTGGCACATTTTTAAAAATATGTTTAAATGTTTATTTTTGAGAGAGAGAGAGAGCGCGCGCACACGTGCAAACACGGGAGGGGCAGGGGGGGGGGGGATACAGAACCTGAAGCAGGCTCCAGGTTCTGAGCTGTCCGCACAGAGCCTGATGCGGAGCTCGAGCTCACGAACTGTGAGATCATGACCTGAGCCGAAGTCAAGACGCTTAACCAACTGAGCCACCCAGGTGCCCCCATTTCTCTGGGAGTGTATCATGGCTTTTCTCTTTAGGCAGCTACCGACACAGTATTCTGGTTTCCCATGAAATGGGCTCTGAATTCTTCTGCCTGGTTTTAAGGCCCCTCCTACCTGCCCCTTCCTTCTGCATCCAGGCTCACCTGTGACTTGCTGTTCTTATAGAGCTGTCTCCTGTCTCCATTCCCAAACACTAGCCGCTCACTCCTCCTGGCCTTTACTTGGTTTCCCCCCTCTTCTGCAGCCCCTACCACCGGCCATCTGTGAGAGCTACTCCAGAGCCCGGTGTTTGCAGCGTGGTCCTGACGACTCCAGCCTGCCTGGATATGGTTTCCCTCCCTCCTGTGGTAGTCACTGCAGAGCTCACAAACTAGTGTCCGGCCGGCCACACCCAGCCCATAGGCGTTCTCTGTGTTCAACTACATTTGGCCCAGCTGCTGTCGTTTAAATTTCAAGAAACTTCACAGAGATACTGGGTTTCTGGCTTGTTTTGGAAAATCAATTTGATAACTCTCTTAACCTAGTAGCTACTTTTTGTAAATGGTGAATATGGTTCCCATGTTGCCACAGTCCTACCCTGTCCTTGTTGTAACAGACCTTATTATGGTCTGATAATATCTCTTACTAACATTATCTTCCTGGCTCCGATAAGCATCTGCATTTGCTATCCCTTGGTTTCTAGTCTGTATCATCCTCGACCCCTACCCTCTTTCTGTTCTCAAAATCCTTGTGTGATTTTTGTGAGACTAGGGATGGCAGCTTTATATGTGTGCATATATATGTGTGTGTGTGTATGTATACATAATTTACATTTTTAATGTTTTGATATTTAAAAAGAAATTTTTTTTTAAGTTTGTTCATTTTGGAGATAGAGAGCACGTGGGCAGGGAAGGGACAGAGAGAGAAAGAGACACAGAATCTGAAGCAGGCTCCAGGCCCTGAGCTGTCAGCACACAGCCCAACGTGGGGCTCGAACTCATGAACCGTGAGAGCATGACCTGAGCCGAAGTCGGCCGATTAACCAACTGAGCCACCTAGCCGCCCCGGTTTTGATATTTTAACTTGAATGCCATGGTTGATGTACACATGACAGAACATTTTTTTTCTTATTTAATATACCCTACCTGGCATTAGCAGCATTTGAAAACCTTAGTGCCTTAATACCATCATGAACAAATTCCATGCCACATACCTCTGCATCTCTGGAGGTAGGCAGGACAGAGCACAGAGCCAGGGAGGGTGATTCCCAACTGGAAGGGAGAGTGCTAGAGAGAGAGAGGGAGGGAGACCTGTTTTCTCATCCTTCAGTCTCCGTTCCAGCATCAGCTGCTCCAGGAGGTTCTCTGGTCCAATTTAGATGTGTCCCTGTTGTTTCCCCAGAGCACTTATTGAGCACTTCCTGTTCTCAGATTAAGTGCCTCTGCATACTTTATTTCATTTGATCATTGTAACTGTCTCGTTCAGGTAGCAACTCTTCTCCCGTTCAACAGAGAGGGAATCTGAGGCAGGAAGTTAAATAAGTTCCCTAACACGTGGTTTGCATCCGGATTTGTCTCGATTCCAAACCCGAGACTCCAACCACCTCGCAAACTTGCCCTCCTGTGGCATACCCCTCTGTACTCATGTGATTGATGGTATGCTTTTGCGTCCCTCCCTGTTCCCTGTGAACTTACTGAGGTCAGGGGATGTGTTTACTTATTTCTGTACTCTTGGCACCTGAAACAAAATCGGCAAACAGGAAGTGTTTGATAAAGGAAGTCAGTGCGAACGCGTTTCATTTTCCCCCCAGCTTATTTGTAGATCTTTTCACCTCTTTCTGGTTTAATTCTCATGTGGTCCTATTTGAGAGTAGGGTTTTTTTCTCTTTAAGTCACCATTTGCATTATACGACAGGGAAAGGCGCTTAAGATATCTAGCCTTTCAAATTGCCGAAGGGGATCTTATTAGGTGTTCGCAATTACACTCACAAGTCAGGCTGGATAATGGATGTCCATGTGGGGTGCACATGGCAGAGGTTTTATTGCGGTTGGTAGATCTTCAGCAGTTTCAGATGAGATTTTTAAAATGTTTTGATTCTGTTGTTTTTGCAAGTAGACTGATAATAATTAAGCCATTTTTCAAAAAGGAAGGATAAATATACAAATACCAAATGAAGTTTACAGTTTTTACTGAGACATCCAAAATATGGAGTTGCATATCATTTTGCTTCTGTGTCCCCTTTTTTCCTTATTTGGCGCAATAAGTAGATACGTGATTACTTGCCAGATAGATTATTGAACCTCTGTAGCACTATATAATTTCAGAACCTTCCATACCTCTGCTTTGATAGTGTGATCAAAGCAAATTGGATTATAACCAACCAGTGCGGCCAAATGTGGAACATGTAGAAGACACAGAGTCTCTGAGAGGAAAATGAGCTAACGTGTGCCATGATCGTGATCTTGATTCCTGGGTCACCCAAGTATCATTGTATAGAGGAGTCTGAGAACAGAATGAATGAAGTTGCTTTTTAAAAAAATTTTTTTATTTAACTTTTGATAAACATTCGAGTCTAAAAAACAGAACCAGTACATTAATTGTAGCATCACAGTCCTCAGGCTTTGAGATAGAAGCCTCTGTTCTGAGAAAGCTCTGGCGTAATTAAGAAATCAAGAACCATACAAGGTCTCCCCTCCCCTGAAAGTGAAGTTTTAAATCCAGTTGACAAGTATACGTCAGTCTTCCCATGGAAAAAAATCCGGCAACAGTGATGGCATTGACCATACAGAGATTTGTACCAACTTTGAAGCAGAAGGCAAACTGTAACTGATAGGGAGTCCTTGTGTCTGGCAGTCTGTAGGTCTAGTACCGCTGGCTGCCTTTTACTGAGTGCCAGGCTTACCTCTAACAGCCCTCTGGGCTGCATATCCTTCCCAGTTTTCCTACAGGGGAATTGAGTCATGGAGATGAAGTAACCTGTCCATTGTCTGATGCCTCAGGTTGTCTGACCCCACACCTCTGTTTCCCTGTCCAGCAATGCCACCAGGATGATGCATCTTCTGTGGGTGCACGCATACACGGGTGGTCTAAACCTATTTGTTATTTGGAAAAATGACATGTTGGTTGTTATGTTATTTGGAAAAAGCGATTCTGTAAAGACACATATTCATTCAGCCATTCTTAGACCAACCAGTGACTGTTCTGCGTGTGTTCTGGGTTACTTTAAGTGGAATGATGCTGTTAATGCCTAAGAACAGTAGACTGGCATTCACATTTCCTTGTTTGTAAATTTCAGTAAAAATTGAAATGTGGTTGAGTTCTCAATGTAGAAAATTAAATTCACTTTTGATACTCGTCCCAGCTCCTGATAAACGGTTGTCCTGAGTTTTAGGTAACTGGATAATTTTTATTATTTCATTACAAATTTTCTTTCTTAAACAGGGTCTCTGATGAGTATTTATGTACCTCTCTCCCACTTTTCCATTGTCTTTTATTGGTTTGGATAAATGTGCAGCTCAAAGCTGGAAGAGTTCATTGGCGTGACTAAATTACATCCCATGAGTCATGCTCCAAGAACGTTCTAGTCCTGATATTCATGGTGCTGACATGATTGGCCCCTGTGACTGAAGACCGTATGCGGAGAACTCCTTCCAGTACTAGTGCCGATTTGTGAAGACTTAACTGTCAAAAATGACATAACCGGGGTGCCTGGCTGGCTCAGTCAGTAGAGCATGCGACTCTTGATCCTGGAGTTGTGAGTTCGAGCCCCATGTTGGGTGCGGAAACCTACTTCAAACAAAATGCCATAACCGTTATCACAATTAGACTCTATCCACATTAACATGCCCAGAGTTTCAGGGAAATATAATCACAATGAAAAAGTAGTACACTATTTTTCTAAATTTGTATTCTAGGCCAGAGATCAGTTCCCAGTTTTATGAAGATGCAGTCTTTTGGTATCCGTGGATGAGAAATAAAGTAGAAAAGGGACAAGGAGGGGTTTCCTGGGTGGCTCAGTCAGTTACACCTCTGACTTCAGCTCAGGTCATGATCTCATGGTTTGTGGCTTTGAGCCAGCCCGTGTCAGACTCTGTGCTGACAGCTCAGAGCCTGGAGCCTGCTTGGGATTCTGTGTCTCCCTCTCTCTCTGCCCCTCCCCCGCTTGCGTGGCTTGCTGGCTCCCGCTCGCTCTCTCTCTCTCTCTCTCTCTCTCTCAAAAAGAAATAAACATTTTTAAAAAAGAAAGAAAAGGGACAAGGTATTGGAGCACTGGTAAAATAATCTTCATTCAAATCCAGCTGTGCTACTCACTGGTGTTGCAACCTTCGTATAAGGCCCCACGATCCCTCTGAACCATGCTTTCCTTATCAGCAAAGTGAAGGCAGTAACCTCAGCCCTGCCCATCTCTTGTTGATGACCATGTAAAGTAAGGAGCTCACGGGTGGCAGGTCGAGGTATTCTGTAACCACAGAGAGGTACTGAACTGAGACCCAGACTCAGGTTTCTAATCTGGTACACAGCCAGACTTTACTCAAAGTTAGGCCCCATTTTCTTTGTTGGCCTCATGTTTGATGGAAGACGGGCAGAGGGTTCCACGCACAGTAGTAGGGTCACTCTTAGAAACGGATGCCCCAGACGGCTCCGTGGACTAGCCCCCCACTTAACACCAGACGCCCATCCTCTTTCACTTCTCTTGTTTTTTTTCTCTCTCCACTACTTCATCTCTCACTCTTTCCGATCTGTCTTATAGAAATTAGTGAATATTTTTAGAGATGAGAGACCCAGAGATCATCTAGTCAAATCTGTTTATTTTTAAGCTGAGTGAACCAAGGCCGAGAGGTTAGCACACTGCTCAAGAGCACACAGCTAATACACAGCCAAGCTGGTGAACCCCATGTGCTCAGTTTCGAAAGCAGATCTGTTTTCACCACACCGTGCTGCCTTTAACATTTCGTTCCCAAGGAATGGGGCACCCCCTTTTAAAAATATGGTTACATATCTCTGCAGAAGTGGGTTTCTAACACCAGCCACTAGCGTTTAGTGTGGTGCGAGCCGTGTCCTCATAATTCCTGGTTTTCATGGTCAAGGCTCCGTGTGAAACAGCTGATCCATCTTGCAGAGAAGCAGATTGTGGCAGAAGGTATGGGTAACTTCAAACCCCTAACACTGGCTGTGAGATTAGACCTTACATGAGAAAAGAGGAGTTTCCTTTGCCTCCCCCGTGTGTTTACAGGCTAAAGCAACCACGAAGTTCAGAGGAAAGTGTAGGATTTGTGTACTTCTGTTCATTTTTTTTTTTTTCCTCTCTCACAGTCTCATTGAGAACAAAGTGCTTGAGGTTTGGGGGGTTTACCTGAGAAGCAGGGAGACTAAGTCAGAAACCTGGATCTGTTGTCCTTAGGAGCTGTGTGAACTTCTAGAACTCCCCTCACTTCAGCTTTCTCATCTGCGAAATGGGTTTGAGGGTTCCTGATTTGTTTGTCTTCATTGAGTTCTGGTTCTGCCCCCAGCATGGTTACTGGGTAGGGTCAGAGGACGCTGGGTAGCCCAGAAGGAATAGTGGTTTCTCCTGCAGTCCCCCTGCATTAGATTTAGAATTAACAAGGGTATTCAGTGCCTGCGGATTAAATACCCAAGGAATTATTTTGGGTATTTTTGTCCTTTGTCTTGAATGTGTGTATTCCTCAGCTAGAGAAATTGGTGGCATGTATTGAAAAGAAAGAAAAGACAAAAGAAATGCTGATTTGCATGGAAGGCATTTGCAAAGAAAGAAGAATGTT
Organism: Neofelis nebulosa; assembly: GCF_028018385.1. Taxonomy (NCBI): domain Eukaryota; kingdom Metazoa; phylum Chordata; class Mammalia; order Carnivora; family Felidae; genus Neofelis; species Neofelis nebulosa. The sequence continues at coordinate 72,346,255 of NC_080795.1, read as the reverse complement.
TTCTCATTGGCAGATATTGTCTTCATGTGTTTCTAATGAAACAGAAGCCAATGGGTCTCTGGTTTATTTCTTTGTTTCCACTGTGATGTTGTTGATGTCAGCAAAAAATGTGGTTTGTTTTTTGGAGAGGGTCATGTTTTCTTTTTCCATTTAGCATAGGAATGGTGGATCCTATCTGCCACACCCCTCTAAAATACTAAAATATGTCTAGAATATGGGATGTGACTACAGCTTTCCGTGGTCACTTAGATCCAGTCTCAGGATCTGGACTCTGAAAATTCTTTTGGAAATGCTCATGTAACCATAGTGACAGACGTGCATAACACTGCCTAATAATTACTTTCTATGCCCGTTCCCTTGTACTGTCTACTTAGTATCATGTGGAATGGAGGGCCCATACTTTTAGGATGTGAGTGCTAATTTACATATGTTAACATGGCCCTTTGATTTTTTTCAATGCAGGGAAAGTAAACGTTGAGCCTCGGTGAGAACCAGTCTTCTCAGAATCTCTTCCTTCCCTCGCTCAGAATTCATTGTTTGTCCAGCTGAGCTCCACCCCGATGGGGCCAGCTTCCTGCCCCCCTGACACCTCTGTGGATGCCATTTGTAGCTGGAGAGCTTACCTGCCGATTTCAGTGAGATGGGCCCACGAACGCCCACAGCTCTCAGTCAGTAGACACATCATGAGCCAAAGAAGACATTTATGTAATCTGGGGACAAATTTGGAAACTCCTGTGAGAAATCTCACAGAAACCCTTTCCAAATGTGAGCTAATGGCTGCCTTTTGTGGTGTTTTCTAAAGCATTTGAAAACCATTTCTGTATCTGTACTTCCTTTATTTCCACCCATCAGACTTTCCTTTCTGGTGCCATGTTGTCCGAGTTTGAGTACCGTGACACCAGTTTTGGATATCTGTCATGAGAACACATGTTGCTTGCTTTGTGTGCATCTTTTTGGTTTTAAAATGATTTTGTTTTTGCTTACTTTTTTTTCATGTTTTATTTATTTTTGAGAGAGACAGAGCACATGTGGGGGAGGGGCAGAGAGAGAGGGAGACACAGAATCCGAAGCGGGATCCAGGCTCTGAGCTGTCCTCACAGAGCCCGACGCGGGGCTCGAACTCACTAACCGTGAGATCATGACCTGAATCGAAGTCGGACGCTTAACTAGCTGAGCCACCCAGGCGCCCCTTTGCTTCGTTTTTCAAGATGGGATTGTCTAAACATTTTTCCGTGTGGCAAAAATGGAATTGATGCTGTGAATTTGTTTTTGTTGTGTTGAATTGAATTTTCTGGGTCTTTGACCTCGACTGAACTTCGCTTTATCTTTTTTGTTGTCTTAAACTCACTGGACAGAGAGCACTCGTGGGGTATACACGGTCATCAGTGTGCTTCCCTTGCTGCCTGTAGACATGACCTCGCTACCTCCTTACATCCTTGCTTTAGAGCGGTTGTCATCCGGGAGGTGAATGGCCAGGCTGCGTGAGACAGAGACCGTTTACTTCCTCTTGTGCCCTGATCCTGCGTGGCAGCAGCTTCCTCAGTCTTATTCAGGTTCCCGTGGCTGGTGGTCCTCAGCCCCAGCAGGTATCACGACTCCTCCCTCTTGGAGCTTCTGATCCGGACAGGCTGGTATGGGGCCCCCGGGTCTGCACAGAAAACACTCACAGGCGGGCGAGTCTGGTGTGAAAGGGTGCAGGCGGGGCTTGGAGGGCAGGCCCCCCCCCCCCCCCCCCCCCCGTGCACCAGCTAGGCCTCACAACGACGAAACACGGGTGAGGAGTTGGGAATGTTCCCTCCACCCTGGGACTGGCCTCCATCAGCAACGGGCAGGGGGCCTTCTACCCCCGGGCTCGGGCTCATTTCGTTCCCCGGCTCTGACACTGCCGCTCCTGGCGCCACCCACGAGCCGCCCTCCCCATCCTTGTGCTTCTGCCCTTCGCCTTCTCTTGACTCCATTTCAGCCTCATGGAGGAGAGTCACGCGTGCCGCCACAGAGCTTTATCGTGAGCGCGTGTTTCCGCTGTTGGCTCACCCAGACAAGTGCCGTATTCTTTGTTTTCCTCAGTTCGGGTTGGGCCTGCCACCCTGTTTGGTAAGAGGTCAGGTCAGGTGCTCACCCCAGATGTTCACAGCTGTGCCGGGTGTGGTCCCAGGAGGCCCAGTGGGGGGTCTGTCCAGGACTCATGCTGGCTTTTTTGTCATTTTCAGAGCCTCCTGTCGGTAACATGACCATCAGGTGTCTTTGCCAGCTCACCCTTTGTATTTCATGATTGGGTGTAGTAGAAGAGACCCTAAATTTTGAATTAAGATTTAAGAGTTAAAATCTTTCTGGGCTCAGTTTCCTCCTTTATAAAATGGGGGCTAATGCAGCTTTTCTCCCAGTATTAAGTGGAATGTATGTGAAATTGCTTTATAAACTATTACATAGAAAGAAGAGACTGTTGTTACAGCTGTAACAGTATAGTACCCCCACCTTTTTATCCTGATGACTCCCTCCTTCCCCACCCTGCATTATTGAGATATAATTGACATATAACACTGGGTAAGTTGAAGGTTTACAACACGGTGATTTTATATATGTATATGATGTTTGTCACAATGAGGTTAGTTAACACATCCATCACCTCACCTAGTTATAAGTGTGTGTGTGTGTGTGTGTGTGTGTGTGTGTGTGTGTGTGGTGAAAACTTTTAAGGTGCGCTCTTTTAGCAACTTTCAAATAGGCAATTCCATATTCTTAACTATAAGACACCACACTGTACATTATGTCCATAGAACTTTGTTATCTTATAACTGAGAGTTTATGGCCTCTGTCTCCCCCCCCCAGACCCTCCCCCCCATTTTTTTTTAAATAAATGGGAACTGGGCTCTGGGAGTATGCTATGTCTAGGACACCATACCTTATTAATAGCAACGCCAGACCTAGAAGCCAGGCCCTCAGGGTTCTTTTTGTATCTTTTTTTCAGCACAGAGCATCGATTCATTCATAGAAGGTCTTGAGGCTGGATCTTTTTCTTTTCTTCAGAGCGGCCTGCTTGTTTTTTGGAACTTATCTCTTTCTTTGCTCACTCTATCTTAGAATCTGTTCCCGGAGCCTCTGATGAACCTCAGACATTATCAGGACATTGACTTCTGTAAAAAATGTAGCCAGTATCACCTTTTAGCTTGATTGTAAGTACCTGTGTCCCTTTCCAGTTCTTTTGTTCTAGAACTATTACCTAAAATTATTTATATTCCATATATATATGGAATGGTTCTTTTAGTAACTGTTCTATTTCTCAGAGTGAGCACTTAGCTCGGTGCATGCCCATGTTTCCAAAGTGCTTTCTGGCTCCTGTGCTGGCCACGAGGAGAGCTTTTGCATACAAGTGAGCCAGGATGTCTCAGGGGAACTGGTAATTGAGAGAGGGGTATTGACCTTGTGGTCATCAGTCTGAATGTGCCTAAGTGAGTAGCAGCCCAAAGCCATTACTGCTGCCTTCCAGGAATCTTTAATAAATGAATTAGTGGGCTTTCTGGGCTCTTGATGACCTGTAGAAAGCCTCATACAGGCTTCATTTGTTCACCCATTTATTTTCTTCCGTTGGGGCCTGAAATACAACCCCCTATGTGGAAATCTCCCAGCTATGGGTTTCAGAGCTCTTGGAACGGGAGGAGTTGTTGCCATTTGTGACTGTCTTCTGAGCGCTAGGAGCTTTGTACACTCGCTAATTTCATTCTCTCTAAAACTGTAGAGGTGGTTATGATTATACCTTCGTATTTCACAGACGAAGCCACGGAGTCTAAGTTAACAACAACAACAACAACAAAACAGCTTAAGATCACCCAGTTACAAAGTACACAGTATTTTAATATGGACCTATAGTGTGAAGAATCTGTTCTACTACGTCCCTCTTCCAAGTGAAGGGCAGGGAACTATGGAGAAAAGAGAGGTTCACTGGCCATTTCCACCCTTAAGTGTGGGGGAAAGAAGAATCACACTAGGCCAACGAGGAGGACTTTAAGAGCTCCACCTGACTCCTTTGGTTCCTTTCAGCAAATATTTGCTCTGTGCCTGGTACTGTGCTGAGGGGAAGAAGTGTGTTGCCATTCACTTCTCTTGGTCCCAAGGAAATGGACTCCTGTTGATCAGACTCGATCAAGTAAAACGGTACATCATCGGGTGTTAATGCCCAAGGTACATCCCTGACAGTGAGTGCTCTGGGAGGTAGTGGGAAGAGAGAAGTTGCCATATCAAACTGATCTTCTTTGGCACAAGGAGGAGATTTAGCATCCCTTTTACTGTTCTCCACCTAAGAAACTTATTAGGCATACTTAAAAGGTAAATGATGGTTCAAGGTGGATTGAGGGATCCAGCACATGGGTCTAGACCAGAAACCACAGCTTCCTGATTTCTGCAGCCTGCTTCTCTGTCAACTAGGTTTTATCTTCTCTCTGCCAAAGAACCCACCCTCCTCATTTCTGCACTGTTGGCCCATAAAACAATGATGTCACCATGAACAGATGAAGTGAAGATGCGCCCTCTGGGAAAGGAACTCAAGATGCCAGCAGGGCCCATCTTCCATGCCTCAGTGACAGGCACGTCCCTCCATCCATCTGCAAAGTAACCACACTCTGGCACCCTCTCATAGTCAAGGCCTGCCTTTCTGACCTGGTTCTTTTCAAGGGTGGGGGTCAGTACGAGCAGGGAGGTGCGCACTAGCACGAGAAGAATGAAGCAGTGATAGGGCTGATGGTGCTGTAGGTTATAGAGCTTTATATGCGAAAGGAATTCAGGCGGCATTTCCCTTTTTCAGATGCAGAAACTCAGCACCAGCACAGATAAAGGCCTGCAAGATCTCATAGCAGGTTAGGGGCTGAGCCAGGACTAGACCCCAGGTCTCTTCACTCGAAGGCTCAAGTTGTGTGCCTGCCCCTCCCTATCCCCCGCCTCCCACCCCCACGTCCCCGCTTCATCCCATGGGGGTGCTGGGGCTGACAGGATTCTGAACAAGTCTTAGGGGTCGGAATAATGAGCTCTGTGACGAGAGCACAAGTTCATAGGTTTCGTCCGTGTGCCCACCTGCACCTGCATAGGGCAGCGTGCACAACCCTGGCTGCACGTTACAATCACCTGGGGAGCTTGAGAAACGTGTGTGGGCCCCACCACAGCCCAGTTGAAACCACTCCTTGTCCTCCTGCAAGTATGACCTGTCTCACCTAAGACTGTCATCTTGCAGTGACATTGCAAGGTTTTCTCCAAGTGCCATCGGGAACCCCAGGGGTGCCAGTTAAGAAACAGACTCCGGGTCTCGTCTACTTCTCCTGAGTACAACCTTCTGGTGTCACGAGCTGGGCTTCTGCATCTGAAGCAAGTTCCCGGTGATTCTGATGCAAAACCAGTGTTCTGACATGGCGTATTTCCTTCTAGTCCGTCCTCCCTGGCCCCCCACTGGCCCCTCCTGATGCCTCCAACCACTCTGCTTCTGCTCATTCCTTCTTCAGGGCCAGACCTGGAGGGGAGGAAAGCGGGCGTGACCTTGCCCTGGCAGGGCCTCTGAACTTCAAGGTTTTTTTTTGTTGTTGTTGTTGTTGTTGTTGTTGTGTTTTTTTACATTGGTTTGGCTTTTCTCTTTCAAAAGGGAAAGAAATTTGCAATATAGGCTTTCTTTCATATTAATTTTAAAACGATGAGTGATGATGACAACACTAAACTGCACCTTTTTTTTTTTAAAGAAACTAGATCGATCCACTGGCCAATAAGCAGTGGGATTGTGTCTTTCACCATTAGCTCATCCTGTTTTTGAGCTTTGTTTGTGAAGTTACCCTTTGCATCATCACTAGAAATACGGCTGTCACTGGGCACTCAGCACTGACCTCAACATAGCAGAAAAAGTGTTTCCCACTTTCCTCTCAAAATGCACAGGGATCCGACAACGGTGATACTAGAAAAACATAATAGCCATTATTATCAATATTCTCGAAAAGAGAAGTGACAATATTTCTCCCTTCTAAGCTTTTTCATTTCTAGCACATCTAAACCTTCACTCGACTGACTTTGTTCTTTCTGGCTCTAGGATTTTGTATTGTACTTATTACAAAGCACACAAAATGGTTCTACTCTTGCTCTGTGCGATGCTGTTCCACAGATGAAGAAAACATTTTAAATGAAGGACAAAAAGCCCCCCTCAGGAAGGCACTTCTGCAGAATGCATTTCTGCCTGACATCTTTTGACGCTTTAATTTTGAAAATTTCACATTTTTAAGGAAAAAAACTGCTTGTTTCCCCTCTTCAGATTTATCGTCTTCGGTATGAGGGTTCTCTTCGTGTTTGTGGAGATGGTCTTCTGCTTGCTTTCGGTGTTTTGTCTTCATATCATTACTTTTGTGTCAGGCGGTAAGATCAGAGACGTGCTGAAGCATTTTAGCTTGGGGAAACCATGTTTAGAACTGTGGACTCGGGGACGTCCATTCTTCTCTTCCCAACCTTGCCACCATAAGTGACCCTTGTAACTGTGATCTAGAACCACAAATTCAGTCCTGTCTTTACATTGCTCTGGTGTCATATACAGGTTTTGTGGTATCTGTTCTAAAATCTGTGCAATATTGAAAAACCAGTGGATTTATTGCAGCAGGATACAGGGCACTTTATGATTTGGTTGGATTTTCTGGATATTGAGGACTGTGAAGCAAAGGTGAACGGGTCTGGAAAACAAGTGGGAAAGGGATATTTGAATTTTCAGATGACCTTTAGCAAGTTACTTAATTTTTCTAACTCTCTGTTCCTTCACTGTGAAACAAACCTAGCATCATTACTTCATCGGAAAGACTATTTAGGGACTGAGAATATTCATGTAAAGTGCTCGGCTCATAAGATTGAAGGTAGTAAGAGCAAGATGAGCTTAACAAATCTTGGTTGAATATGAGTCACCATCTGGAATCAACTCTCAGGCTTTGTAACACAGACCATTCTGTGACCAGGGGTCTGAATCTGTGCCTTGGGCAGCACAGTGGCCTTGTTTTGGTCTTTGTTGTTTTTCTGAAATGAATCAACTACTAGTTGTATAACGAACATTCAGCTGGGAAGGAGCCTATCCCCAAACCCTCAAGCACGGCCTGCCTCCAGTCGACGAAAACGGCGCTGAACAAAGTAAAGAAGATAAAGTTAGGCCTGAAATAAATGGGCAAATAGCATCAGCTCATTCAACCTGTTAGTAACTTAGTATTTCTTGCCTTTTTTTCCCTTCCAGTATAAAGACTTTCAGTTTTATTCCCACAGGGATTTTGTGCATCATAAAAATAAGAAAGTGGGCGGGGGGGGGGGATGAAAACCAAACAAAGTGGCACACAGTTGTTTTAAATATGAAACGGATCGGTACGCTCAATTTAGTAATTCAGGAGTGGAGATAATCATGTAAAAATAGGTAGTTTCAATGGGGACCATTTTTTAATATGAAATCCAATAATGAAAGCAAGTTTAACTCCATGGATAATCAACCCAGTGGTTTCTAGTTTGTCTAGTTCCATTTAAAAAAATCTCGTGGCTTCTATCGTATTTCTGAAAGATGCAAAAATAGAAGACCAAGAAATATGGTGATGTGGGTTGGTAGGTGTTGGAAGCCTGATTTCTAAGTGAGATGAATAGCGTGAGCATCTGAGCTCTGCATGTAGAAATGGAAAAAATGCTACTGATTTTGTTCCCTCCCCTCTTTCTCCTTGAGGTGGTAAATATTCTTTTTACCAAGTCTTTAAGGTATAACTTCTTGGTAAAGAAAAACGAGTATTTTGCAGCTATGTGGCATATAACAATGAAGTGCCTTTGTGACACATCATTATCATTTGTATTATTTTTTAAAAAGAGCAGAATGAGGCTGAAGATACGTAGGGGAAAACTGCCCGTTTGACACATGTGCTGAAGGATCCCCTTTCATCGGGTCTGGACCACTTGTCAGTAGGTAGCTTCTTAATCTTGCTAAGTGGGTGTTTTGGTTTTTTTTTTAATGTTTATTCATTTTTGAGAGCGAGAGACAGTGCAAGCAGGGGAGGGGCAGAGAGAGGGAGACACAGAATCTAAAGCTGGTTCCAGGCTCTGAGCTGCCAGCCACAGAGCCCGCCGCCGGGCTCGAACCCACAAACTCTGAGGTCATGACCTGAGCCAAAGTCAGATGCCCAACCCACCAAGCCACCCGGGCACCCCGATCCTGCTAAGCCTTAAGAGCAGCCTCACTCAGGGTGGGAAGAAGGGGGACTGGGCAGTGAGGAGGTTTGCTGCTCACAGGGCAGGTGGGACAAGTCCCTACAGCCTGGCAGCTGGCTCTGCGGGTCGGTGAGGGTGTCCAGGGGACCAGGAGAAGCAGTTCTTGCCGATGGGCAGTGTGATCCTCAAACTGCCATCAGGAGGCACAGGAGCCTGTGGAACGGACAGTGATTTGTTTGGCCAGGCAAACTGTTAGATACTTGTTTTCTGTGTTGGTGACTCATCTGGAGCTGTGAGATGAAGGACTCCTTGGATGTTGGTTTATAGGAGAGCTTTCCATTTCCAACAAGGGAGATTCAGGTCAGTCACTAGGAAACAGTAATTTGAACAGACCAGAAAATGACTTTTAAAGGCAGAGAGAGACACCAGAGTAAACTGTAGCTCTGGCTTAAGCATTGTTTTTTTTCTCCCAGCAACTTCTACCTGCTGGCAGAAATGACCTCCCTAAGGCTACTCTGTGTTTTGGAGGGATGTTGTTGGTTTCTTTTGTTTTTCAAACCCAGATGTCAGGAGCAGATTGCCTTCTCCCAAAGAAATAGGGTGAAGATCGGGCCTAGTCCATTTAATTTTTATACATGTTTGAGTTGAAAGAATCTCTTTATTCACATAAAATGAGATATCAAAATGGAAAGCTTTTTGACTTGTGTAAGAAACTTGTCTGTAAAATTGGTTATCCAATTAGCCTTTTTCACAAGGGAAGTTATTTCCTTATACTTTTATGTACAGAGCTGTTTCTGTGTTAAAGATCACAAAGATAGAATTGAAAGAATGTTAAAATCAGGCAGCATCCAAAGTACAAGGGACTTCAGAAATATTCTGGACAGACTGTAGATCATCATGCATTAGTGGGTCATGGAATGAATTTAGTGTTCTCTTTACTAAAAAACCGTTTGATCTTATGGGAGAGGAAAGCCTGAGTCCAAATAGGGGAGTGACTTAGTTTAGGCTTTTTGTCTTAGATGTTTGAGAACTACTTACAGTTTGAAGTAACGCCTCAAAATACCGAGTCTTGGGTACTTGGAACGCACATTTGCCCTCCCCGTCCACTCCAGAGATCAGTGATGCACCAGTTAAACATAACCCTACCCTGACATGGGTGCCGAGTCTGCTCTTACAACCAGCAGCCCCCACCTTTACGTACCTTCCTGCTTGGCCCAAGACAGTGACTCAGCTGGTAGTGACCCTGAGGCCGCCACCACCGTCTGGGTAGAGTCCTGTCTTTCCTCGGGAAGCAGATACCTCCAGTGCACAGGGGAAAGAGCCAGCTGCGTGCAGTTATCCCACCTGGAGGCTGCGAGGATCCCCACGTGTAGGTGAGACGCGGAGGGCACTTCCCTAGATGGCATGCAGGTCCTCAGCTGCACCTAGCATTCAGCACACAGGTTCAGCAGCCTTGTTTTCTTTCCTGCTGTTGTCCCTCCGAGCGTATGTAAACAGCCATTTGAACTGTCGCTACCTGTATTCCCAGGACATCCTGTTAGCCGTGTTTTTGTCCGCTTCCTTGCTGCTAGAGGTACACTCGAGGTCACGCAGTGGCTCTTTTATTTGGAGGCCATATCACAGAAATCCGCACTGGCATTCTGTCTCTGGCTGTGGGGGTAATTCTGAAAACCTTGGATTTTACTTTCAAATTCATCCACAGCTGAACCAGGCTCTGCCTTTTTCCTAAGTCTCAAGAATGCATCCCAGACAAAAGGCCAACTTCAGTTGACCTTAATTCTCCCTCTGCGGCATTCCTTTATTTCTGTGTGTTTGAAATTCAAGGCCTGTTCTGGTTTCAAGTACACTTTTTTAAAAGTCTAAAACAGAAATGTATTATTGGACCGATAATGCCTCATGGAGGCCAATAATGGTTTTATGTACAAGCCACAGTACTTTTTTTGTTAGTGGTTTAAGTGCCTTTGACTGTTCTTTCTCCTCCTTCCCCCCTTCTCCCTCAGGTTTCTGGAATCATGGTAAGTAACTCGATATTGCTCTTGTCCTGCGTAATGTAAGCTAGCATTGGCAAAACTGTTGGGGCAACGCTTTGGGGGAAAGTGTGGAGTTTAACAGTAGTAGAATTCTGTGGACACTGCAAATGATTCTTGAACTGCAGAATTATCAAGAAGCTTGAATGCTTCCCCCCTCTTCCCAAATTTAGTATACCAGCAATAATGAATTTTTTTCAATATTTGGAGAGTAAAGATCACCCATGATCCCACTACCTTAACTGTTTTTAGTTATTACTCTTCAATCTTCATTGCCACTTCAAATTTTACTTTTTTACTTTATCGAACAGTGCAAAGATTGCCCTATAGTTTTTGTCTCCATTATTTTAAGGGCCACATAATAGCATCATCCCATAGATGTTTCTTAATTTACTAAGCCATTTCAGTGTCATTTGGTCTTTAGAGATTGCCTGCATTTTAGCTGAGACCATGAGTGCATTAATCCACTTCTTTGAGTCATTAGCCACTTGTCCCCTATCGAGTGATCTCTTTGGGATGCTTTCCCAGAAGTGAGATTCTTGGGCACAGATTCTTGGGGATGGAGAGCCATCTTTTGGAACTTGAGCTGCCATATTGCTGTGTCAAAGTGTTGTGCAGCCCCACTAGTCACAAAGAAGGATGGTTTTTGGAAAGACCAGTCTCATAGCTGCTCTGGCTGGCTCCCAGCTAGTGGCTTCCTGGAGGTCTCTCTCTCTCTCTCTTTCTCTCTCTCAGGCCTCTCCTTTGACAGACTCCATAGGAGACGGTTTTCCCTAAGGAGAAAATTTGTCTGAGCTCACTGCTCTTGCGAGGGAAATGTATCCTACCCAAAGGGCATAAGAAGTCTGTTCCCCCACCCCCCCAATCCCCCCTACCGACCTCATTGTTTCTGTAAGGATGGAATACATGCAATTTATTTATCAACGTCAAGTTAGATTTTTATTTTTATTGAGAAGAGTGTTCTGTCTAGATATCAGAATGGTTGAGGGCCAGGCTGTGGAATTAGGGTCTCTGGGTTTGACTTCCAGCTCCCCATGGTGGCTGTGGGTAGGGCGCTCAGCCTTTCTGTTCTAATCGTCCCCATCGAGTTAGGCTAGTGGGAGGATTTGATCTGATCCTCCGTCTAAAGTGCTTAGCATTGGGTCTTGTAAAGACTATTGGGTAAGTGTTAGCTGTCAGTATTCTGTCATGGCACACCATTTCTTTCCCTGCTCCTCAGTCCGCGAATTACTTGAGTACTATAGCTATTAGGAATTCCTTTCCTTTAAATTCTAGTAGCCCCAGGAGCTGATGGGGGCTGACTGTGGGCTTTGTTTTAGCAGTGGACTCTGTGCTCTCTACTGGTTTTGCAAGGGCTTTCGCAACCAGAGTGTACGAAAGGGGCTGACTGCACTTCTTTTCTGTTGGGAGGGTGGCTGCCTGGGTTCTGGAGCCTGTAGGAGGTGCTTAAGATACGGTTGATGAGTGATACGTTCTGAAGGGTCAAAGAACTGTGGTTGTTAGCTTTTCTGTTCCATTGCTTACCCCTCCACTCCTTCCCTCTATTCTCTCCTTCAGGAACTTTACTGGATTAGCCTTGGACCCTCCCATCCATCTTCATTGTCTCTAATTATCCTGCTTTTTCTGTGCTTCATTCTTGAGATAATTTCATCAGGTGTATCTTTCAGTTCACTAATTTTCTTATCAGCTATGGATGATATTTAACCATTCCTTTGATACTTTTTTTTTTTTTTTGGAAGATCTGTTTTGTATTTTTTTCACATCTGTCAGTTTTTATTATTTATTTATTTATTATTTTGAGAGAGAGAGAGAGAGAGAGAGAGAAAGAAAGCATGAGCAGGGAAAAGGACAGAGAGAGAGAAAGAGAGAATCCCAAGCAGGCTTCATGCTCACAGATGGCTCATGACCCTGGGATCATGACCTGAGCCCAAACCAAGAGTCAGACACTCAACTGACTGAGCCACAAGGCACCCCATTCTTCTCTCATTTTTATTCTTATTTTAGATCTTTGCTTTTTACAAATTGTGTAATCCGATAATTTATATAGTTCAAATTCTTAGGGAAATTTGTTTTTCTGTTTTTCACATCGGTTGGTTCTTACTCATGGTGGATTGTTTTCTTTTATGTTTTTGTGTTTGGGAAAGGTAATCTCATTATCAGGAAGGCTTTGTCACTGGGTGGTTAGGACAGCCTAGTTGGAGTCCTTATCCTCCTGAGTGGTTTTACATTTGATTCTCCTGGGCTGCTTCCAGCTCCAGAACATTTTCTCAAATTTAATTATAAAATATTTTCTAAGACCTCAAACTTACTGGGGGCGCCTGGGTGGCTCAGTCTGGTTGAGTATCCAACTCTTGATTTCAGCTCAAGTCATGATCTCACGGCTCCTGGGATCGAGCCGTGGAATCTGGTTGGGATTGTGTCTCTCTCTCTTTCTGCCCCTCCCCAGCTAACATGTACACGTACTCTCGAAATAGATAGATAGATAGATAGATAGATAGATAGATAGATAGATAGACAGACAGATAGATAGGTCTCAAACTTACTGAGAGTAGCAGGCACAGCTCACAGAGCTCCCCACCACCGCCATGTGAGATTGAGTTGCTGACATGACACCTGCCACCCCGGAATCACTTTTCAGCTCAAGAGACCTCATAACACGCAGGTGCAATCGCTCACCAGGACTTTTGTCATTTCGGGGGAGGCTTCCCTGCCACCCACAGCCTAGACACAGACAGACCAGCCTTCTTTCATCTCCCTGTGCCAGTGGGTGGAGTTTTCTTTTCCACAGGTCGTCCATTCATTGATGTTAGAGCCCCTCGAGGAGTCCAGCTTGGGGAGGGAGTACCACCTCCCCACCTCTCCTCTCTTCCTGTCTCTACATGGGTGTTGAAACCCAAGCCCCGCCAAGGTTACCAAGAAATGGCGAAGCCTCCCAGGCCCGTGGCAGAATTGGCTCACACTTTTACTGCTCTGATCTTTTCCTCTATTCATTTCTTCCTTTCTTGCAAGTTCACTGTGGGTGCTAGTCGTACTTATCCAGAAGCCGTACTGTTAGAAGTCCTTCTTTCCTTTTTAATTTGTATTGGGGAAAGTAGAGGGAACTCCCTTCCAAATCCTGATTACTTGATTGTTCACATCTAGAAACATTTCTGAACATCTTCTGTTATTCTTCCTGTGCTGGGTACTCTGGGGAACAGTGGAGGAAACAAGACTTGACCCCTGTCACAATTCTTATTTAAAGCCACCAGTGGCTTTCTTTTGCCTTGAGAAAAGGGCCAGATCCTTGGCCCGGATCACAGTGTTCTTTGAAAGATCACCCCCCGCCTTTTTTTTTTTAACCCTTCCCCTTACACACCAGGATTCTAGTCCCCGTAGCCCCTCCTTGCTGGTGCTTGTCCCTCTTTCTTAAAATGCCCTTCCTTTCCTTTGATGCTTGGAGAACATTCACTCTCCAAAGCCAGGTGAAACACCACCTTCTCTCTCCAAGACAGTCCCCCGGCCCTCTGAAGCAAGGCTCCTAGAGGCCTTTGTGTTTAGTTATTATCTTAGGCCATCATTCGGTTCACTTGTGCTGTACCAATACGGTCACCACCTGGTGGGTTTCTGGAAGGCAAGGATTTACCTTTTATCATGTTGGTGTTCAGAAGGAAGGACAAGCACATCGCTTAACATATACTAATTACCTAATAAATTCCTGAATGAAATGCAGTATTTGTGTGGATGAATAGCTAAATAACAATTCAAGAACTACAGTTATTATAGTAAGAAATTCAAGAATTACAATTATTATAGTTTTTAAAAAGTGACTTAAAGAACCATTGTTTTCTAGTGTCTTTTTTTTATTGTTTATTTTTCAGAGGCAGAGAGAGAGAGCATGTACGCATGAGCACAGGGTAGGGGCAGAGAGAGAGGGAGACAGAGAATCCCAAGCAGGCTCCCCACTGTCAGCACAGAGACCGACACAGGGCTTGATCTCACGAACCGTGTGATCATAATATGAGCCAAAATCAAGAGTCAGATACTTAACTGACTGAGCCACCCAGGCACCCCCAGTATTTTTTTTTTTTTGAGAGATAGAGTGGATATGCACACATGCATGGAAGCAGGAAAGAAGGGGGGTGGGGGGGTGGGGGGGGGGGAGAGAGAGAGAGAGAGAGAGAGAAAGAGAGAGAGAGAATGAAAATCTTAAGCAGGCTCCACGCCCAGCACAGAGCCCGACTTGGGGCTCAGTCTCATGACCATGAGATCATGACCTGAGCCAAAATCAAGAGTGGGACACTTAACCGACTGAGCCACCAGGCATCCCCCATTGTTTTCCAGTATTGAAGAGGGAGGAACTACATAGACTGGCCGACCAGGGGTGGTACTTGGCCCAGTTCTGCAATCTGCAATCACTGCTGGTCTCCCACTGGGGGTGCAAGGAGAGAGTCAAGTGAGCACTTAGGGGCAGCACGGCCTTTACTGACTAAGGAGCTGGGGGGGCCTGGGCGGGCCTGGGAACCATGTCTGCCGTGTGAGGTGCTGGTGATCATGGGACTGTCCAGGCCTGCAGTGTCTTCCACAGGGAAACATGGAAGGAGCAGGTGCAATGAGGACCTCAGCAGTTTTCTCCCATAAGTTAGGAGACCTGGTTGTTGAATCTTGCTGTCTGGCGAGCATTCCTGATTTGATTTGCCTTTAGGTTAAGCCCAGCCCCGGTATGCTCAAGTCTCATTGTCTTCTCTCCCCATACGTGGAGGGACGCTAAAGAAATGTGTGTGTCTCTGTTTACCCCATACCACATCACCTCCCGGTCATGGTCAGGAATCCTCTGCCTTTTCCAGTTGTTGTGGTTTTTTCCTTCTGTCCAGTTTTAACGGGGGCTGGAATGTCACAGATGTCAGCGTCTGCAGCACAGGGGATGAGCAAGAAGGGCAGGTCTGAGAATCCTAGGGCTGCCGTGTTTCTACCTGTGCAGCCGTAAACAGGCTGCTTTAGCTTCTCTGAACCCGTTTCCTTATATATGAAATCATGAATCATGCCTACATTGCAAGGCTGTTGAAAAAGAAAAAAAGATGGTGACCTGTGTCACACGTCTGTGTGTATGTGTCTGCTTCATAGAAGACACTCAAACTGGAAAGTTATTATTCATGTGTAACGCAAATAAGCCCTAGGCTTTGGAGCAAGGCATTGCTGAACTCGGTTCTCTGATCATGCTACTTAATGGCTCTGTGATCCGTAGAGGTTAATGATGCTGCATGGGCTTCTTCTGAGATGCAAGTCAGTAACCAAGAACACCATTCTACTCAGGCCCTAGAGAGCAGAGGCCTGCTTAGACTTACTCGAAAGTGGTGGTCGTGGGAGTTAGTTCCCGACCGCCTCATGATCTGTGTCGGCGATGGCTCGTGTTTTGTATTTACGTGTTTCCTTCTCCTCACAGTCGCCTGGCCTGGACTTGCTTGTGCTTCAGAGGTCTCTTCTCTGTGGCTCAGCCAGTGTGTCTGTTCATTAAGGCTTGTACACCTAGTCCATTATGGCTTCTCCTCCAGCTCATTTTCTTTTCTTTTTTCTAGTTCAAATTCCAGAGGGTCAGATCTGATTGGCCCAGCTCATGTCTCTTTTCCCCAACCATATCACGGGTTGCTGGGGAGTCCTTGGATCAGGCCACCTTCCCCGACCCAGTTAGCAATAGCTAGAGGAAAAATGTGGTCCTTTGCTGTAAAACCTGGCGATCTCTTACCTCATCTTTTGAGTTGGGGCTTTTTGAGGGCAGGTGTTGTGGTCCACACACGTAAGCAGACACTATGTGCCAAGTAAATGGGAGCCATTCGTATTAATAAACATGTTAGGTATTGGTGGGGGGCTCCTTTTCTGTGTTTCCGTGTTGTACAAAAGTGGAATTATTCTTGAGGCAAAGGGTTAAGGATAACTTTCGGTTTCAGGAGCTATTTCTTCCCTCTTGATGCAAGGCAGACCTTTGGTTGGAATGTAACAAACTCTGGGACAATGAGTCAAGACTTCCACTGGTTTGCATTTTTCATTAGCGTGTCATTCAAGGAAATCCTGGCTTTTGGGTCATGGAACAGGCCTCTCTGTTTATCCTTCTGCAGAAGTAAAATATTTGAAGCATTTAATAATACCTCCGAAGATAAACTTGTATTTGAGGTCTGTTCTCCTAGAACTTTGGGGGGAGAATTTTCAGTGGAGCCTATTTTAGAAATACTTTCAAAATTTTGTGATGGCCTTTACTCCAGCATGGATCATAGGACGGGAGGGGTTCTTACAGTCTAAATATTAGTTAAAGGCATTTGAGAAACTAAGAATTCCAGCCCACATTCAAAGACTGCTTTCTTCGTACTGAATAAAGAATCATTTTCCATCCCAAGTGTTTTCTGAAAAGGACAGTGAATAAACCTTCTGTAAGTTATCTGAAATCCCACATGTATTTTTTTTTCCTTAAAGCAAAACTAGGAACATGAAGACAATCTATAAAATACATGTTTTTCTCACATGCTGGTTGTTTGCTAATGAGAAAAGTATCCCTCGTGTATATTCTCCTCGTCTGGCGGTTATTTTTATTTTTGGAACATGTCGTCTTTTCATTTTTGCTGTCATTGTGAAGTTCATCTTTTTTCCTTTTTACCTGTTCACCATACTCATTTATTCATTCTACACGTGTTTGCCGTATTCATACAATATGTAAGAATTATGGTAAGTACTGGAGGTTGGCTGTCAGTCGCCCTGGAACTAAGAAAGAACAAAAACTGAGGGAGGGAGAGCCTTAACTATAACCTCCCTCCTCCAGAACGTCCCCACCCCAAGGCCTGGACCCCTCCACACAGACCGTTTGTGTGAACTCTTGAGGTGTCAGACATTCCTATTCTGTGTCAGCCATGTGGATGCCTCAGGGGTCCACCTGAGGGGTCGTCAGCCCTTAACTTAGACCCAAGTGGGTTAGACATCCCATGTGCGAGGTCTTGCTGGCAGTCCTTTCTCACAGTCAGAGATGCCCTGGGTTCCCCCAAGCCTTCCCCGACCCCCATGCTCATGAAGCCCCCAATCCTGGTATTTCTCAAGCACCCCACCACTCTGCACCTCTGTTCTTGGTCTTCCTTAAACTTACCTCCTAGAGGAAAGGTTGAATTTTATGGGGTGGGTAAGTCATCCTGTTAAGTGAAAGTGGCCTGAAAGTGGGAGGATACCCTTGAAAATTGCCTAGAAAGGACCATGTTCTCGGCCAGCACACCGACTGCCATGTTTTCCTTCCAGTCATTGTTTGTTCATTTGAGCACCGAAGTGGTCGGCTCGCATTTAGAGGCTGTGACGTCATAAGTGCACATATACACATGCATACATACACGTGTTCAAACACTAGACTCCCAAGCTGGTGAGATCCTTGGAATACACCGGCTGCAGGAATAAGGGATCTGTCTTCCTCAGTCTCCCCCGCCTAGGTGGGGTTCATGTGAAGTACACTTTTTAACTAGTAATTCCTCTCCTACTCCCACACTTTTTTCTGAATACATATGCATACAATTGAATCAGTGTGGTTTATATTTCTGCATGACTTTCCTTGAGGAGAGGGAGACCCTAAGAGGCCTTGAATTTTCCTGAAAGCATTCTATCTTGAAGGGGTAAAAGCAGATTTGGCTTTATGTACCAAAATGTAGTTTACGTTTGTTTTAATGTGAAGCTGTTTCCCTCCACAAATCTCCAGTGCCTTGGAAAGAGGCTCATGTTCACCCTGTGGCTCTGTATGCCTCTGGCATACCTCTGTTCATGATGCAGTACATTGGTTGGGGGCAGTGGGTGGTTCAGCACACAGAGACCCCGCGGGTCCCCATAGAGCCCTAATTGGCCCATGTTTCATACATACATGGGGTCATCCCAGCATCTTTCACATCCACTGGGCTTCCAGACAAGGACCGTAAGTACCATCTGGGGCCCTTCTGGAACTCCAGTTGAATCTTGATTAAGACAAAAGCAGTGGGAGTAAGAGACACACATGGGTTTGGTCCTGGTGTTCAACTGTCCTGGATGAACTTAGGCAAGTCACTTAACCCCTCAGGATTTCCATTTTTTGTTTTGTTTTAAAATATAGTATGACAGCTAGAATATGAAATCTCCAAGGTCTTCCCAGCTCTGCAGTCAAGTGAAATAGGAACTTTTGGCCATTAGAAGTAGGGAAAAGCGGCAGAAGCATCGTTGGCAGAGAGATTAGCTGAATTGCACTGGACGCGTGAGAAGTAGAAGACTCAACACCTGGTCACACAAAGCTCATACTCTCGTGGCCCGGCAAGATGGACGACCCTTTCGAATAATCAGAGACGGTCTGTGATTTGGCAGGAAGAGTCTGTGTTAACACAATGTGTACGCTGTGTCCAATTTTACTTGTTTAACCAAGTGGTCTTTACACTTATAAAGACCTTACAGACCTTCTATTGTCCCAGAAATAACAAGAAACATTAGGAATGTCTACTGAATGGGAAGAAAATAATGAATTCTTGGGTCTTTTTTTTTTTTTATTCGCTAACTGGACAACGCATAATAAACAGCGTTGGTTGGCCTTTTTTCTTCCTTCCGAAAGGAAAAATAAAAAGGAATTGTAGTCTATTCTCTGTCCATTATTCCAAAAACATTTTGAAGACAAAGGAAGCACTTAGGTATTTTTTATAATCTTTGGGACAGTCAAGGGCCTAATAGATAAATGCAGTTAATTTGAAAGTCTCACTATTTCTTAATTCTCACATAAGAGTTAGCCAAATCTATACGGTTTGCTTGTCTTGGAATTCTTATTTGTTTCTAATCCGACCTTCTAGGATCTCTGTCTCAAATGAAGACATTGTAGAAATGCAAGTGCTTCCTACAGCCCCTTCCGCTTTCCTGTCCATTTTAAAAAATTGACATGCATGGGGGTCATGCGAGGTGATGGCGGCATAGCCCGTGAGCGAGTGCACATGACAAGATAATTACGGCTCATTAGGTTTGATTTTAAGAACAGCATTCCTAATTTATGATAATTCCGCTTGAAAATTTGCTACAGTCCTAACCCAACCCATAAAAGGCACTTGTTGGACCAGAGCCCCACTGTCTTTCGTTTCATTTTGTCCATCTAGTCGTTCAATATCAGCTTTAGACTTGAGAGGAAAATCAGACTGCAGGACAGGCCCTGCATCCAGGGCCACTCGGTGGAGCCTCTCAAAGGAGGTCTGGCAAGGGTTTAAAGTGAATTTGAAGCATGTAAGCATCCACTTTGAGGTTTTCTTTCCATAGCAGTAACTCGTGAGAAATTACTTCGGTTATTAGCTGAAATGAAAGGGGACGCATTTAAAAGAAGTGGAAAATAGAATGCCTGAAGCTTGTTGGGAACAAATAAAGACCTTGGGGAAAATCCCAAGGGAGAGTGCTCTGATATTTAGTAATCCCAAGACACAGAGGAAAAAAATCAGCGCCTGTCAGGGAATGAGTCATCACTTAATTCCTCTGAATTACAGGCAGATTGTTATTTCTTAAATCACACAGGTCATGAATTTTGTGAACCATACTGTGTGGGGAGAATTTCTTTTTCCTTCTTACCCCTAGCATTTAAAACATTAAAAAAAATTCCATAAGTAAATATACAGATTCCCTTCTGGTATTTATTTTTGAAACTGATGGGACAGATAGAGAAAATGCTCCCTTACCGCCTACCCCAAAATTGGAAAACATAAAGAAACATGAGAATTGAGACAAGGACATTTCCTAGGGTTTTTTCAAGAAGAAATCAAAAAATCGGTCAACAGTCATATATTGTGTATCTACCAGGAGAACCCAAAGCCATTGCATTTGGAGTGTAAGAATTATGAGACACATGGCCATAACTTCATGGAGTTATGTTCTCAGAACTAAGAGTACTATGTATTGAATACCTGCTGTGTCCCAGGCACTTGCTGTATTTCTGACCCTTCCCATTAGATCTGTGACACAGTGGGATGAAGGTCCCGAATCTGAGAAGGATCTAGGGACTTCCCTGTACTCGCAGAGCAATTCAGAGGTAGAACTCGAAGTCAGACCTAGGTCCTCTGGGCTCTGGTATCTGCCGTGTTTCTCCAACACTCACATGAAACCGTTGGAAAGTAATAGAGGGCATACCCAAGTGCAGAAATACTTCCCTGAGACCTGAGGGTGGAGGATGGGAGTATCAGGGAGGGCTGGGAAGTCTTCACTGCTGGAGTGACCATATAATTTATCCAAACAGAGTGGGGTGGCTCTGTTAGTTATGCCAGGGCCTAGAGTAAACAGGGACTATCCCTTATACACCACCCAGGCAGGCGCTTCATGGAGGAGACAGACTTGAAGGGGTTGGGCAGATCCACACTGACTTCTTCTGCAAGCTCCTAAGCATGCCCTAACCACTTCCATCGCAGGAGGCCCTGTGGCACTGGGGCCAGGCGCAAGTGACTGGCACGGACCTAGCAGAGCACCTAGACTGGCACCTCCTTCTTGGGCCCTGCTATCGTCGTTCCTGGGAAAGGAGTTCACTCAACCTAAGTCATTTTATAGGGAAAGTTGAACTTCTTAATTTTTATTTAAAAAATTTTTTAATGTTTGTTTGTTTTTGAGAGAGAGAGAGAGAGAGAGAGAGAGAGAGAATGTATGGGGGAGGGGCGGAGAGAAAGGGAGACACAGAATCCGAAGGAGGCTCCAGGCTCTGAGCTGTCAGCACAGAGCCCAATGGGCGCTCGAACTCACAAGCCGTGAGATCATGACCTGAGCTGAAGTTCGATGCTTTAACTGAGCCACCCAGGCGCCCCCTGAATTTTTATTTTAAATCTCCCAAGTTTTAAATGTTTGGAAGCTAATTCAGAATTTACAAAAGATCATTATGCAAGCCATAGAAATTAAACCCATGCAAGTTGAATTTAGACTCTGAGCCACCCATTTGCTTTCTCTGCTCTAAATTATAACAGATTTTCTGGAATATTATGGTCCAAGTCTGTGTTACCCAAAGTGTATTGTGTGGAGAACAAGTTCTGAGACGTTAGTCGGCACTTCTAAAAAAGGACGGAGATGGGAAGTACGCTTTTGAGGCCAAGTAAGTTTGGGAAATACTTTGTTAAGCAAAGTTGAAATTAAAAAAATTTTTTTTCTTCAACAGGAGTCTCATGGTATTTTAATGTATTAAATCTCTGACTCCTCAAAGGATGCAGAGTGTGGAGCATTTCCCAAACTTACTGACTCCAGATCCCTTTTGTCTCACAGTGGGGCTCGCGTTGCTGGAAAGTACTGATCAAGTGAAGAGTCCTCAAACCTAAGGTTATTCTAAATATGTGAAAGCCCTGAAACCACCCTGTACTCTACCCCACTTCTGCCTGTGAAACGAAAGCCCATGGACTCCAGAGTCATGTCGTGTGACCTGTTAGCCAGACTCTACACAGTTTGACCAGGACGGAGTTTGAGCCGCTAGTCTGTTCCTGGTGGTGGGCCTTGTCATTGGAGAAGGGGAAAGCTGTCTGTTCACTTTTGAGAAGTGGGGTCATTTGGGGATCTCTGAGGTAACTAGATCGCAAGCTGTCACTCGACAATGTGCTAAGTGGCACTACGGGCAGCCAGAATGTATTTAAAAGGGGAAAAAAGCTTCCCGTGAGGGTGTCCATCATAGTTCCTGCACTGGGCTCACCCAGGCTTTCCAAGAAGTGCCCACTAAACATATCGTTTTACTGAGCAACCAGCACGGATTTTTGGAAAACAGAGTTTATAAAACCATCGATCGTGAGCTGGGATGCTTTCTTAGAGCCCTTAGTACTGCAGCTCCATTTTCTAATTCTGATACTTGAGACGGAAACCACTTTTTAACAAATCATTCACAGGAAACTTGCCCCTTCCTTTACAGTACAGCTGTACTGTAATGTCCTTACACAAAATGTCATTTAATAAAAGCTTTTGTTTGTATTTACCAAAGAAGACTGAATTCTCTTTATCATTTTTGCTTTCAAGTTCTATTTTTTCTTACGTATTTTCTGAAATTTACTACATGCTTCGCTTCTAGGTGAATACAAGTTTTGGCTTAGCAATCTTATCCCAAATATCACATTACAGGAACGCATTCATGCTTAAAAACATTTTGTATTTAGCTACCTAATAAATGTAATTGAGGTAATTCATCACGCTCCCTGAGGTCAGGGGTTGTCTCTGTATTTCTCGCTCTGGGAGCTTGTTCCCACTGGATCTTTGTCAAACCAGTGAATTAAGAGTGGAGATTGGGTTTTTTCCCCCAAATACTCTGTAGATGCATCCCCATTTCAAGTAAGTTGGTATACCCAAGTCTGAATGCAGGAGCGTGATCATTTACATTACAAAAGGACTCATTCTGATAAAATAACTACATAACGGGACACCAACTGAGGAAAGCCTCTCTGAAATGTTAATGTGCATCTTTGAAGAAATAGGATTTAATTTCAAAGGTTTGACTTGTAGCAAACTACTTCGACTCTTGTCAACAGGAAGATTTACCTTTATGAAAACAACACCCAGCGGAACATAATCTTTCATTCATTTCTGCCTCAGAGCAAAGTCTAGTACCTCGTCCCTGCTTTCCTCAAGTAATACGTAATCAGTGGGTCCTGGTCTGTGAGCATTCCTCTGCTGATGACATTCTGTCTGAATTGGCTTCCCGAGGGAGCTTTATTTTTTTATTTTTTTTTTTTTTATTTTTTTTTTTCAACGTTTTTTATTTATTTTTGGGACAGAGAGAGACAGAGCATGAACGGGGGAGGGGCAGAGAGAGAAGGAGACACAGAATCGGAAACAGGCTCCAGTCTCCGAGCCATCAGCCCAGAGCCTGACGCGGGGCTCGAACTCACGGACCGCGAGATCGTGACCTGGCTGAAGTCGGACGCTTCACCGACTGCGCCACCCAGGCGCCCCTCGAGGGAGCTTTATTTAAAAGGGTGCACTGTTGGGGCGCCTGGGTGGCTCAGTCGGTTAAGCATCCGACTTCAGCCAGGTCACGATCTCGCGTCCGTGAGTTCGAGCCCCGCGTCGGGCTCTGTGCTGACGGCTCGGAGCCTGGAGCCTGTTTCCGATTCTGTGTCTCCCTCTCTCTCTGCCCCTCCCCCGTTCATGCTCTGTGTCTCTCTGTCCCAAAAATAAATAAAAAACATTGAAAAAAAAATTTTTTTAAAAAAAAGAAGTCAGAAACTTCAGACCTTTCATCAGTGTTGTGACTTGGTGGCATGAGCATTATTAATACAGTAAAAGATGATCATTAGTGCCTGCTGGTACTTCAGAATCATGTTTAAACACACAACTTAAAATTGTCCTTATCAAAAGAAACTTCACTGTTTGACAACCATGCTGACAAGTAAGTCTTAAAAAGAAATACGAAAGTGAAAGAACTGTCTATTAACTTTCAGCAACAGGGAGTGTTCAGGGGACAAATGACATACCTATCAACACCGATGGAAGGCTGTTTTGGTGGTAACAGCTCGGCCCATGCAGAAAAAATAAGCACGAGGGTTTGGAGCATAAATATTAAGTGGTAAAAGTAGAATGCAAACTGCATGTAAAACACTGATTCTCGTTACATAGAGTTGTACATGAGCAAGGATGGGAAGTCAGGAAAAAAGATCGTGTTTTCGAGTTGTGGAGTTATGTGAAATTTAAAATGTTTATTTCTCATTCGTTCAGTATTATGTCCAAAAAGAAAACCAAAATTTTCCGAGGTGTTTTGTTTTGTTGCCAGTAAAGTGTGTCCTACGTGCCTCGTGGCAGGAAACAGCAGACTTGGGAGAAATACCTATTTTTATTTGCTTTTAGCAATTTAATCTCCCTAAGGTCATGGAACACCTGTGAACAGGATAATTTTTTAAAATTAAATTTTGATTTGGGAGGCTTGAGTTTTAAAACAACATTTTATTCCCTGGGTGGGCTTAGAAAGAGTCACCTAGCCTCTCTGAGCCTTCGTTTCCTCAGAAAGGAAAGATTGTGATAATATTTGGGCAGCTGGGGGACTCAGATGCAAAGTAGTAAAAATGAAGAAAATAAAAGGTATTGTTTTATTTTGGAACAACATTCATGCCATCTGATGCCCCCTGTTCTAAGTGAACATCATTAGGTT
Organism: Neofelis nebulosa; assembly: GCF_028018385.1. Lineage (NCBI taxonomy): Eukaryota > Metazoa > Chordata > Mammalia > Carnivora > Felidae > Neofelis > Neofelis nebulosa. The sequence goes on along the minus strand of NC_080795.1, from coordinate 72,321,973 downwards.
GGTTCCTGCTCCTTAAGAAACACCCGTTGGCGTCTTTGGTAGTGTCCTTTTATACACCGGACACTGGAACCATCTTCTCTGTATACGGACAGCAAACAGCGCCCGAGCTGCATTTTGGTCAAGTCTTGCTCCACATTTCCCACATGGCAGTTCTTAAAAGAATCAACATCTAGTGTTCATTAACAGAGCAGTGGTTTCGGGCATCTCCATTGTGAAACCTTTTTCTCCCTGCATTCCACGTGCATATACATCCATACACACACATGATACATACTCTTCTGTGCTCATCCTGTATAATTATATGGCATAAAACAATGCAAACAGAAGTTCTAATATTTGTCTTCCCGCACCACAGTGGAATACGTTGTGTGCATTCTGGGGAGATCACTGATCCAAAGAGCTCGTCTGAGTGGAAGGGTTTAGATCTGCGTCTCCCTTTTCTTTTCCTTCGCCAGTAGCACCCCCAGCCATGTAAAAATTGTCCTTGCTAATTATATGTCTCGTGGGAACCTTAGAAAAAAATCAGAGCAGTGTCTGCAAATTCTAGCTAACGTTGGTTGAGGGCTTCCTCTGTGCCAGACACCGCTCTGAGCACTTAGTTTACATAGATCTTCTCAATCCACTTGACCCTGTCAGATGCGTTACTGGTGAGGAAACTGAGGCACAGCTGGGTTAAGGAACACGCCTAGGGCACTTAGTTCATAGTGGAGCTGGGATTTGACCCCAGGCAGTCTGGCTCCACATTCAGTGCTCTTAAGCATCATGTTTAAATTCCAGCATCTAGTCAGTTGTTACATGACTGCATTTTAGATAAAACTATGTGGCTCAGCGTAAAAGACCACAAGCCACCAGCAGCATATTTTGAATCACCAGGTCAGGACCCAGACATACAGTTGAGTAGGGCACTGCAGCACCTCGGGACTGGTAGGAGGTTAAAAGTCTCTAACTAGCTCAGTGGTCCCTAATCTGTTCGCCAACAAAAACGCCTGTTCTGTTCTCAGGTAGGATCCTGATAAATTCTAAGAATCCTGAAAAGATGGGACTCGGGAAACGCCCTTTCCGGTCTAGGTTTCAGTTCTTTTAAGGGACTCTCATTATGTTATAACATGGAAAGGGTGTTTGCATGACTATTTTTTGGTCTTTAAATACCTTGTTGTACCTATAATTATTATTTTCCCAAGAGTGGAGCTGAAATTGCTTCAAGATGAAAGCATGGCGCTTGTGGGTGGGTGTGCTACTCCGAACTTCAGAGCTGCAACAGAAATTAGAGGTTCACAAGGTAATCGCTGTGATTACAGTTTTCTTTTGGGCCCCAGACAGGAGCTCTGGAAACACAATATTCTACTAATTTTTTAAATGTACAGTTTGCAAGGCAACATGGAAATTACTGAGAGTATGTACTGTTTCTCCCTCATTTTCTATGAGACTTAACATTTTACCGGGTCTTTTGCAATTGCCGAGGAAAAAGGAGACATTTAATGTACTCTGAGACACTGTTAAAAGACTTTAAAACATGGGACGCCTGGGTGGCTCAGTCTGTTGAGCCTCCAGCTTCGGCTCAGGTCATGATCTCACAGCTCGTGGGTTCGAGCCCCCACGTCAGGCTGTGCTGACAGCTCAAAGCCTGGAGCCTGCTTCGGATTCTGTGTCTCCCTCTCTCTGCCCTTTCCCCACTCGTGCTCTATCTCTCTCTGTCACAAAAATTAATGAACATTAAAAAAAAAATTAAAAAAAGACTTTAAAAATTTTAATACTAAGTCAGCCTTATAATACTGTATTAGGAAATTATTTTACAAGAAAAAAACCCTCCGAAGAGTAACAGTATTGGGGTAGCCACGGCTTTTAAACACCTCTGTGTACTTCTCTACACTTTGCATTTCTAGAAAATCCCTAACTTTATAATCCACGTAATTTTACATTCTATGTAGTGTGGTACTGCATAGTATTTGCACGCAGTTCGTATTAGATGCTCAGTAAGTGGCAGTCTTTTATCCTTTTAATTGTTGCCAATTAATATGTTTTAGTGCCCACACAGCAAGCCCTCCAGTTTGTGTCATGTCTTTCTTTGCTGTTTCCCTGTTGTCAGATACCGGTTATTTATTTCTAGCCTTTTATACCGTAAAACCTGGTCACGTGTTTTCTCACGAACCGCGAGACCATGACCCGCGCCGAAATCAAGAGTCAGACGCTTAACGGACGGAGCCACCCCGGTGCCCCTACAGTTTGCCCTTGAGATCAACTGTGGCCATCTCTCTGAAGCCTCTTCATTGGTTATTTTTATCACCTTCTCTACTTACTATTGCTGTATAAGGATAAAGGGACACTTCTATATTGTTTCACTTCCAATTTAAAAATCATTAGTGTGCTTGAAATTATTTGCATACATTTAACTATTTTCAATTTCTCGTGTTGTCTTTGTCTTCCTATTCTGCTAGCTTTCTACAGCAGAAGAAGAATTCCACACACTAATTACATACTACAGATGTCAACTTTGTTCCCTTTTTTGTTGTTGTAATTAGTTTTCCCTCTTAGTTCATCTTGGTTTTGTTAAAAATTGATTGCAGTCATTTTTCTTCTCCCTGATAGTGTCTGTTGTCTGTATTGGAAAATTATCAGACCTCTTCAACTGATACACAGTGTATCTTTTTTGAGGCTTAACTTTGTTAGATTTTTTTAAATAGAGTTTCCTATATTGATGTCCCAACACACATTGTTCCTATAAGTGTGCAAAAAAAAAAAAAAAAAAAAAAAAAAAAAAAAAAAGTATTCTGGTTTTAATTATTAAGTTATTTTAATTGAGAAACACGTTTTTAAAAAATATCCCAGGCTTTGATATTCTGTTGTGCATTGGGTATCTCCAAAAAAGAGATAGTTAGCATTTAGTATTTTCCAGGTCTGTAGCAAATTATTTTCTCCCAAAAATCCTTTCTACCATCTCTCTAGAAACAGTTTCCTACAGACCACAGCGTGGGAGATGCCACTCTAATTCACTTGGTTGTTTTTCACCTGCTCAATTTTTTCCTGAGGCAAATGTGTAAACTGGAGTGTCTTGATCTCCTCTGCAGAAAGACACACATCATATTTAGAGTTAGACCTTACAGAGTAAAAAGCCTGATTTTGCCATTTACTAGTATCTTTGGCCCTGGACACTTGCTGTGACTTAAATCTGTAAAAAGGCATTAGTAATGCTTATTTTATGTAATTGATAGAGTCTTTGAATACAAAATTCAGGATGTGCTTTTCATAACGTTTTTTTTGGAGGACAAGGGATATGCAAAAAAAAGGACTCAGAAGTGGCTAGAATTAGAATCTGAGACCAAAGCTGTGATTTATCTTTTAATTACATAGAAATCTTAAATCCCCTAAAACCATTCACTGTTGATGCCAGTTGTGTTACTTTAAAAAAATAAAACCGTCTTTCACTGAAAATTTAGCATGCTGAGAGAGAATAGTAATGTCCCTAGGACTTGAAAATGTTTGATTTTCAGAGAATTAGAGCCCTAAGAGATACATATGGACCAGTTTTCTAGATTTACTCATGAGGAAGCTGAGAACCTGAACGGCCTGAGGGACAGAGTCAGATTTACATGTCAGGTGACTAGGGTCCTACACGGGGTTCTGTCTGCCCACGAGGAGCCTGTAGGTCTCGTGGGCACATGCAACCCAGGGCTGGGGACTGGAAGCTGGCCTACAACAGGGGAATGAAAATGAATACATATGTAGTATCTTAAAAGATTAACAGCTACCATTTGTTGGCAATAGAAATGTAAGAAAAAAAGTCCTTGTGATAAGTGCTCTCGTGGCACTAGGGGCTGAAGAGATTCTCAGCAGGAAGTGGGTAGAGGTTCACAGAAGAGATGGTAAAACCCAATCTTCAGGTTGAGTGTGAGTTTGCAAGATGGTTAAGAAGAAAAGGCAAAGGACAGAAGTATTATTGAGAAAGGAGAGAATTGTAGCCACTGGATTGGCATCTCCAGAGTCAGACCCAAAAGGGCCTCGGTATATTTGAGCATCATTAATTTGGAGTGTTAGGAATTACAAAGTGAGTGGTCCAAAGACAAACAGAGCCTGCAACAGTAGTGTGGGGGGAGGCGGGAACGGGTTTTGTGCTGGGTTGGCCCTTTATTCTAGGTCTTAAAGTGAAGGTGACGCCATCAGATTTGTATTTTAGAAAGGCTTCTCTGGCATCAGAGTGGTGGGTGAGGGTGGGATCGCTCGGAGACTGTTAAGGGATCTGGCTGGGGCATGATCACATCCCATGGTAAGTCAGGAGGCTTCGGGATGGGTTTAAGACCTGTCACAGAGGTAGAACTGGTGGGATGCCTGCTGGTTACAGAGAGTTGGGCCAGAGGGATGTGACCTTGAGTCTGGCATCATGATGCCATCCATTGAGGTGTACTGAGCAACTGTGGAATGGGGAGGAGGAAGCATTTCTGGAGGAAGCTTTAAGTCTGGGGTGTAGTCCTAGAGTAGGAAGTGGATTGAGTCACGACAGAAAGGCCAGAATTTACATTAGCGAAATACCCAGCCTGTTGGCTCTTCCCTTTCCAGCCTTGCTTCTTTACGTTCCATTTCCAGTACAGCCAGACTGATTTTTGTGAAGGTCACGACCTTGTTGTTCTAAAACCCCAGTGGCTCTGCCTTTAACCATTGCTTTGAGAATAAGAACCAAAGTCCATACGTGGATTTTCCTTCCTGCGTGGTCTGGCCCCCGTCCATCCCTTTAGCCTCCACGTGGCTTTGGCCACCTGGTCTCACTGCTGCTCCTAAACCCCAGACGTGTCTTTTCAGAAATGCTGCTGTGCGCTCTGCTGTTTCCTGTCGTCCACGTTAAAGAAGAGAATGGTTTTGTCTGTGCCAGGTATCCCCATATCTAGTATGGACCTTGACACGTAGGAGGGGTAGGCAGCCGTGGATGGATAAACCCAGTGTGTAGGTGTTCCCGTTCACCCCCATCACAGTCCTCAGCGTGGCTTAAGCACCCGAGTGACCTTTCTGTGGGCCACCGCCAGATTAGAAATGCCAGGGAGGGAAGCTGTCCCTCTTTTCAAAATCAGCTCCTGTTTTCTTTGCTGACCGCATGGATAGATGAGTCCTCCAGTTCTTCCCTTTCAAGGACTTTCCTACCAGTCACTCCCACTGGTGTTTTTCAGTCACTGATGCACCCAAATGCCCCTGGAGGCTTTCCTTCACAAGCCTGTGCATCTCTGTATGGTGTTGTGAGTTCCTAACACTAATCGTGTGCGCAGTACTCATGCCAACAACCCGTTTTCGTGAAGACGATGCCCGCCGTCGGGCGTGTAGGTCCTGCTTGGCGAAGCCTGCAGAGGCCCCTTCCAGGACGTGCCTGAAGCTCCGTGGCTTCCACAGCCGCGCTGCGGTTTTGACCGGCGCCCACAGTGCCAAGCATAGCACTCAGCGGGTGGACCGACACGAAATGGTCGGTGGGCAGCGCAGGCCTGACCTGCTCGGGGGGCATGGCCCCAGCGGGCTGCAGGCTGACTTCCCCCCACTTCACCTTTTGTCCCCTGGCCCCTCCTTAAAGAGCTACTTTGTGTGGGTTTTCAAGCACAGCACGGCCGTCAGCTCCTCTTCGGCTCCTTCACAGAGAATCCTGGGGTGGGAAGGAGATGGGTTTTGAAGTTGCCTCGCCGTCCGGTGACCGAATCCCTGGCTGGTTTTTTTTAAGGGCCCCTCCATCCCGTGGACTCCACTGTGTCAGGTTGGAAGGTGGGAGAGCGCAGTGCTTAGGAGAACAGGCTTTAGGGTTCCGGAAGGCCCAGCTTTGAATCCTGGCGATGTCCCTGACTGGCTGCGGGATCTAGGGCCATTCTGAGCTTCAGTCTCCTCGTCTGTAAAGTATGGGCAACGGAAGCCTCCTTGAAGGTTACTGTGAGGACTAAGTAAGATGTTGTATATAAAACACGTTCATGATATTTTCATCATCATCGTCATCAGCATAGGGGACAGTGGAGGCGAGAACAAGCAAATACACGAACCTGTGGACGGGGAAGGAAAGGAAGAGAAGAAGGAAACACCTGTCTGTGCCAGGTGTCGTGTGAGGAAGGCATGAGTGTTCGAGGATGACTAACCCGAGCACGGTCACACAGCCGGGAAGTGACGCGGGCTCTCCCTGGGCTCAGTCATTGCCTGTAGCCGTCGTCTCGCACTTGCTCTCAGAATGGCTCATTCCACGACTAGGCTCTGCTGCTTCCGGGTCCACGGAGAAACACCTGGACCTGCTGACAGGTGGTCGCTAAATGCTAGGATATCTGTGGGCACCCCTGGGGGCAACTCGTGCGGATGGTGTGGGGCCGGCAAGGACTCTAGCTGTTCGGGGCAGAGAATGTGCTTCTCGGAGAAAAGCACGACTTGGCTTTGCCCTTAGAGATGGGTTAGGGTCTCTGTGCAGAACGTGCACAGTGGCTTAGCTTTTTTCTGATGACCAGTCTGACGTTAAGGGTCTTGAAGGAGATCTGCTCCCCTTTTTTTGTTCACGTGGCTGGATCCTGACATCTGTGCAGGAGGCAGAGTGGGTTACTGAAATGACTACTGAATTTGGAAGTGAGCCAGGCCTTCCCTTCCTGGGGGGCGGGGGGGGGAGGGAGGGGCAGCTGTTTCCCTCTCAGGGTCTGCTTTTCCCATCGGTAAGAGGAGGGGACAGTGAGGGAGGGAGGCAGGCCCTTCACCCTGCTCAGCTTCCTCTGCCCACGTGACATATTGGACTTCTCTGAGGCTGCCTTTGCAGCCTCAGAGTGGTCAACTGAGGGGAGTATGTTGCATCGAGGTCCCTGGCCTTCACGGAGAATATCTGATGATTTCATCAAAACCTCATAGATGTGATTTAACTTTTGAGAGACAGGGTGAGCCCTGGGGAGATAGGAAATGAGTATTTATACATGCATCACCCAAGCAAAAAATAAGTACTGCTATATTTACATTAGTTAAGATGATACTTCTTCCAGTAAGGAATTAACACTTAGGTTTTAAAATAAATAGCTCATGAGAAATAAATAGTAGCATTTTGTGTCAATCTTGTTCTAATACACCTTTAATTCTAGGTCCTTTTAATATAGAGGCAGATTCACTTGATGTTTATTGAACCCCTACACTGGGCCTGGCATAGTCCCTGCCCTAAAGATGTTTACACACCTAATGGGTAATTTATGCATACCCAGGCAAGTGGACTTTTGTGAGTTACAGTTTTATGCAGTACCTTTTCTTTGCATTGGCAAGTTGATAGGTTGGAAGTGTTTTCGTGCATGGAATAAACAGATCCTCAGATTCGGGCAGGAAGTATTGCCAAAGGTGATAGATTGAATGTTTGCTACAGATCTGAACTGTGAAGGAACTTCCAAGTGGGGCCAAACCGGAGTCATTTATAGCATCTACAGATTTTGAGCATCTGTGGGTGAATTCCTACCCCATTCCACCCTTCAGCCAGAGGTACAGTAGAGGACATTAAGTTTCTGATTGAAATCTGTATGAATATGGGAGGATCGGAATCTTAAGGCCACCTTTTATAGTCTAAAATAGCACAGATAAACACTTCTGTTTGTGGATGATATGTCAGCTTTCCATTTTTTGGCTCAGTGATGCAAACCGAACTTTATTTTAAGTTGATCATTTCCCCTGTGTAGCCGCCTCATCCAGCTCATATTCATCTTGAAACTAACGATAACATCTTCACCGTCTTTACCTCTTCCTTTCATATATGCTGCTGCCGCCGTGCCCCCTTCCCCTGTTGGCAGCTGCTCGGTGCTGCTTTCTGATTGAACCTCATCCTAACTGCTGGTGTTGTGTAGCTGGCACACAAGGTCATTCTCGACTCCCCAGGTTGACAGGGACTTCACTTCCAGCATTTGAGCTGGAAAGGAAAAACGCTGAAAAGAAAGAGAGAAGGAGCAGCAGGCCAAGCCCCTGTAGTTCTGGAGAGGAGCTTCGAGAACAGGGTTTCAGCAGCTGCCAAAGCTGGTGGGTTCAGAAAGATTGCAGGTATGGGTGTAGACATGAGTAGTGGAGAGTGTGGGAACAGAAGTCCCGGGGCAGTAGGGCTGGGTCACATAGGGCGTTGCAGGCAGTATAGGGGACCTGGATGTCATTGCAGGAACTTCATTGACTCTTCCTTCCTCGTGTGTGTGTGTGTGTGTGTGTGTGTGTGTGTGTGTGTGTTCCTTCAATTCAGCAAATTCTAACTGAGCATCTTTTTTTTTTTTTTTTTTAACGTTTATTTATTTTTGAGAGACAGAGATAGAGCACGAGCAGGGGAGGGGCAGAGAGAGGAGGAGACACAGAATCCGAAGCAGGCTCCAGGCTCCGAGCTGTCAGCACAGAGCCCAACACGGGGCTCAAACTCATGAACTGTGAGATCATGCCCTGAGCTGGAGTTGGACACTTAACTGACTGAACCACCCAGGTGCCTCTCACTGAGCATCTTTTTTGTACAACATACAAGTATTGTCCTTCCAGACCTCTTAGCTAATTGAGTAGGGAGGAGACATGGGCGCCTAAACACCTGAAATACAAGGTAAAGAGTAGAATGATAGGAAGTGTGGGTAAAGCCCCAGGGTAGCAAGCATCAGTGGTCTTTGCACAACTCCCTTCGTCAGTCTCATTTAAAGCAGTGCCACGCTCCGTGTGCTCTCCCGCCAAGGGATCTGTCATTGCCATCTTGCTGTGGCAGGGAGAAGGGAGGGAGGAGCAGGCAGCCGGGGAAGCTCAGGTAGATGCAATATTTGGTTGGCACACCTGACCGGTACCTGGCTCAGAGCAGTGTTCAGTATGTGCCTAGCACAGTTACTAGATGAGTAAGTAAATGATACAGAAACCCCAGTTGGATGATCCTCAGAGCACATACTCACTCACATGGTTTGCCTGATCCCTCTTCTTTTTGGAGCTGATGGGTAGTTTCCATTGTCATTCTCCTCTGGCACCTTTGTTCACAGTGCTCTTCATTATGTCATCAGATTACTCTCGGGCTTATTCCTGAGTCACATTATAATTGCACACGTATGTACTCTAGTGTATGGGGCCTTACGGTGGATAAATGATGAATGTATTGATAGGCTGCAAGGCTGCATTCTCTGTTTTGTTCTCTGAGGCCTTATGCCTACGTTAAGTAGGCATCCAGCCTCTCTGGTAGCCTGAGCACTTTGCTCCCGGGTCCTGCCTCCTTCCTGCAAGGTCGCCTGAATGCTCAGGAAGCTGAAGGCCTAAGCAGTCAGGTATGAACCAAAATTAGACCAACAGAGTCTTCCCTTCCTTTCCCTGTTACGGGAATTACACATGAGAGCATTTGCTTTGTAGTGATTAGGGGACAAATGCATCTATTAAGATGCGTTTTTGCAATTACGTCTGCGAATGTGACTAGAAAGTGATAAAATGGAAACCGTCCCCTCCCCCCCCCTTTTCCCAAGGGAACAAAAATTCTTTTCATTGAAGAAATCACGTTACTGGTAGGACTACTTGTTCCAGAGATGTTTGGCTCTCACTGCTCCAAACGTTCCAGGAATTTCTCTGCAGAAACACCTTCAGAGGTTAGGGTAGCGATAGCCTGCTCTGCGTGAGGCTTTGCGCCAGCCACTTCCAGGTGTGCACTCGTACACTCAGTGCTCACGTCCACGGAAGGTAGGTGTGGGGCCATCCACCTTGGCATATCCCGAACAAGCTCTGTGCTGGTCATTTATTGACAGACCACTGGTTTGTTTTTTTTGTTTTTTTTAATAATTTTATTTTATTTTTTTTTTTAATTTACATCCAAATTAGCATCTAGTGCAGCGGTGATTTCAGGAGTAGATTCCTTAGTGCCCCTTACCCGTTTAGCCCACCTCCCCTCCCCCAACCCCTCCAGTAACCCTCAGTTTGTTCTCCACATTTATGAGTCTCTTCTGTTTTGTCCCCCTCCCTGTTTTTATATTATTTTTGTTTCCCTTCCTTCATGTTCATCTGTTTTGCCTCTTAAAGTCCTCATATGAGTGAAGTCATATAATTTCTGTCTTTGTCTGACTAATTTCACTTAGCATAATACCCTCCAGTTCTATCCACGTAGTTGCAAATGGCAAGATTTCATTCTTTTTGATGGCCGAGTAATACTCCATTGTATATATACACCACATCTTCTTTATCCATTCGTCCATCAGTGGACATTTGGGCTCTTTCTATACTTTGGCTATTGTTGATAGTGCTGCTATAAACATGGGGGTGCATGTGTCCCTTCGAAACAGCACACCCGTATCCCGTGGATAAATGCCTAGTCGTGCAATTGCTGGGTCGTAGGGTAGTTCTGTTTTTAGTTTTTTGAGGAACCTCCATACTGTTTTCCAGAGTGGCTGCACCAGCTTGCATTCCCATGATGACCACTGTTTCTTTTCTGTCATAAGTACATGCATGAGATTTAGCTCCAAAGACTTCTGCTTAATTTCAGAAAATCACATTTATCCAAAATAAGAACAGTGTTTCTTGTTTGAGTATATTGAAGAAAGTGCCATAGACTTAGAAAGTAATTCCGAAATAGAAAATCTTAATGAATAATAACAATATTATCACTGTTGCTCATTTAACATAAGTATATCATATGTCAATAAGGTGTTTTTTAAGAAAGTGGACAGAATAACTGTTTTAAGGCACAAAATGAACTTGGAATGTAGAAGTTCTGTCTCTCCCAAACCGTTCCTTTTGGTACCCTCTGGTCTTAGCTCTTACACCTTGCGACTGTCTATACACATCACACACCCATCCATCTAAACCTGGGCTATTCAAAACCATTAGGGGAAGAATTCCAGACGGCCACATTTTCTGAGTCCAGAACTTTATTTCGTTCAGCCATCTTCAAGGCAAGCCCTGTGGTACATACTTTCCTGTTTTGTGGAACCGTGAATACTGAGGAATTCATTTATTCAGTGATTTGTTAACTTCGTTTCATACTCATTTTTGAGCATCTGTCACCTGCTAGGCACGGGGAATGGGCATTTAGCTATGAGCAGGTCACACAGGCCCTGCCTTCATAGAGCTTTTCTGCAGGGAGATAAATACAGTAAAAACAAACAAGTCACAAACGGGATCATTTCAGGATGTGGTAGTACTATGGAAAAGCCAGCCTGAGTGTAAAAGAGAGTAACGAAGCAGGCTGAGGGGGTGTGCTGCTTTAGATTGACCATAGAAGGGCCCTCGGAGGAAGGGGCGTTGCATCTGAAGCCTGTGTAAAAAGGAAGCCAGTCAAGGGAATTGCTTAGGGAAGAGCATTCCAGGCAAAGGGGTCAGCTAGAGCAAATACCCTGAGCTGGGAGCACGTGTGGCTGGGTCCCTGTGCGTCTCTGAGAACGTCCGTTGTTGCACTGCTATGCAGAGGGATGCTGCCTGTCCTGGAGGGGTACGAAAGGCTCCATGTCCTACCCTGAGTGGCCTCAGACTCCTCAAGAATTTTGCATTCTCATGTCCGGTTTGTGTAATGTTTCTGAATTCTTCTGGCTCCCACGTAAGGCCTCTGTCGGCGTGGCTTCTCTGACAGCGTCCTTCAGATTTGCAACAGCCTGTGTCTTCTCTGTGAGTTCAGAGGACCGGACCTGTTAGGGCTGTACATGAGGTAGCCGTAAAGAGTCTCCATACCCAGGTTGGAAGTGCTTCCCTACATTATAGACACTGCTATTTAGTAATGTAGCAAGTGTGAGAAATTGCAAGATTTTGGATAGGAAAGGGACTTTTCTATTGTTAGAGATCAGAATGTTCTCCTGGATTCCTTTATTTGTTAATCCATCCTCCCTCTTTCTCTCCCCCACACACGTACCCTTTTGAGTTGTTCAACCTCGGATGCATACTTAGAAGTGCAGGTACATATTTTAGCATTGGGAAATAACAATAATTTTATAGTCCAGTTATCTGCCACTCTTCTCTTAGCCTGTATTTAATTGTACGCATGTGACATTTCAAAGGATGTCACTGCACATGTTGCTTGTCTGGCAGTTGAGGGGATGGCACTTTGTAGCACGTTTAGATGTGTGCTGTTCTGGAGGGGAGCCCTGTCTGACGCAGTGACAGTGTCCTCTGCTCTTAAACACAGGGCCTGTAAAAACGCATTTTACTTGGCTTCTTTCTGCCAGTGGCTAAATGCTAGGGTGTAAAAAGAGAAATGTTAACCCAGATTCAACTCTGACTGTAGCTGTCAAATGCGGATGTTATTAATAACCTTTAAAAGTATGTGCATGAACTTTAAACCCTGTTAGTTTATAGACGAGTTGGTAAAACTTCAACATAAATTCTGAGACTTTTCCTGAGGAGGGGGAAATAAAAAGGAAGCAGATAGTTGGTCTTATAAAATGTTAGACTGGAATCTTCCACATCCGTGTGCTCACTTGGGCTCATTAACTCTCTAACTGTGGAAGGACATTAAAGCCCACTCATTAATTCCTCTTTGAGTAGACCCATCTTTTTTGCGGTCATCACTCCCCAAAGCTGAACAGATACGTTCTTTTCTTCCAGAAGCAGGATTTTTGTTCCTTTCTCAAAACCAATTAGGAAATGGTTAGATCCAGGGGGAGCATGGACACACATTTGTGCTGCCGTGGATGGGTGGTGTGCTTGAAAAAGCCTAGGCTGGTTCTCTTACTTAATGTGCCACTTGGCAGGCAAACTGTTTATTTCTCTAAAACCCCAGGTTTTTCATCTGGGGGAAAAAAAAAAAAAAGATAGTAAGAATATAGACAAAAAAAAAAAAATGGCAGCTATTATTGGGATGATTTTTTAAATGTTCTTCCCACAAAAGCAGTTCATCAGAAGATAAACCCATTAGATTTTGTGTCTTAAATGCATGGTTATTTGTACTTATTTGCATTAGTTTCTTTCCCTGGAAGACTCTTAACATCCTGAATAGCTTGTAATTTCTTAACTCATTTGTCTCTGAAAACTGGCAGGTAGTTCCACTCCCACCCCCCTTAACATGAGGCTCTATTTTTATTTTATTTTTTAATTTTATTAATTTTATTTTATTTTATTTTATTTTATTTTATTTTATTTTTGTTTAAAAAAAAATTTAATACAAAATTTATTATCAAATTGGTTTCCATACAACACCCAGTGCTCATCCCAACAGGTGCCCTCCTCGATGCCCCTCACCCACTTTCCCTCCCTCCCACCCCACAACAACCCTCATTTATTCTCAGTTTTTAAGGAGGCTCTATTTTTAGATGCAGTTCATCCCAGACATCACGGGAACGCAGAGCTGGGTGCTGTTGGAAGGTCAGGTTCTGTTGTGAGGACCCGAGCTCAGACTCCCGCTCCGCCGCCCAGGGCGAGTCAGACTTTCTGAGCCTCTGTGTTCCTCATCTATAAAACGAATTTGATAATAGTACTGCTTTCATGGGGTTTTGGTGAGAATGACATGAGGCGGTCTGTGGCAGCCTCAGCACCCTCTGTGCCACTCTAAGCACTTATTAAAATGTGAGTTCTCTTTCCTCTTTTCTCTACAGTACAAACCTCAACTCTGTGAAATAACTCAAACTTTGTCTCTTGTGAAACCGTCTAGTAAGACACTGTTTCCTTAAGTGTGGAGTGCAGTATCATGGTGTTACAGGAGATGGCCGCAGGTACAGAACAGATGAGCATTTTATCTTCTTTTTTAAGTTTATTTATTTAGAGAGAGAGAGCTGGGGAAGGGCAGAGAGAGGGAGAAGGAGAGAATCCCAAGAAGGCTCCATGCTACCAGAACAGAGCCCTGCGTGGGACTCAGACTCACAAACCATGAGATCATGACCTGACCCAAAACCAAAAGTTGGACACTTAACCAACTGAGCCAACTGAGCCCCCAAATGAGCATTTTATAGAGAGAGTCACAGTGATCTTTAAAAAGGGTATCTTCTGTTAATGGTGAGTGATCCTGATTTTCCACTTACTATACTTCTGGACAGTGTAAAAGATGTGAATGGGCTTAAAGAAAAATATTAAATAGAAGTGCAGGTGGTAAATGGCTGTGACAAATGCGTGGAGGTGGAACATAAGCAATGGGCGTGGTGGAGGGTAGCGGTCAGACTCGGGGTCTGAAAACTCGGGGTTTTACCTCAGCATCTCATTAGGTTTGAGATACAGTAGACGTTAGCGTGAGATGTGACTCCAGCCCCTTCTGGCTCTGTGACTTTGGACAACTTAATTAATCTTTCCCTCTCCCTCCCTTTCTGCAAATACTTATTGAAGGCCTATTTCCTTATCTTAAAAACATGGATGCTGCTTTCCGGGGGTTTTGTAAAGATGCAGTGCAAAGGGAGAAGATATTGGAAGCATATGTATCTTACCTACTTGGTACGTCCACCATACCAAGTTCATACCTGGCGTAGCAAGTGCTCAGTAAACTTGGGTTCTTGTGTTACTCAGGACTTGTGTTGCAAGTGGTAGAACCCCCGCTTCAACCAGCTTGGGGCAAAAATATACTCAGTCTACAGGAAGGTTAGCAGTGACCTATGCCTTGGGTGCAGCTGGAAGCCAGGACTCTGATGCCACCGGCACCCTCTCCAGCTCCTGTGTCTGGTGCTCTGTGTGTGTCATCGGTCCATCTGTCTGTCCGGATTCCTCACAGATCAAGGAACAGAACCACCGGCGATCACCAGGCACCCCTCCTCAGAAGGGATCTGCACACTGAGGTCCCTGTTTCCCAAGCCCAGAAATCCTGTGAGAGCCTGGGCCCAGCGCCGGTCAGGTACCCACCCTGCCAGCCACCGGGGTCCAGAGGACTGGAGCTGAACGGAAGGGGCAGCGCCACTTGAGCCACGGGTTTAGAGTGACAGGAAAGGCCGTCTTGCAGGACAAGGGTGTTATTACCTGCTGCCACTGCATTTACCCTTTTCATCTCTTTGTGCGACTTTCAGGGGTAGGAGTGTTTACCCTCTGTGGCCCTCGGTTTTCTCCTCTGAGGTTTTGAGGTTTAGATGATGTCATGGATGTGAGCGTACATTTCATGGTCTTAAATTTTATGTGCCTAAGTTCATTATTATTGCTGTCACTGCTCGTGCCCTCCAGATTTTGACACACCACCCAGGGGCTCCCAGTCTCTGGATCGTTGACCCTCAGGGAAGCAGAGAGGAAGGTTTAAAGTTGTTTTAAGAAGTTAGGTCAGCGTGCCATATAAATTTCTATATTGAATACAACCCTTTTTAAATTTGATTTTGAATTGAAATACACATTATGAAAAGAGTATGCATGTCCTAAGTGCACAGTCTTCCCGAACAGAGCACAATTGTGTGTCCAGTCCCTGGATTAAAAATCAACAGTCAGTCCCCTAGAACCACCCCACCCCCGCAACTTGTAGCACAAGTAGATGATGTAGATGTGTTTATACACCATCTAAGAAATCATTTAAAAGCATTACCAGCATCATGGTAGCATTTTCCATGCTGTGTTTTTTTAGTAAGCAGAATTTTAAAATACAACTGGCCTTACATCATAAGTTTTTTAATTTTAAAAGGAATCCTCAGGGGCACCTGTGTGGCTCAGTCGGTTAAGCGTGCGACTTCGACTCAGGTCATGATCTCACAGTTCGTGAGTTTGAGGCCCACATCAGGCTCTGTGCTGACAGCTCAGAGCCTGGAGCCTGCTTCACATTCTGTGTCTCCTTCTCTCTCTGCCCTTCCACCACTCATGCGTGCTCTCTCTCTCTCTCTCTCTCTCTCTCTCTCTCTCTCTCTCTGTCTCAAAAATAAACATTAAAAAAAAAAGTTTAAAAGGAATCCTCAGGTCACTATCATTGCGCCCTTTGAAATGTTTTCTTCCTGGCTGAAATTCCCATCAGGTGATAAAAATGTGTTTAGTTCTCTTGGATATGTGTCATTCACGTCTTAGGCCTTTGTCCCTTCCCGGGTTGCACCTTCTTCCAGTGAAAACCAGTCTTCCCCTATCTTAAGTGGCTTGTAGTTTCTTTCCCGTGCAGAGCTTAGTGTGAAAACCAACTGACTCCCATGCTGTCAGCTTTCCCCAACACTGAGCTTTGTGGAACAACTCTTTTTATCCCCAAAACAGAACTCCTCAGATCACGGGTACTGCCGGTCTCTGAAATGGTTCCCTGTTCGTAAATATGTCCACTTGCTACCGCTGTGGCACTCCACAAGATGGATGTCATTACGAGTGAGTTTTAATTTGCCAAATTTTCCAACATCTTCTCCCCTCGTTTTTCTCTTTTAGGCTCTAGACCAAGATAGAACAGCCTTACAGAAAGTGAAGAAGTCTGTCAAAGCAATATATAATTCCGGTCAAGGTAAGTACTTTCCAAAGCAGACGGCATGAATTATATATAACGTTTGCAGTTTTCTCTGTTATCTGTAAGATGTTACGTTTATAGAAGACAATACAAAAGAAAAAATAAGGTCGAAGAAGTTCCATTTTTCCCTTTTTTCTCTGTTTCTTCTCCATCTAAACCGGTTACTGTTTCCAAAATAAAACAATGAAAGAACATTAGTTGCAGTGGGTTTTTAGACCCACTGGACATTTAAAACCTTAGCAGGTGTACAGGTAATTTAGCCACAGGTGACATGTGAGCTAGGCAGCATCTGTTTGTGTAGCTGATCAGTTCGTAATTCAGGGGTCTCTGTTAAACACGTGAAGATCGTTCTTTCTGCAGCGTACCTCTACAACATCTGGAAATCGGTGTGAGTGCCGGGGAAGGGGGCGAGGCTGAACTGAGACCTGACCAGATCTGCCAACCAGAGTCTATTCTTGGCCTTGAAGTCGGACAGGTGCAGGTTTGCACCCTCACTCTGCCTCTCACTAGCAGTGTGACCTTAGGCTGGTTACTTCACGGTTTTGAACCTCCATCTTCTCTTTAAAGCAGAGATTGTGGTATTTTTGCAGGGTCGTCGAAGGGAGTTAATTAGCTAATATCTTCACCTCGGGGAAGTTCAGTAAATGCCATACATTCATATTTTATATAAATTTTATATTTTATTTATAGTCATACTCCTAATTGTCATAAAATTACGGAGTAGAAAGGAACATTGAAAAAGGAAAAACTCGACTGTCAGATGCTTTATGGGCCTCCTCTCATCAGAGCTGGGAATCGGTAGTCTCGACGAGCTGGAAATCTAATTGTCTCTTGTCTTCTTCAAAGCCCTTGGGCCTGATTGTTAACACATTCTGTATCCTGATTCCCTGACACCTCTCTAATTTCCTTATTTCCAATAAGACACAAACTTCTAATTAAGACAGATAAATAGAGAATTGTCTAGTTATATAGTGATGTTTTAACTGTTTAAATGTTTCAAATGTTTTAAATCTTGGCCTAAATTATATAACTTCTGCCTTAGCTTCATTCTGATTTACCCCCAAAATGTGGCAGCCCCTTTGTAGATATTCGCCCTCTGGGGGGAGGTGGACGGGGGGAATAACGAGGAGGTGGCCATGGGGAGCTTCTGAGGTGGTGGTATTGTTCTCTTTCTTGATTTGGGGATGATTACGTAGCTCAGTTCATTTTTTGATAATTCTTCACATGCTACACTTAAGGCTTACATACTTTTTGCATGGATGCAGGTATGTTATGCATCAGTGAAAGTGTATGGAAAATGGATACACAGGTAGGTTTATTGAAGCATTGATTGTGATCATCCGGATTTGTGGTGGAAAAACCAAAAACAAATGGGGACTTTAAAAATAAAGAATAGGATATCTATTTCATAAAATACAGTTTTTGTGAGAAAGAAACTCAGGTAGCGTAGATCACTAACTGTCACTACTTGTTAAGTAAATGACTTAACTTCCATGGATCTTAAATTGCTTCACCATAAAATGAGAAAACAATCATCTAATTTGCAGAGCCTTGTATGGATAAAATGAGGTAATCTTTAAAGCCACCAAAAAACTTCCTGCACGTGGTAGGTGCATCGCACAGGGGGAAAACGACAGGCAGATCGGTGGCATGGGTTCCTTCTCCGGTTAATTCAGTCTTCTGCAAATAGCACCGGGCCCACCCGATTTCCTAAAGAGCTTAATGAGGCAGTATCCGCCTCAGGAACCAAGTGTCAGTTCTCCGTAATGTTATGGTTTATGCTTGAGGCTCTCAGCTTGTGAGCCACCGAAGAGAGACTCCGATTTGCAGCGGAGCATTGCTACCATATTTGCTCTGCTGGGGGCTCCACGTAACTCCTTTTCTCCCCAGTGTCCTTGCTCAAGACGCGTTCCCTCTGTGTGCCACGGTGACCACAATCACATCCTTCAGCAGCTCACACAAGGGCTCTTTTTCTTGGTAGGGATGTGCTTCATCTTGTTCTTGAAAGGGCTTCCTTGGTCACAGCTGACCTGGGTATGGCGGGAGGGAGAGGCTGTCCGTGCATATGTGTAAGGTAGAGAGTTCAAGGAATATGTGCAGTCTGACTGTCACTTCCTCCAGGAGGTTGTTCTCGCCTTTTGAATGGGGACCTCTGCGCTCTGAGTGTGACCGCTCCTACCCCTCGCTGGGCAAGGGGTTCCCCTGCGTACTTTGCCTTATGTCTCTACCATCTAATAGAGTAGCTTCTAGTCACATAATGGCTTTTTAAATTTAAGTTCATTAAAATCAAATAAGATTTAAAATTCAGGTCCTCCAGGCTCAGTAGCCACATTTTGAGCGCTCAATAGCCACAGTGTGACTGACAGCTACGGTAATGGACAGGGCAGACCCGGGACATTTCCATCATCACAGGAAATCGGTTTGCAGCAGGAGGAGAACATACACCCCATCGTATTGTAACTGTTGATCGGTCTCTCTGGCATTGGACTAGCGAGTGTCAACCCTGACTTTTTTTTTTAACTTGTTTTATTTTTTATTTTTTTTAATTTATATCCGAGTTAGTTAGCATCTAGTGCAACAATGATTTCGGGAGTAGATTCCTTAGTGCCCCTTCCCCATTTAGCCCATCCCCCCACCCACAACCCCTCCAGTAACCCTCAGCTTATTCTCCATATTTATGAGTCTCTTCTGTTTTGTCCCTCTCCCTGTGTTTATATTATTTTTGTTTCCCTTCCCTCATGTTCATCTGTTTTGTCTCTTAAAGTCCTCATATGAGTGAAGTCATATGATTTTTGTCTTTCTCTGACTAATTTCACTGAGTATAATACCCTCCAGTTCCATCCACGTAGTCACAAATGACAAGATTTCATTCTTTCTGATTGCTGAGTAATACTCCATTGTATGTATGTATATATGTGTACATATGTATGTGTGTGTATACACACACACGCACACACACACACACACACATATATATACCACATCTTCTTTACCCATTCATCCATCGATGAACATTTGGGCTCTTTCCATACTTTGGCTATTGTTGATAGTGCTGCTATAAACATGGGGGTGCATGTGCCCCTTTGAAACAGCACACCCATATCCCGTGGATAAATGCCTAGTAGTGCAATTGCTGGGTCATAGGGTAGTTCTATTTTTAGTTTTTTGAGGAACCTCCCTACTGTTTTCCAGAGTGGCTGCACCAGCTTATATTCCCATCAACCCTGACTTTTCATTAGAATCACCCAAAGAGCACTTAAAACACAAACACAGGGGTCCCTTGGATCTACATACCAAGAGCTGTTCTAGAGTAAGGCCCAGGTATTGGGATCATAATAAAATCACTTCCCAGACAATGTGCAGCTAAAACGGAGAGCTTCTGCACTGGCCCATGAATTGCCTGAGGAAGGTTGGTGCTATGTCTTTTATCTTCATATTTTATGTGTTTGTCACCAAATACCGTTTGTTCAACAAACATTTGTTGAACACCTGTTCCATGATACCATTCTGGGGGGTGAGTATATTAGACAAATCGGACAGAATCTCTGCCTTCATGAATTTTACAGTTCAGTGGGAGAGATACCAGAAAGTACTTATAATTTAGAAACTGGAAAGCTTACCAAGAGGGACCTGATATAGTCTGACAGGGTGCTAAGGGGAACACCTCTCGGAGGAGGTGACATTCAAGGGGGTTGATGCGTACGAAGCTAAGCTGAACAAGCCTCTGAGGTAGGCCTACCATTATCCCCATTAGATCCCATTTTATAGGTGGTGAGGCTGAAGCTTCAAGAGCCAGACTATCTTCTGCAAGGGGCCACACCTAACAGTAATGGAACGAGGGTCTAGCTGATTCCAGCTTTGTTGTGTACAGCCACCCTGTACCTGTCTTCTACCTGACATGTGGTTAGAGGTTCAACACATGGGGAATGAATTGCTACAGGTTGGCCAGATACGTCCCTGAGAAGCTTGCCATGAACGACTGTTAAGTATTTAATCATGACTGTTCACAAATGACTCGATGAAATGGAACCTCCCAGCAGTGTAAATCCTGGGGTGACTTCGGTAGTTCCTGGAGAGGGGCCGCGGTAGCAGTTATCATGCCCATGGCTCGGACGTGTGGGGATAAAAACTCAGACCTCACAGACTGCTGGGACCTGATAGGGTTGCCACCATCACCAGCGAGCATAGTACACTCGGGTTTCTGGTCAGCTTGTGTGGGCAGCGCTGTGACATTTAATTCTTAAAAAATAGCTAGATGAGTAAAACAGCGGTGTTGCAGATCTTTCCATGATACATGCCCAGTGGAATCCGGGCTATTCCCATCCAAGGGTTTTTGGCCTCATCCAAAGAAGCCACAGAGGCTGAACCCTGGGATCTGGTTCCCAGTGTGTTTTCATCATTTTCTTGTTTTCTCACAGTGCTTAAGTGACATGAGACCCATCTGATGTTCTTTAAAGTTTTACAAAGCATTTCTGTATTTCTGGTTTGAGATGACCAGCCACCCCCACCCCCACCCCCACCTCCCCCACCAGACTATGTGGAAGATGCTGGATATCTTGGAGGTGGTCTTGCATTTACAATGTAGTGATTATGTTTACGCAGAACCTTTATCAGTATTAATTGGAACACAGTATAATAAAAACAGAAATTTTATTGGAAAAACAAGTTATCTCCCCAAAAGCCTTTAGTTTGAAAATGGCTTTGGGGATTTGTCTCTTTCTCTTAACTGTCCCTGCTGCGTATGAGGACATTTCAGAAAAACAAAACAAAACAAAAAAAACCTGAATTCTGTGAACTGCTTGGATCAGGGGAGAATTTTCCAAGCTATTTAACTTTCCTGTATTGTTCCTAAGTTTTGAAGTGTTGACATTATTAATCTGTGAAGAATATTGTCATGTAGAAAGTTTGCCTTGGTGTGTGTGTCCCCCCCGCCCCCCACCTCTCTGTCTCCTAATGTATGTTTAAAATAGCTAGTAGTTTCTTGAACAGTAGAGGTTTTAAAATATGTTGCAGGGGCACCTGGGTGGCTCAGTCCGTTAAGCGTCCGACTTTGGCTCGGGTCATGATCTCGCAGTTCGTGGGTTTGAGCCCCGCGTCAGGCTCTGTGCTAACAGCTCGGAGCCTGGAGCCTGCTTCGGATTCTGTGTCTCCCTCCCTCTCTCTCTGCCCATCCCCCACTTGCTGCGCGCACACACACACTCTCTCTCTCTTACCCTCTCAGAAATATTAAATGAATAAACTTTAAAAAAAATGTTGCAATTTTTGACAGTTTTTCCTTCCAAAGATAGAGCCTAATTCGCTTCCCTGGTACGTGTGCCAGACTTACAGCTCTTTTCTAATGAATAGAATGTGATGGAAGTGATACCATGTGATTTCCTAGGCCAGTTCATAAAAGAGCTAGCTTCCGTCTGGGTCTCCCCACCGGCTCCACGTTTGCCTTGGAGGAAGCCAGCCACCCTCTTGTGAGGCCACTGGAGTGACTCTGCCAGCCCCAGGCAGGCCTTCACCTGCCTGCTGACACGTCGCCTCAATCTTGGTACAAACCCTTGGGTCAGGGCAGTAGACGTTGGACTGGCCTTCACGAGACTTCTGCCCTTGCAAACATAGGTTTAGGCGTGCAAATCCTAGGCTCAGTGGAAGTCGGTGTGTGTCTCTTGAGAAAGACGAGCTCACTGCTCATCAGTGCTGTTAAAAAAGCAAACTGAGGGGCGCCTGGGTGGCGCAGTCGGTTAAGCGTCCGACTTCAGCCAGGTCACGATCTCGCGGTCTGTGAGTTCGAGCCCCGCGTCAGGCTCTGGGCTGATGGCTCGGAGCCTGGAGCCTGTTTCCGATTCTGTGTCTCCCTCTCTCTCTGCCCCTCCCCCGTTCATGCTCTGTCTCTCTCTGTCCCAAAAATAAATAAAAAACGTTGAAGAAAAAAATTTTTTTTTAAAAAAAGCAAACTGAAATATACTGTACTTTCGTAAAAATGGAAGGAAGCTGTGATTCCTAGTAAGCATGGGTGAGCCTGGCTTGTCGTTCCGTCAGTGACTTTGTTGGGTTGAATTTGTTCATCTTTTTGAATCAGACGTATTATTACACATGAGTGTACTTTTCCTTGGAAGTAAAGACCCCAGAATATTCCTTCTCGTAGTTCTTCTTCTATGATAAATTTTTTTTCACAAATCCAAATGTGGATTTTATTATTAAATAGTGGCTTCCTTAAAATTCATGCCAAGATATATTTGGAATACGTTTTAGCTTATTAGTAACACATTGTGCCCCCTAGAAATATATAACATTGTTAGTCTGAAAGTTGGGACTCTTAAATTCTTTAATTTTAGCGAATAAAAAAATGACAGTGGTATGGAATTCAATTACTAGCATATGATATGGAAGCCTTATTTCCAGCGTATGGCTACGTTGTCATAAAGAGTTCCATACTTGAGGGGAAAAAGGCAGTTTTCTCCCTTTTCAGTGTAGAATTATGTAGTGAGTAGTTTTATAGGAACATTTGTGTTTTCTAACGCAAAATTAATGTGTGATGTTCGCCCCAGATTTTCATTTTGTTAATTTATCTATTTTAAGAAATAGCTCAAAGCGTATGATGAAATCTAAGATTTTAAAGGTAAAGTGCTAAATTCATCAGTGGATAGGAAGTGGATAGCAAGTTCATTTTAGCTTTTTTTAGCTAACATTTTGTCAAAGGTACAATGCAGAGTGAATTTAGAATTGATAATTAAGTTTGGTGTCTTACCATTGTGTCATATAATGGTATTTTTAATCCTGGAGTGTTTCTTCAGTGTGAAGAAGTTTCCTAACTGGAATAGTTAAGAGATGAAATGGATTAGAATTTTAATAGAAACGTACAGAATCATAAAATGTCAAAAGGTATACAGTAAACTTACTAGTAAAGAAGTAATTTTAAGCCCCCAGAAGTAGAAGCCT
Organism: Neofelis nebulosa; assembly: GCF_028018385.1. NCBI lineage: Eukaryota > Metazoa > Chordata > Mammalia > Carnivora > Felidae > Neofelis > Neofelis nebulosa. The sequence goes on along the minus strand of NC_080795.1, from coordinate 72,298,812 downwards.
TTAGACTGAAACTGTAAATACCTTCTGGTAGTGATTTAAGGCAAGTCTAAACAAATTACTTCCGGCCTGCAAGGCATTTTGTATTTGTGTGGGTCCATTATTACTCCTTAAAAGGTGAAAACAAATTGAAATAATTAGTTCCTTCAAAAGGGTCAAGGAAGGAAGCTTTTTCCTAAAGGAGGCACACTTACCCAGGAAAGTAGTACTCCTCAAAGTATGTAGGGATAAAACTGGAGAAATTTTTTAAACTGCATTTAGAAAATTGAAGTTTCTTTCCAGAATAATCTCAGAATTCCAGGCTCTTTAAGAAGGTCCAATTTTCATATTCAAGCCGTTGCCTGAAATATTCTGTTACTTGAAATCAGAGGCAGGGGGCACGAGGCATGGAGGGCAGGTGCACACACTTCCTTCATTTTGCTGTCCTGGAAGGAGTACTCTTAAAATGAGGTAGTTTTTTATGATATATACGCTCATTTTATGGGAGCGTTCTTCATGAGAAATTAAGTCATTTTAAATAAAACTGGGAGTGCTCGGGGCCCCTGGGTGGTTCAGTCGGTTAAGCGTCTGACTTCAGCTCAGGTCATGATCTCACAGTTCATGAGTTCAAGCCCCGTGTCGGGCTCTGCGCTGACAGCTCAGAGCCTGGAGCCCACTTCAGATTCTGTGTCTCCTTCTCTCTCTACCCCACCCCCGCTTGCACTCTGTCTGTCTCTGTATCTCAAAAATGAATAAAATGTTAAAAACTAAAAAAAAAAAACAAAAAACTGGGAGTGTTCATTCCCCAACGAGTGCTTCAGATTTTTTTTTAAAGCCTCAAGCTGAATAACAAAAATACTGTTAAAGGTAAATATAAAAACATATTCTTACCTTAATAGTCGAATTTTGTAGAATTAAGAAATTACACCTGACGTTTGTTGCCAGATGCCTTATTATATAGATTTATGATGTTTCTTAATTGTCTCACCTGTCCTATATGCAAGACATTATTATCCCCACTTTGGGATGAAGTCACCTAGTTTGAATCATTTACAAAGCTAGTAAGTTTACATTTAAACCTGGTTTAAATCATTTACACGGCTAGTAAGTAGCTACGAGATTTGAACCGTAGGTCTTTGGTAAGTGACTGCCGCCGTGGGCTGGGGCAGTGAGGACTCCCAGGAGTGCCTCACCTGTGCAGGGGGACAGGCCAGTAAAACAGGCGGTCGTCCTAGAGCACGAAGGTACTAGATGGGTCCCTCAAAAAGAGGAGCAGCTTCTTTCACTTTAAATGCAACCTGGACCTGGCACTGGCTCACCACAGTCTCGTCTTTCTCTGCCCCTCACTGCCGTTACTAGGGCCTCTGTAATTGGCATCACTTAGGAACGACTAGGGAGGCCTGCAAACCAGCGTGTTCTCTTCCATAGACGGAACTGCTTCCCGCACCCCCTTAGTGACTTATTCTCGAATGGGTCACATGGATGTGGGGTCAGATGCTGAGTCAGCCCCTGACTGGTTTGTCAGAGAATACTTCGAGCAGTTTTTTCTTCATTTCTGGAAATGGAAAAATAGTTTTTCAACCTCATCGGACGGTTCTGAAGCATCACACAGGTCATGCAGGTCCCTGACAATGGTGACCACGATGACAACTTCATCCTCCTCGGCTTGAGGCTCTGAAATAGTAGGGGGAGTCCAAACAAAATCTGTCCTCTTCCATCCACCACCACATGGATGTATCCAAGCTGCTTAGCTCTACCCCCATTCCCTCCCCCCCCCCCAAGCTTCAGTTTCCTCCTTTCTAAAATGGGACCATAATGGCTACTTTGTTGCACACGTTGGAAAGAACATATTAAAAATATTTAATATGATACTAGAATATATTAATCTGTGGTAGTTACAATTACAGTCAGCTGCAAAAATTTAATCAATGCTGGAAAATTTTTAGCCAGTATTGTTTCAAATTATTTATTCTTATATTCTGTCTCTTTCTTTCTTAGACTCGAGTTACTTTTGTGTTAGACCGCTTAATGTTCTCCCGCAGGTCACTGAGATTTTATTTTCAATCTTTATATTCCTTGTGCTTCGGTTTAGATAATTTCTACTTTCCTGGCTTCAAGTTTATGGCTCATTTCTTCTGCAGTGTCAGTCTGCTGTTAGTCTCATCCAGTTAATTCTTAATTTCAGATACCATATTTTTCTAGTTCTTGGATTTCTGTGTGGCCTTTTTTTTTTTTTTTTTTGTAGAATTTCTGTCTTTCCTAGAGTTCTGTTATCTCTTCACCCATTTATCCATCTTTTCCTATAGATTCTTGACCTTACTTGTAATATTTATTTTGAACTTGTGTACTAAATCCAACATCTAACTTGTCTGTGGTTCCATTTCTTTTGACTGGTTTTTTTTTTTTTTTCTTTTTCCTCTCTCTCTCTCTCTTGGTGTTTTGCTACGTTTTTCTGTTTCCTTGTGTGTCTAATAATTTCTGTTTGCATGCTAGACATTTGAATTGTATGATGTAGAGACTCTGGGTTCTTTTATCTTCTATGAAATGTATGGTGTTTTATTCTAGTACCTGATTAGATTTCTAGTGATGACCATCACCTTGATCTTATGGTAAGTTTATCTTAGTTTTGCTTATAGTCCCAGGATATAGCCCTTAGTCCTGCAACATGGCCCATACTCATATGGGACCCATGGCCCATAACTTTGTGGGATTTGAATTCCAAACTCTTTCCTTAGCAATGGGAAGTTGCTAGAATCTGCTTAACTCTTTAGATACTGTTTTCTGCTAGGCTTTTCGAAGCATTTGCAGTTCTGGGCAACCGGGGGTTGAATTTGAGGGCTTCCCTTTCTGTGACTTCTTCTTTTCTTGGATTTTCCCCCTCAATTGCCAGCTGCTGAAGCAATCTCAAACTCTGACCTCTGACACCTCAGCTGAGTAAAATGCTACTTTGTACTTGAGTTCAGTTCTCCTTGCCCAACATGGACTAAAGTCTGCCTTTAGGAGAAAAGCCAGTTAAATATGGTCTTCTCTGGCATGGTTCTCTTCCTTAAAGGGTAATACCCCTTCTTTTTCTTCCTGCTTTCCAATGGTTTCTAGTGGTTGTTTTTGTATTTTGTCCATCATTCATAATTGTTATAGGCAGGAGCATTAGTCTGGTACAAGTTATTCCATCAAATTATCAACTGCCGATGCAGATAGATCTTTATAAAAAATAATGTATGAATAATTCATTTATTAAGCATTGATTGAACATACAACATTCAGGGATTGACAGAACACTTGACTCGCAGAGAGGTGTTTTGGCATAGTTGGACTCAACAATATGCAGCAGTGTGTGAAAGTGACTTAGAGAGAGGTATGTCTTCAGCTCGGGTTCGTGGATCACAGATACCTAAACACAGAAAATAGGCGCTCTGTTTATTCAGTCAAAACTATTTACGAAGCACAGGAGAGGCAAGTAGGTGATTAAATGCTAGGATAAGCAGTGATCGTCTGTACTCTTGGACTTCCAGTTTATTGTAAACTCAGTGTGTTCACCTCGTAGTCTCACTCTGAAGTTCGGTCTTAAAGTCTGCATGTAAGGGAAGTAACCCATGGAGTCAGAATAACCCTTGAAAATCCTTATATGGCCAATAAAGTACACTTAAAATTCTACCTCGGTGTTTTTACAAAGATTGGCATTCCTTTAGGAGTGTGGTATTGAAAACGCACACACTCACCCTCCACACACAGCCTTTGAGCCCGTCACCCACAGCTCAGGGAGAGGCTCCCCCTGCGAACACTGTCCCTCCTGCCCACAGACACATACTCGTCATTGACTGGGGGGGGCGGGGGGGTGGTGCCCAGTGCTGTTTACATGGTTTTTGCTCTCTCTCTCTCTCTCTCTCGTTCTTCCAAATCGACTAAGTTGAGGAGTCTCCTAAATTAAAGGCACAGATGTGTCCTACTGTGATTTTCAGTCCTTGTCAGCTAATCCTTTTTACCGTTCGCGTAAAGATTCAGCTTAGTGACTGCCGAGTTTTCTTTACGGACCACCTTTCTGCCTTGAGCAGACCCTCCTTGACGATTATGGCCAAGATTCTGTGGTCACTCCAGATCTTGCTGCCTCTTATTCCAAGTTGCATTTTGACCACACTCTTGGATGGTTTATGCCTCGCCAAACGAGGGTTATGTTTTCCTGTATAATGATGTTGCAATTAAACTATAGCAAGAGTCTGGAGGAATGCCAGGGTCTCTGGTTTTATTTCTGTGTATGGTATTCCTGCTAGGCCATTCTGCCTCTCTCACACAGGCTTCCCTGGCCACGTGGAGTATCCTGTGAGGCAAACCCACCTCAGCTCTTCACAGGAGGCCCCGGCTTCAGGCAGCCATGCTCTGTGATAAACTCTACAAAGCAGTCATGCATGTGTTGAATTCCATTTGTGGTTTGGACATGCACATGAATTTTAAAGTGTCTCTGTCTAGGATGGGAGGGACTCTCCAGCCGAGTCTTTAGCCAGGAAGATTACTTATCGATTTTTCTGACGCCTGCTTAGGTATGGAAATCAAGCAAGTTGCTATCGATTCTGAAGTGTTTTTCATAAATAATCAGTACCGTAAGACGGAGTGATTGGGGGTTGATGGAGGATGACTTTGCACGGCCAGTTTGTCACCTGCATGCAGACAACAGGATATTCTCCGATCTTCCATGTCCCTGATAATTGATCAAACGTCACACTTTTTCTTTATGGGGAATCGCAGGGGGTTTCCAGTGCATTCTGGAAAACCTGGGGCTGGTTGTTGTTGTTGTTAATGGAATTTTCTGTTTGTTTTTCTCATTGGAAGAGTATAATATATATTAACATATTTGCAAAGGAAAATTGAGATAAAAGAAGAAAATACTAATCAGCCGTATTTCTTTTTTAAACGTGTGTGTGTATGTGTGTGCGCGCGCGTGTGTATTCTGAACCACAGACAGCACACTTAAGTGGCACCTGGCACATTTGTGTGCTCCGTGGCCCTTGTCATCTTCCTTGTCCACGCTCTGGGTGATGCCTTTTCCAGGAGCCCTGGGGTGGAGAGATGTGTATTGCTGTAGCGCTTGGGGGTGTTCTGTGCCGCCTGCACAGTGAGGAGTGGGGGGATCCCTTCTGGAAGAGCATTGGCTCGCAGACCTGAACGCTGGGGTGTGATCTCTGTTCTGACTATAAGTAGCCGAGTAGTTCTTAGCAAGTCCGTCCATTTCTGAAGACCTCAGTTTTCTTCTCTGTGAAGCCGAGATGATACCTACCTTGTCTATTGATGAAATAGTGGTGATGAAAGGACACGAAGGTTCTTTCGCAACCTAAAAGACACCATGTATACCCTATGGGGGGGGGGGGGTGTCACGGGGTCCAAAAAAGAATGCCATCCTCCACCCAAAACCAAACAGGCCAGCTTGCACGTTTGATCTCTTTTGTACACATGCTGTTGTTCTCCCTCAGACTCATTGGACTCTGCACCTGTTGAGGGCAAGAAGGTTTTAGATTCAGCTGACTTTCCTCTGTGATCCTTAACATTCTGGGGTCATCAGTCCCTTTATAATATGAGAACAACAGACCTTCTCTGAATTTAAAAAAAAATTTTTTTTTTTGAAGGCAGAATTTTTCAGTCAATTTTAGGGGTTTTTGCAAGCCGTGGAATTGAGACCAGAACCATTGATGGTTATAAGTAGTAACATTGTATGTAGAATATGCATCTAACATACACTGTATTAACACATAAGGAAATGGTTAAGTAAATAAATATTAGAAATTTAGGTTTTAAAATGTTTTACCATGGGGCACCTGGGTGGCTCACTTAGTGATCCGACTTCGGCTCAGGTCATGATCTCACGGTTCATGGGTTCTAGCCCCTCATCGGGCTCTGTGCTGACAGCTCAGAGCCTGGAGCCTGCTTCGGATTCTGTGTCCCCCTCTCTCTCTGCCCGTCCCCCCCCCCCCCCCCGACCCCACACACTGTCTTTCATAAATAAATAAATAAATAAATAAATAAATAAATAAATAAATAAATGTAGGTTAAAATAAAATAATAAAATTTTTCATGAAAAGTATAGATGGTCACAAATCGTCTGGAGAGCACCAGTTTAAAGAGCAGCTGCCCAGCCAGGTGCTATCCTAGCCTACTTCATCTACCAGGACAAGATCCCAGTGAGGCTTCGGTTTACTCGAGTCATTTTACACATAATTTTTAAACCAAGAAGCTGAAGCTCAGAAGGACTAAGGCTGCAAACTGAATAACCTACATAACCTTTGTATCCCACTGTAGGTGCTTAATGAAAGTTTGTGAATTAATAGTAACATGTGGGGCCATATTTATACATTACACCTGTTTATAAGAAAGCTTGGCTCCCTCGGAAGGTGGGCAGTTGACTAGAAGGCTGGAATAGAAGAGGAATACTTGTCTCCTTCCTAGCTTTTCTTAGGGGGCAGATCTCAAAGCATGAACATTACCCAGAAGAGCCGACAGCAAATCCAAGCGTGATGTGGATTTTATCTGGCAGTTAGGAGGCCAGCGTGATGGAGCCAGAAGAGAGGGCATTGCTGCTTCTGATGCTCAAATGCCGTTTAAATGCCGAGTAATAGCCTTGTGGAACTCTGCAGGCATCTTGTCTTGGGGCTCTGTTAGTTAATGGATTTGTCAGTTACTGCGGAAATGGGAGTCTGCATGCTAAGTTTCCAGATAACACCCTTGGGGCTGGAGCAGATTCTTGTAGAGGCTTGGCTAGAATTTTGAAAGAACAAATCCAAATTCAAAATGACCTTGAAAAATCAGAGGAATGAGTCATCCCAAGTGGCATGGAGAAAGGCAATTTAAAAAAAAAAAATGTATGCAAACCGTTCTGCCTTTAACCATGTTGCCTTGGACCTTAACCTTAGTGAGTGGTGGTGGGAACAGATGAGGAAACTGAGGCCCAGGGAAGTGAAATAACTTGTTCATAATCAATTTAAATGTGTCTAAATAGTGGAGGTTGTATCTAAGGCAATACAGACTTTGGACTCTGAGCCCAAACTCCCTCACCCCCCACCAATATAGTGTCTGTAAAATTAAAACAGGTTTTGATGGGGCACCTGGGAGGCTCAGTCCATTAAGCATCTGACTCTTGATTTCGACTCAGGTCATGATCTCATGGTTCGTGGGTTCGAGGCCTGTATTGGGCTCTGCGCTAACAGCAGAGAGCCTGCTTGGGGTTCTCTCTCTCTCTCTCTCTCTCTCTCTCCCTACCCCCCTCTCCACTCCTCCCCTGCTCACATGCACGGTCCTTCTCTCTCTCAAAAATAAATAAACTTAAAAACAAAACAGGTTGTTTTCAGGGTCACAGGTTGAATGGTAACTGGTTATATGGATCAGCGTGACAAAAAGAGCCGGGCCCCACGCTGACACTGAACAGGAGTGGGGGGCAATGCTTTTAAAACTTTAACCTGCCTAGACGGTGAGCTCTGGAGAGACTGGGGGCCCCTTGGTGGTCTCCGTATCTCTGCCCACTCAAGCAGACACCAGCTTCTTTACCCCCGGGTACTTTAAGGTGCCTTGATGGTATGCTGTTCCTGTTTCCCCGGGTGTACCAGTTAATCAGCTGTTCATTCTTCAGGGAGTTAGGCAGTTGTCATCGCTTGGGAACTCAGTGGCTACATCCAAGTTTTGTCCGTGTGTTCACTTATTTATCAGATACAGCGTGGGTGCCTATGAGAGGCTGTGTTAAATAAGCAATATATTTTCGTACAGAGGAAAGAAAATAAAAACCATCGATGATGGGTTAAGTATTTAAGTATTCAAAAGAGAATAAAACTAAACCAAATATTAGAAGGCTTAGGAACTTTAACGCTAGGACTGTTCTTCACCCTACGTGAACAGATACATTGGATTGAATTCAAGCTTTCAATGTGGTGTTGTTTTTTTAATACAAACTATTAGGAGGTTTGGGAATATAAGATAGGAAACTCAAAGGATTTCTGGGTAAAGATTGGTATGTTTGATGACATGAAATGTAAAAAGTTCTGTGCGGCAAAGGACACCGTAAACCAAATGAGACAAATGGGAGGGAATTCCAGCAACACATATTACAAAAGATTGCCGTCCCTTAGGCAGAAAATCTTCTCACAGACTGCTAGGGAGAAGGCAAGCTGTGGGAAACAACAAGCAGAAAAGGAAATGTGAATGGACAATAAAATACAAAAAGATACTCGGGCTTACTGTCACCCACTTTCTCACATCCCTGTGGTATGAATTAAAAAAGGACAGCAACATCTGTGCTCTAGTGAAGTTCTAGAGAAATCCCTCTCACATTTGTACGGCTGTTGGGTCTGTGCATTGTTACCACCAGCCTCTGGAGAAACATAGTAGTGTTATTTAAAATTTGAAATGTGCACCCCATTCCCCAACAGTTCTGCTTTTGTGACTGCATCTTTTAAAGTGACAGCATGTAAGAACTTGTGGATAAGAATATTTATGGCAGCATTGGTTTTTCAGCAGCAAACACCGGAAGTCCCTCAGGGGGATAGTTCTCCAAATCATAGTAGTGTTTATTAAGGAATATAATCACGTTAAAATGATTAATTAGATTTAATTGTATTCGGTTTCTTGATCCTTATTCGGTAGGAAAAAAGTAAGCCGTGTAGTCTTGATTTTAATATGCCATTTGGTTTTTTAAAAATGAGAAAAAGGGAGAAGACCCCCCTATTGTATGTGTGTTTGTGTATTTTTTAAGCATAGAGAAAGCTTTGCTGAGATCATTAACATACCACATTATTAACTCTGCTTATTTCAAGGAGATGGGATTGGAGAAGGGGAAAGAAAATGATCATTTGTATCTTTATGTATCTCTGTAGAAGTGTATGAATTATTTTTGTAATTTTAAAAACAAATGGAATTAAAACTTTTAAAGGGTGATTAGTGCTACAGAGTATGTATAGGATGGTGTAAAAGAATTTATCACTTCCCCCTCTCGGCCAGCACTATAATTTATGACATGGCTTTATTATTACAGTTATAGCTCATTGTAGTTTATATGCCTGGCACGTGGCCAATACTAAGTATTTTCCGAAGAAGGAGAAAAGACTTGCTCCGGGAGACTTCACTACATACGCTGAGCATTTTACCAAGCAGGTCGAGTGCTGGGAACTGGGTGAACAACTGCAGACCAGGTAAAGCTGGCAGCTGGGACGTCGCAGGAGGCTGAGGAGGGAGTGAAGGACAGGCTCACCTGGGAGGTTACACTTACGTTTGATCTCGCAAGAGGCAGGTTGAGGCCCAGAACTGTGAGGTGCACTGGGGAACTTCGGCTGGGCTGCGTGGCTGCAGTGCAATGATGCCTGCACCCGAGCTGTGCTCCAGATACCTCTGAGCTCTCGAAGATGAGGTGATAATCAGTGGCACTGGACCCGCGGCAAAGAAGATAACTTCATAGAGACACAGGAAGAGAAGCGAGGCTCTCAAGAAGGAGAGTGTGCGAAGTTAAGGAAGGGAGACTCAGTCTGGGGCCAGGGATGGTTCCTCCCACATCTTAAAGACCCACCGTAGGCCAGACCCCGGAGGAGACGCCCTGGAGGCGTTTCCCGTCCTGTCCGCCTCACGATCCCATCGAGGTATTACTGTGGTTAAGGAAGCACAGTCTAAGATGATTATATAGATTGTCTTAGATCCACAGCTGGTAAATGGAAGACCTAGGGTTTGGTCCACAGTTGTCTTGTGTATCGTGGACCCTCCAAAAAATACCACGATATTTAGATTGTACCCAATTCTCCATTAACATCAGAGCTTCAGCCTTCGGTCTCAGGGTGAATGAAAGCAATAAAAGTAAAGATATTTTTAGAGGCTTGCCATGTATTTTATAGAGTCTACATCTGTCACATTTCACGTATGAAAGCCGAGACCCAGAAAAGTACCTTTTCCAAGGTCACGGATGGGCCAGCCTGGACAGAGGGAGATTCAAACCCAGGGAGACACAAACCGCTTATGCCTCTGTCCCTCCGTCAGATGATGCCTCGGTAAACATTAGGCTGTGCTTGGTCAAAGTTGGGGGAGCTTTTGAGGATGGATCTAGTATGAATGCTTTCAAGGCCTTTACTCATTAAATAGAAATAATCCTTCGTGGTTTTATAATGTTCACTGCTGTTGCTGCAGTTTTCCCCAAAGAGCTTTCACATTAATTATGACATCTTTACCTCTTAGCATTCAACCTCAAGGAGTATGCTGGGTATAGGTATTATCAGACCTGTTTTAAGTTTACTTATTTATTTTGAGAGAGAGAAAAGAGCACGCAGGGTAGGAACAGAGAAAGAGGGAGAGAGACTTCCAAGCAGGCTCTGTGCTGACATGGTTTAGAGTACAACGCAGGGCTTGAACCCACAAATCGTGAGATCGTGACCTGAGCCAAAATCAAGAGTTGGATGCTGAACCTACTGAGCCCCCCCAAGCGCCCCTATCAGACCTGTTTTATAGGTGAAATAAAGGCCCCTGAGAGCCTTAGTCACCTGACCAGGGTCACCTGGTCGAGCCTGGAGCTAAGGACCTAGATTTTCAGATCCCTCAGTCAGTCACTTGACATCTGGCTCAAAAATAGCAGACGTCTGGAGTTCCAGCACTTAGGCAAGCATAATGGGTAAGAACACAGGCTCTGCAGTCCGTGCCTGTCATCACCATGCAGCTGGGTGACCTTGGGCAACCTGTTTAACTCTGAACCAGTCTCTGCATCTGGAAAATGGGGATAATAAGGGCATGTCATTGTGAGCATTGAGTGAAGTAATGCAGGACAAAAGCATAGCTCCTGGCCCATTACGTGATCAAAAATTTAACCACAATTAATTATAATTGTAATTAATAATTATTAACGATTATAATCAGTCATTGTTACATTTATTGCATCTTTGTCATTATTACAGGACAGGAGGTCTGTCTTACTCACCCTGTTTTTCTTGGTGTTTATCATTAAGCCTTTCATGTATTAGATTCCAAATAGATATTCGCAGCACGCATCATGGCAGCCTTGACTGTCTTTCCTGAGTTTGTCAGTGGAAAAGGGTGGGTTTGGAATCGGATGAGGCTAGGTTCCAATGTGGATTCCCCAGTGAGTTTCACTGTCTTATCTATAAAACACTGCCTTGAAGAAGTTTTAGGATATTCCCCGTTCTGGATCTCGCCACACGGTTGGTGCTTATAAGCTGCGGCTATAGTTACAGCGACAGAGCATCAAAGGGTGGGTTGACAGGCCAGTTGGGAAGTTTTGTGAGTTTCCCAGTTTGGTAAGGCAAACATCCCTTAGAGAAAGGCCTGTTTAATAATTTCTGTGGTTCTGAAAATTTTGAGGACGGCCTCATTGGAGAAATGTACATGACATTTCAAAAGAATATTGAATTTGGGGGCGCCTGGGTGGCTCAGTCGGCTAAGCATCCGACTTCAGCTCTCAGGTCATGATCTCATGGTTTATGAGTTCGACCCTATTTAGGCTCTGTGCCGACAGCTCAGAGCCTGGAGCCTGCTTCCGATTCTGTGTCTCCGTCTCTCTCTGCCCCTCTGCAGCTCGCTCTCTCTCTCTCTCTCTCTCTCTCCCTCTCAAAAATAAATAAACATTTAAAAATATTTTTTAAAAAAGAGACTATTGAATTTTAATGTATTCTCAAGGCACTTGTAACTGCCAGCCCCAGGAACATACACTCTGAGAGCTGTCATGGACTTCAGAGTATAGTTGGAGCCTCTGTCCCCCTGGCCAGAGGACGAAAGATGGACGCCACTGCACTGGACTCCGAGGAGCAGCCTGGTGCCGTCCTCCATCATTGCTATCCTCGCCATAAACATTTATTGACCTTATCATGTACCGTGCACTTGGCATGCAGTAACTCACTCTCCATAATACCTCTGTGAGGCAAATACCATTATTACCCCCATTTTAGAGCTGAGAAGATGAGACTTAGGAAGGTGAGTTACTCGACCAGAACACCACACAGGGTTGGTGACAGACCTGGAATTTGATCGTAGATCTGTCTCACTTGAGGATATGGGGGAGAGTCTCCGCTCTGAGATCAAAAAAGCCTAAGATTAAATTCCCTTGTTTATCAGCTGTATGACCATGGGCACGTTTTTGCATCTCAAAAGTGAGGATGATAACGATACTTCTCTTCCAGTCTTGTTAATACGTTGATTCAAGTGAATTAAGTAACGTGCATGAAGTGCTTAGTGCGGTGACAGGCATATGCTAAATACTCAACACACTACTGTTATCTGTGTTATTACTAGAATAGTAAATCACTACTTAGGTACTACTGCGGGCTTACATGTCAGAATGTATGTAAAGGCCCTTTCGAGCTGCACGGAACATATTGGGTGATCTGTATACGTTAGTCATCTCCCCAAAGAAGTGCCAGCAGTTGAAATCTTGACTAAGTGGCCCTCTCTGGTTCAGCTGGTAAATTATTTTATTTTCTTCTTCTTTTTCCAGAACTGCAGGGAGTTACCTGGCTCTTAGAATGATCTTACATTCTGCGACAATACCATGAATACCAGAAATCCCCTGTAGATACTTGAAAAGCATGAATCTCTCCATCACGGCTGGATTGAATTTCTCTCTTTCCTTGTTCTTTTCTTTTATTTGGTCTCCATCCTCACTTCCTTTCGCCAGCACTCACTTTACCAGCTTCCCGAGAGTCTGCTGGCACTTAACGTAGTTTACCCGGTTTTCTGAAAGGTCCTGGTCAGGCCATTTTCTGTCTCATCAGCCCTCCCATTCAGTCACACCTGTGTCTGTGACAGTCCCTCCCCCTCCCCCCCAAAGCCCTGTATTTCTCTCTCCTGCCCTGCACCCCCGAATTTACCGTTTGTTTCTCTGCTTGCTATACTCTGTAATAGAACCTGCCCTCTGCCCCTGCTGTTGTTCTCTCCTCCACCAGGACCCCCTGTCTCTCTACCCTCTCCCTCTGCTGAAAACCTGCTTGGCAAACCCTTAGTTTTGTACAAAGGGATGCATGTGTTCATATAATATTGCTAGTGAGTTGTCACAGATTTGGGGGGAAAAAAAAGCATGTGAGATATATATTCTTTTTTTTCTTTTTGTTTTTTTTTGTGTGTGTGTGTGTGTGAGATATATATTCTTATACTGGCTACATGCCAGGTACTGTTTTAAGCACCTAACAGTTAATTGCCATTATTTCTACCCACAAGATTGTTAGTATGATCCCCAGATACACCTTACTAAGTTGTGATTTTTTTTTTTAATGTTTATGTATTTTGAGAGTGGGGGAGGGTCAAAGAGAGAGGGAGAGAGACTCCCAAGCAGGCTCTGTGCTGTCAGCGCAGAGCCCGACACAGGGCTCAAACCCACGAACTATGAGATCGTGACCTGAGCTGAAATCAAGAGTCAGATGCTGATCGACTGAACCACCCAGGCACCCCATAGACTGTGATTTTTAAAATGTATCTACAGTAGGAAATTTCACACATATATACAGATGTAGGATTACCATACATATACTTATGCACATAAATATAGGTATTGACTATATGGTGGTTCATTAGTGGAATTAACAAAGCACACAGGACCCATGCCCTAGCCTGGACTTACTCATCGAGTCTCGCCTTTTGCCTCTCTCACGTCATTTTTGATGTTCCATCTTCCCGATAAAGCCTCCTTCTTCCCTTACAGGGTTCTGGTGAGGGTTAAATATGGTCTTGTAAAAAGCATTTGGGTAAGAGAAGGTTCTCAACAAATGCCAGTGCTCCCTTCCTGAGCCCCATCTGCCTTAGCCCAAGTCTGTCTTGTTGTTTGATGAGCCCATCATCTCTGAGAGACTAAGAGCTTCTCCTAATTCTTTCTAAGCTCTGCATGCGGTTCCAAACTCAAGAGAGTGGCTGTGTCTGGGGAGGGAGGGAAGAGATGGGGATTGGGGGAGAGAGGAAACATTCTGGAATACTTTATTTCTTAAACTGGCTGGCGGGTCCATGAGTATTCTCTTCATCTGAAGGTTGGGATACATGTCATTTGAAATATTTCGTAATTCCAAGCAAACAAACAAAAATCCTATATACTTCTGTTTTACCAGAAACACTTCCTTTGAAAGCAGTTGAAATTAACAGGCTGCTGAATGCCTTTTTTGTTTGTTTGTTGTTTGTTTCTTGTTTTTGCTGGCCTCCAAAAGCAGAAGAGGGTTGTCAGGTGTGGTGGGATTCTCAGGGGTGAGGTAGGCTCTTTAGCTTTAGACAGAAGGAATCAGGGGTAACTCCAGTTTATGAGGGGATCAAACATGTGCATCCTGTCTGTCGAGCTGATGTGGCCTTTCTTTTGTGTTTTCCTGAGCCACTTCCCTCCGTTACTTGGGCAATAACCAGAGCTAATGCTGACATCCACTGTAGGCATCGTGAATTTTTTTTTTTTAATTTTTTTTTTCAACGTTTTTTTATTTATTTTTGGGACAGAGAGAGACATAGCATGAACGGGGGAGGGGCAGAGAGAGAGGGAGACACAGAATCGGAAACAGGCTCCAGGCTCCGAGCCATCAGCCCAGAGCCTGACGCGGGGCTCGAACTCACGGACCGCGAGATCGTGACCTGGCTGAAGCCGGACGCTTAACCGACTGCGCCACCCAGGCGCCCCAAGGCATCGTGAATTTTCGATGTGATGATTGGAAGGCTGCTGGGGCCTCATTTCATTTCACTGGACTGCTGTGACACTTGTTTCCTTTTGTGTGTTGAGACTTCCTTCTTGGGACGTTCCCCAGTTCCGACCTCTGTTTGGTTTCATGAGTGCCCAGTGCTCCCGCACAGTTATTGAGAGTGTATTTGAGAGTGAGATGCTTTGGATTTTCATCTCCGTTATTGAACGATCCAGGAGATTTTAAGAAGGGAATGCTTCTTGGGGCGCCTGGGTGGCGCAGTCGGTTAAGCGTCCGACTTCAGCCAGGTCACGATCTCGCGGTCCGTGAGTTCGAGCCCCGCGTCAGGCTCTGGGCTGATGGCTCGGAGCCTGGAGCCTGTTTCCGATTCTGTGTCTCCCTCTCTCTCTGCCCCTCCCCCGTTGATGCTCTGTCTCTCTCTGTCCCAAAAATAAATTAAAAACGTTGAAAAAAAAAAAATTAAAAATAAAAAAAAAAAAGAAGGGAATGCTTCTTAAATTCCTGAAAAGAAAATCAACAAATCCAAGTCAATGGATATTTACTGAGCCCTAGCTTCTTAAGCTCAGCTCACCGAAAAATGACAACCACGGTGGTATTTGTTGGGTGGGGACGCAGAGATGAGCCAGAACTAATCCCTGCCCCTCACAGTCGTATGGCAAGGGAAGGTCTGTACTTACACAAATATGATGGGATATGGTGGAAAATACTGCAAAAGAGGCACAGAGAGTTACTGGCAAGGGAGGATATTGCCAACTAAGGGAAGGCTCTATAAGGAGGTATTTAATTAAGCCTTTAGAGGTATGATTTTGCTAGACATGATTTTGTCAGATACTCACCGTTCATTTACTCATTCAGTAAATTGTTAGGCGTCTCTTATGGGGCTCCGTACAAATCTGTGCCTCTCTGTCCTCTACCACAAAGGAAGAGAGAAGCGGGGACCTGAGTAGAGGCATCTGAAACGTGTGCACGTGGAAGTGGGGCACCTCGCCTCCACTCACACTTCCTTGGTCAGCATGTGTCATGTTCCGTGCTTGCTTCCTTCAAGGGTGTAGAGACGTGCAGGACTGCCTTCCAGAGCCTGCAGGGGTAGGGAGTCTGGATATCTGCGGCAAGTGCTTATGTCTGCTGTAAGCGTCGCAGGATGTGATGCACAATTTTACAGAACCACACTGGATGCTGTATTGATAGGGGACTGTAGGTGAGCAAGAAAGAGCTGCAATAAAGAGACTTTCATAGGGAGGTTCTGCAGTGATCAAGGCAAGAAATGATGTCAGATAAGATTGATAGCCATGGGGGTAGTGAGTTGTCAGATTTTGGTTACATTTTCAAGGTAAAGACAATAGGATTTGCCAGTGGGTTGTATCTGGGGTATGAGAAAAAAAAAAATCAAGCATGACTTTGATGGGTTCCAACCTGAACAACTACAAGAATGTATTTGTCATTAACTGAGATATAAGGGTCTGTAGAAAAAGAAGGTCAGGGGCAGAACATTAAGGGTTTGCTGTTAGCATGTTGAGAGTGAACATAGTTATCAGACAGCCAGGTGGAGATATTGAATAGGCAGTTGACATAGAAGTCTATATTTCAGGGCTAGGGTCTAGGCTGGGGTATCAATTTAGGATAGAATAGAAGTTATTCAAAGCTATAAACTAGATGAGATCCCAAGAGAGTGAGCATAGAGAGAGAGAAGAAAAGCCCAGGGCTCTCCAACACTATGAGGTCAGGGGGATGAAGATCCAGCAAAGATGTTGGAGAGGAAGGAGCAGCCAAGACGTAGAAGAACGGTGAAGAGAGTGTGATATTATCCTGGAAGCCCAGTAGAGAGAGTGGGAGTGGTTATTTATGGTACACTCACTCTTTGTACAGTTCGTATCACCTCTTCACCACATTCATGTAAGATAGGGTTAGTGTCATGTTACAGATCAGGAAAGCAAAGCTCAGAGGGAGGAAATGTATTCACAAGTATCTCATTAACGCCTTGTAATTCTCCGACTAGGATAATGGTCATAAAAGTTACAAAACTGATAAAATAGCTAGCTTATAGGTGGTGAAACCAAACCTCAAACGTTGATCCATCTGATCCATGCCTTCACGACTCACACCAAGAGATCATGTGCAAAAAAAATCATTTTAAAGATGCTGTTTCTCAGATCTGAGGCTTAGACAGAATTAAAGGAAATTAAGATGAGTTGCAGAGAAGGAAACCTGTTAGAACCCGTGGATGTTTCTTTTGCATTCCAAGATTGATTTTCAAAGGAGACTTTTCTCCTTGTTCCTGCTAATCATAGTTTCTTAATGGAAATACGATGTGCTTTGAAATGGGATGATAATCTGACCCTCCCCGCCGCCTGTGGGGAGTCCATGGGCTGGCTGGGATGTAGGTGAACTGAACCCTGTGAAAGAACAAGGAGGAAACCCCGTTTACTAGAGTGAGCGAAGACATCTAGCTCCCTGCTGACCACCTCTGGACAGAATCAGTGAATAATTGATGCCGTGTCTCTTTGCCTTCCTTTTAAGAGTTTCTAATGATCAATCAGTGTTCAAAGTAACTCGTCATTGTGGCAAATAACAGCTCAGACTCCTGCCTTCTTCTTTTTTAGATCACGTACAAAATGAAGAAAACTATGCACAAGTTCTTGACAAGTTCGGAAGTAATTTTTTAAGTCGCGACAACCCAGACCTTGGCACTGCTTTCGTCAAGTTTTCTACTCTTACAAAGGAACTGTCCACACTGCTGAAAAATCTGGTAAGCCATTGCATAAGTGATTTCTAAAAATTTCAGCCAGACCAAAGTACAATAAGATCACGAAGAGAACAATTTAATAATCTCCCCAGCCCCCTGTCCTGGGGGTTAAAATTAAAATTAAAAAAAATAAAAAATGAAAAGCTTTTTAGTCTCCGGTATGGAGTCACGTGTAAAGAAAATACCATTGTAGAACTCCTAGATCCAGCTTCTAGCAGGGTAGATTTACGGAGTCAGAGAAGGTAGTTAACCTGAATTCTCTTCCCCATTCTACCATTGCCTTGGTTTGGGTTTTGTTTGAGATAATTTTTAGCGACTTTTGTTTTTTTATTAGTTGAAAGAGTGTTGATGATTTCTGTGTCAAACATACACTGGAAATCCACGTTGCAAGTGTTATACCTCACTTGTATGAAGACAAGCATGCATTTTGGTCCCTGACTTACAAATAATTAACCTCCCCAGTTCCTCACATCATTTTAACCCCCCACCAAGAAAAAGATTTTGGGATTCAGGGGAATCCAGGGTTACAGAAGTTGATGACAAAAGGAATCCCTAAAAACCTGGGACGTGAGGGGTGTCTGGCTCCAGGAGGCAAACAGAGTTGGGGCTGGGGCGGTCTCTTTGGCGACACTACTGTCCGGATACCCGCCCTCACACCCTGTTCACACTGAGAAGGCTCGTTCTGTGTGGCATCACCACCCAGCCCTCCTTGTACATTAAATCAAGTCTCTCTTCTCCAGAGTCCCGGGAGATAGAGGCACAGGGAGGTTGGACAGTCCCAAAGGACAACGATGCCATACTTTCCTCGGCTCTTTCCTGAAGACCGGCAGACTCTTCCTCTCCCCCAGTCTCTCAGTATTGCACCCTGGCCTCCTTTAAGAACTCAAGATGTCTTGGCCCTGGGTTAGTTGCTCTTCCATCAGATAGGCTTCTGTGACCTTACAGGAGAATCTTGTCACAGATCTGTTCAATACAAACAGCTAGTTTACAGACGAATACATACTCTTCGAAAAATGAAAACTGCCATTCTGTGGTGTTTTAACCTGAATATTTGACCAATCAGAGTCTCCTTTCTTTTCCTATCCTACTAGATGAATACATGTGTGTGTCTGTCTTCCTAACAGCTTAATTCTAATTTGTGGTTTATGCCATTGAGTTAGTCTCCTACAGTGAGAGCTAATCTTAAAGAAAATGAAGATGGAGAATAGAAACAGGTCTTATTTCCAAAAACTTCAGGAACTTAGGACCAACATGTTCCTATACTTCGGGGTTTATTTGACAAATCCGTGATATCTCTGTAAATCTTAGAGTATTTAAATCGCTTTTATTCGGAAGATGGCCCTCATTTCTCCTTCCTCTGGGTGCTGCCTGTCTTTCTGCTGATGGCCTTGCTTAAAGGCCATGTGGTGGGAAGAAGGGAAGTGAAGCAGCACTCTGACTATGCACGTGAGTAATTACTGGTAACAGACTTGCTCAGGGAGGAAGTTCTGTTTTCCCCCGAGGTGGGTGTTTTCTCACAGGGGTGTCTTGCTAATAACCTTTAGTTTCCTGGACACCAAATGTATTTGGCTTCAGTCGAGACTCATCACTTGCACATTTCCTGGACCAGTCCATTCCTCCACTTCCCTCCACTGTGGGTTCCTTCCCCAGCGTGTGCCGGCCCCACAATGCAGTGGTCACTCGTGGAACTCGTGGAACATTCATTGTCTGTATTTGCTTACCTAATACTGCGCTGACTTGCCACCATGCAGAAACCACTGCTGTTTATTGAACGCCTTGATGAACCTGGTAATATGCATCATGTGTAGATTTCTTTTCTTTTTTTTTATGTTTGTATATTTGTGAGAGAGAGAGGGTGGGGGGCAGAGAAAGAAGGAGACAGAGAAAATCCCGAGCAGGCTCCGAGCTGTCAGCACAGTGTCCGACGCGGGGCTTGAACCCACGAACTGTGAGATCATGACCTAAACCGATATCAGGAGTCGGATGACTCAGTGACTGAGCCACCCAGGTGCCCCAGTATGTAGGTTTCTTATTTTACATCTTACAACAATTCTATGGTTGTTATACCTTCAATCCAGATGAGGGAGTTGAGGCACATCAGTATTTAACTTGTTCAGGTACACTGTTAATAAGCAGACGTGTACCCGAACATTCTGTCTGTGAGTCCGTTGTCTCTACCACCCTACCTGGGTGATTGTGTTTCCCTAAGTAACGCTGATCTCGCTGGCCCCCTACACAAACTCCAAGCTGCAGGCCTTCTTCCTCCCTGGCTACTCTCCTTTAAGGGGTAGAAGTCTAAGAAATATCTGATAGAAATTGCTAGAAGACCCAGTTCGCTTAATTAAAAAAATAAAAACTGACATTTTCTCTTTGAAGTTAGTGGTGGCATGCCTGACGAGGGTGCAGGTAAAAGAATCTGTTTGTACTATAGTTGGTTACTAAGGGAACGCTATTCTGACTGAATAAAACGCCAGTCCCAGGAGTTTATACAACCTGACAACAGTTTCAGCAGCTTGCTGCTTCCCTTTTTATGTTCTGCCAGGAAAGGATAGAGCAAAACAGACAGGCTGATGTGGCCAAGCCTTGGAGCAGAGAGAGGGCTCAGAGGAAGCCACGCCCCAGGAGGGAGGGGCTTCTGGCCAGCTTGCAGCCCTCCAGCCCCCACATAAGAGTTTGGGGAGCATCCTGGAGTTTGTTGGAGCTCTAGAACACCCCCTGGGAACCAGTATTTCTCAGGAGGCTCTTGAAAAGCCTATTTTCTTAAGCTAGTGGAGTCTGGAAACGTTAAGCAAGAATGGATACAGTTGGAATTCAGAGAGTAAGATAAAAGAAGGTACTTTGATATTTTTAGACTTTTCTAAATTGTATCCTCAGTCCAACCAGTAAATGCCAAATGTCTCTTGTGTTCCAAGGTCTGTGGTACATATGGAAAAATGTCATTTTCTAATAAAGGTAGTACTTACAATGGGCATTTTAATAGTTTTCATTAAAACATTACTTACTTTCATATAGAGGAAAAGGAACCGGTAGATTTGGGGGTCAGGTGTAGCTTTCTGCTTTCGTCTAACTCTAGTTAGAGAAAAACTTTCATCGTGTTGCCTGTAAATAATCGGTATTGGGAGTGTATTGTGTTGAGGGGGTTCTGAAGGGTTGGTTGGTCCTGAGAAATGTGACCCGCTAAGTGATGATAACTGTCTCTTCTCTGTTTGTTTGTCTTCATCTCCTAGCTTTCAGTGACTGTGGAAGGTGGGATGGCCAGGTGGGAAGTTATGTGAAAACCCCAAGAGCCGCAGGGATGCTGGGCTAACATCAGACAGGGCTGGGGCTGGTTTCTGTTGTCTAGCTTCTGACTGCTAACTGACCGCCACCTGAGGACCCCAAAGAGAGTTGTCACTGTGGCTCTTTACCCTGTGAGCTCCTGCCAGAGTCGACGCACTAAGGTTTAAAGTAACTCACGTTTCCTGGGCGCCTGGGTGGCTCAGTAGGTTAAGCGTCTGACTCTCGGTTTTGGCTCAGGTCATGATCTCACGGTTCGCGAGTTCAAGCCCCACGTTAGGCTTCATGCTGACGGTGCAGAGCCCGCTTGGGATGCTCCCTCTCCCCTCTCTCCCTGTCCCTACCCCACCTACACTCTCTCTCTCTTTCAAAATAAGTGAATAAACTTTAAAAATAATTAAAAAAAAAAAAAAAAAAGCAACTTGCATTTCTTCCTGCCCTTCGCCTCCACATACCAGGAGATGTTTTTTGTAAAAAAGCTGTTTCACCTCACAACAGGCCAAGAGAGGCTGTGAAGGGTGGGGGGGACGTAGGGTCTCCATTGGACCTGCCAGCCCAGCTCCCCGCTTAGCAGGTTTACAGCCATAGGCAAACGGTTGAACTCGTAGGGCTAGTGTCCTGACCTGTACATAGCATTGCTGGTATCTGTTGTGTGGTAGTGATGGGACTTCATTGAGATCATGGAATCAGATCACCAAGCACAGTACCTGACATGCGGAATTTACTTAACAAATACAAGCTTTTATTATTATTTACATCTTCTCATTTGATCTCTATGGCAACTCCCCAGGGTAAAGGCAGGTATAGAGAGTCCCATCCCATTTTACAGGTAAGTGCACCAAATCTCCAAAAAAATAATATGCCTGGAAATAGTGGAGTTGGGGCTCGACCCCAGGTTCCCTGACATGCACTGTTTCAGCGATGTGCCCCCAGCAGTGACAGAGTGGTGGCATTGCCTTTCTATATGGGTTGTGGATACAGGTAGCCCACCTGGCTTGACTAGAACCTGTATGAGTAGCCATCAACCCGTGTTTGTGTCTGTTTAGCTTGCAAAATTCTTTCTATCCGCATTTTCCCTTTTGTTTCCCCCACCAGCAAGTTATAATATACTAGAAAAAGAGTGTTAGCCAGTAGTTCACAAACTGGTGGTCTTAGGACCCCAGTCTTAAAAATGATCAAGGAGGGGCGCCTGGGTGGCTCGGTCGGTTGGGCGTCCGACTTCGGCTCAGGTCACGATCTCACGGTCCGTGAGTTCAAGCCCCGCGTCGGGCTCTGTGCTGACAGCTCAGAGCCTGGAGCCTGTTTCAGATTCTGTGTCTCCCTCTCTCTCTGCCCCTCCCCTGTTCATGCTCTGTCTCTCTCTGTCTCAAAAATAAATAAACATTAAAAAAAAAAATGATCAAGGACACTGAAGAGTTCTTGCTAATGTGGACCAGTTCTATCTATACTTACTGTATTAGAATTCAAAAGAGAAGTTTTGAAGTCTATTAATTCATTTTGTTGCAATATGCTGTTTGGGTGAAATAGACAAAAAAATATAGCCTCACACAGGTCTATACATTGGAAAGAGAAAGCAGTACTTTACGAATTCAGGTGATCATCAGTATTCTTCTTTGATACCGTGTCAAAACTTGACAAGGGTTTGTTTCTTAAAAGTTAATAACAATGTCTGTGAATCTGAAACTGCATGTGACAGGCTCACTTTATTCATTTCTGAAAAAATGTTTGCCAAATACCCATGTCTCAGTACCACAGTTTGTCAGCCATTCTTTCAAGGGGAAAAATGGTGTCCCCTTAAAAAGGTAACAGACAAAACTAGCTAGTTCAGCTAGCAACTCAAAATACTGCATAAGTGCTTTTTCTCAAGATAAATGTCATGCTTTGGTATGCCTTGAAGGTAGTTTGTGTGTACTTCCTATTATATCAAACAGAATATAAGAAAGATGTACTCAAGGACTGATACATAATCAAATCAGTAATTTTTGCTGTTTCATCATGGGCATTCTTTATTTTTTTATTTTTTTAATGTTTATTTTTTTGAGAGAGAGACAGAGCATGAGCAGGGGAGGGGCAGAGAGAGAGGGAGACAAAGAATCCAAAGCAGACTCCAGGCTCTGAGCTGTTAGCACGGAGCATGACTTGGGGCTTGAGCTCTTGAGCTGTGAGATCATGACCCACACCAAAGTTGGATGCTTAACCAACTAAGCCACCCAGGCACCCCTCATCATGGGCATTCTTAAATGAAAATAGCCTTTTTTTTTTTTTTTTTTTTTTTTTGCAAGACCATGACCATAAACAATACAGTGGCCTCGGTTGGTGTTAAACAATGCCGTAATTCACATCAGGACACCATTGGTTTCACCTCCATTACTTTCGTGCTGTCAGTGCTAATGTCTAAACAGTGGGAAAGTCAGGTAAAATCTGTTAGTGCTATTATGAAAGTACTATTGACCTTTGGGACTTCTAGGGGCCTGTACCACGCTTTGGGGACCCCTGGCATAAGAAATCAAAGGCTTTGCTGTGATTCTGGCCCTGGCCCTGAATAGATTAACACTGCCTAAGTTACAAACGTGAATGTCCTCACTGGGAGAATGAGGAAGAGTTACCTTCCTTACCTGCCCTATTCTTTTTTCATTTCTTTCTTTCTTTCTTTCTTTCTTTCTTTCTTTCTTTCTTTCTTTTTTTTTTTTTGAGTGTTTATTTTTGAGAACAGCACATATGGCGGGGAGGGGGGGGGTGCGGTTGCAGAGAAAGAGGGAGGGAGAGAATCCCAAACAGGCTCCACACTGTCAGCACGGAGCCTGATGCAGAGCTCGATCTCACAAACCATGAGATAGTGACCTGAGCCGAAATTGAGAGTCGGAAGCTTGACTGAGCCACCCGAGGCGCCCCACCTGCCCTATTTTTGTATGAGGATTATCACACCACACAGGTGAGAAACTTTGCAAGCTGCCGAGTCCTGGAGTCGCACACAGTGGGCTATTACCGTATTAATAAGCTACATTAATATTAAAACCGCTGAGGCATTAATAGCCACTGCAGGAGACTTTATTTATGTATCTTTTCTTACTATAAAAAGAACACATGCCTAGTGGGGAAAATTTAGAATCCAAAGAGAAAATTGCTGTTTCTCTTTTATAGTGTCCCTTCCCAGAGATAACTGTCATTGATACTTGGGGTTTATCTTTCTAGTCCTCTTTCCTGCACCTCTTCTCCTCCAAATAGATGAAATCATATGTTCTAAGCAACTTGTATTTCACTAGATTTCTCTTAATGTTGGCGTTAGAGCATTTGCACTCTCCCTCATTGGGACGGATGACAGATTCAGAAGCTTGAGAGGGTGTGCATTCCCAAAGAACCGATCATCCTTGACAGTTCAGCCTTTGTTCCCCGGGGAGTCTTGTCCCGCCCCAGTGCCAGGACATCTGCCTGATGGCAGCCCAGGTGCTACGGCAGGAGGAGGACCCGGGACTTACTGTCCGGTGGGACTCCCCAAGTACATTCCAGAAGGTCGTTTTTCTTTTGCTTCCTGTGTGCTTTTTGACACCTTAAAATGAAAACAAGTTCCATAAAAGCGTGACATCCATCAAGATAACATTGCCATTTGTATATTTTTCTGACTGAAGTCCAGGTCACCCAAAACTACCGAGGGGGTGGACCGATCCGAGAGGGAGGACAGATCCGTGGTTACCAAGGGTTAGAGAAGGGGTCAAGGGCATGACCGTAAAGGGGTAGCCTGAGGGAGTGAGTCCCTTTGTGTTGATGAAACAGTTCTCTGGCTTGGTGGTGGTGTGGTTGTGCTGACCTGTTCATGTGGTAAAATGTCACAGAGCCATATACAGGCATAGTAAAAAAATGACTGTATGCAGAAGCCCAGGTATCAGTGATGGTTATCTCTGGGAAAGGAGAATATAAAAGAGAAACCACAATTTTCTGTTTGGATTCTCAATTTTCCCCCACCAGGCATCTGTAGACTGGTTGATAGTCTTATCCCAGTGTTGCTTCCCAGGTTTTGATAATGTCCTGTGTAAGCTGTTAACTTTGTAAGGTCTGCGTAAGTTGTTAACTTTGGGGGAAGCTCGTTGAGGGTACAGGGGGCCTCTCTGTACTGTTTTTGCAACTTTGCTGAGTCTGTAATTTTTTCCAAAATGGAAAGTTAAAGTATAAATCATCGAATTGTAGTCAGGGAAACAAAGTGGGGAAAGGCCTTGAATGATACAGCTACCGTTATATGAAAATTTCAATGTGAAACCAATGTGCAGAGCAAAACTCAAACCCTCTCTTCTCTGCCATGCCCTCAGATCTGTACTCCCACTTTCTTTGCCCCCACCCTCTCCCTTTTTTTTTTTTTTTTACAGGTTTTCTAAACCAGTCTTTGTCCGTGTTTTCAGTTGCTCCCTCTAGTCAGAGTCCTTTTTGTGGTCACTGTTCCCAAAACATGAAGTGATGAGCTCTTTCCCCTCAGCAGGGAGTCTTTGTCGTGTGTGAATACGCCTAGGGAATGCTGCCTCTTAGTGGAGAGAAGCCAGAGTGATGTGGACAGGATGTATTTTGTTGATGTTTGTTAAGATGTGTGAGGCCAGATTACAAGTGCCTGGGCTTTTATGCGAAGTACTTGTCATATAATCTGGTCCATAAGCATATGCTTAGTAGAGAGTAGCATTTAAAAAAATATATTAGAACTATTTCTTTAGTTGACTTAACCAGTCTCTCTGAATTCATCCTTCTTCCTGTTAAAGATGCTTTTGTAACCAAAGCCAGCTCCAGACATAACAAATCACTTGTTGTTTCTGGATTATAAACTATTTCTTGCTTCCATGCCTTTATACCTTCCGTTCCTTCTCCTTTTAATGTCATTTAGTAGTTAATGTATATAGAGTAGATAAAGGCTTTCTTCACAATGCGGCTTCCTTGTTTAAAAAAAGAAAAGAAAGGATGATCTTTTAGAGTTTCAGCTTTTTCTAAGTATTTTTTGTTATTCATCTGATTAAATACATAGAACCTAAATTATGTTCAATTTTTTCTTTTTCTTTTTTTTTTTAAGTCATTGGAAAGAAAGACGTAAAAGCATTGCTTGCTAAACGGTGCCAGATCTGCTTTCTGGCCAGCAGCAGGCCACCGTTCCTGGTGGCTCAGTCAGTTAAGCGTGTGATTTCGGCTCAGGTCATGATCTCCTGGTTCATGAGTTCGAGCCCCTCGTCAGGTTCTGTGCTGACAGCTTGGAGCCCGGAACCTGTTTGGATTCTGTGTCTGCCTCTCTCTCTGTTCCTCCCCTGCTCACACTCTGTCTCTCAAAAATAAATAAAGACTAAAAAAGAAGAAGAAGAAGAAGAAGTTAAGGAGTCAACAGTAAATTGCATCCATTTAATCACCAAGCCACCAAATGGAACGGGAAAGGAGTAACTGGTGGGTTGAAATAGATTCTCAGTGGGTAAGGTAAACTATTTGAACCGTACCCCAACCCCCCCCCAGTGCAGCAACAGTGTTAGGAAATATATGTGAATCCTCTTTTTAAAGGAGGTGCCCAGAAGGATTCTGGTCCAGCCAGGACTGTCCATGCCTTCTCTTCCCTGAGCCTCTGGACAGTTCTGTAACTTGCGAAAGATCCTCAGTCTCTCTTTTAACAGTTAGAGGACCGTTATTGCTTCAGAGCTATTGAAGCACAAGAAAGATTTCTCCAGCTACATAGCATTTCCCGTGTGCAATCTCTAACTACAGGGTATGTGGTCAAGTTAAGGATTTGTTTAGTGTTCAATTTTTTTTCTTTTCTTCCCCCTCAACTGAGAATAGCTAAGAAATATACAGGTTGGACCTAGATTTATAGCTAATCAATTATTTCTCAGGTTCTTTGAAATACTGAAAAACGTAGAGGGCGTGAGTTTGCTCAACAGTCCATTGGTAGCCCCTGGGTACCCTGGATTATAGAATACAACTTAACAACCTTCTTTGCAGAAGAGTCATCCATAATTGGAAGGTTTTAGCATTTCATCTGCCAGACATCCCCCCATGTCCTGACAGGCTTCCCTGGCAGTTACTATTGTGAGAGCTATCCATGTGGGTAAGAAGGAGATTTCCTTTTTCTCTTCCATTGTAAAAGTTGTACATGTTTACTATAAAAATGTGAGAAATAGGGGACAAAATAAAATAAAGGTAATTCTACCCTTCTAACTCCTGTTAATACTAATAATATACCATGCCCTTTGAAACAATTTTATAGATTTGTACATGAGAAACTGATAAAATTCAGAATTTTGCAGATTCCAGAGTGGTGGTAGGGTGCATATGCCACATATTAGATAACATCCCTCCCACCAGCACCCCATGACTTTTCAGGCAGGTCCTCATAATTAAATGCAATCAATCTGTTTTCTGCAGTGGAACCTGTGAATGTTTACATGAAGTAAGAAAAGACTCTGAAGGGTGCCACCTCAGTTCAGGTCAGAGCTTACAACCACCTGAATTCACGTTAGATCAGGTTTTGTTGCCAAATGACTTTAAAAAACAAAACAAAACCTTGTTATTATACATATGCTTTGCAAACCTTATTTGAAGCCTGTTGGCTGTCCAGGACTATATAGATAAAACTGGAAAAATCTTTAACAGGCTACATAGTATAAACCATAGTTGTATGGTTCATTCTATAATGTTCATTGGATAAACCATAGATTCCCTATATAAAAATTGAATTTTACATTCATCAGTGCAGGTGTACCTTGTCTTTTTTTTTTTTTTTTTTTTTTTTTTAATTTTTTTTTTTCAACGTTTTTTATTTTTATTTTTGGATAGAGAGAGACAGAGCATGAACGGGGGAGGGGCAGAGAGAGGAAGACACAGAATCGGAAACAGGCTCCAGGCTCCGAGCCATCAGCCCAGAGCCTGACGCGGGGCTCGAACTCATGGACCGCGAGATCGTGACCTGGCTGAAGTCGGACGCTTAACCGACTGCGCCACCCAGGCGCCCCGGTGTACCTTGTCTTAAATACATCCAATATGCGGAAGTCCTGTGGTATCCCCAGCCTGAATTTAAAAATGATTTATTTTTCTTTTGGCTTTTTTTTTCTTTTAAGGATTAACATTAAAAAGAGTGTAAATAGGAAGTTCAAATACATTTTTTTTAATATTTTTTTTAACGTTTATTTATTTTTGAGACAGAGAGAGACAGAGCATGAACGGGGGAGGGTCAGAGAGAGAGGGAGACACAGAATCCGAAACAGGCTCCATCCAGGCTCTGAGCTGTTAGCACAGAGCCTGACGCAGGGCTCGAACTCATGGACCGCAAGATCATGACCTGAGCCGAAGTCGGCCGCTCAACCGACTGAGCCACCCAGGCGCCCCTCAAATAATGCATTTTTAATGTTTATTTATTTTGAGAGAGTACACGGATGAGAGTGGGGGGTGGGGAGAGGGGCGGGGGGGGGAGGAGAGAGGGAATCCCAAGCAGACTCCACATTCATCATGGAGCCCAACTCAGGACTCGGTCTCACAACCACGATTATCACCACCTGAGCCAAAGTCAAGAGTGGGCACTTAAGCGACTGAGCCACCCACATGCCCCTCAAATAATGCATTTTAAATAGGATTGAATTTTTATCTTGAGAATTTTGCATGCAGTGAATAACACTTTTCAAAATGTTTTAAATGTGTGTGTTTGTGGCTGTCCAGTGTTATTCCACTTGAAACAGACTCACAAAACAGCTTCTCGATACTAGCAGAGGCTTATGTGTGAGAGTCGTGGTTCTGTGAGAGGGGAAGGAAGGAAAAGCAAGCAGCGTGGAGGAAGGAGAAGGAAACCAGTCACTTGTTGGAGGAGAAAGTTTCATTAGCAGTAAGAGAAGACTGGGCATGGAGGGGAAGGCTTCAGATTCACCCTGGAATGCTCGGGCCCCCTAATATTTGCTTATCAGTATCTCTCCTAAACAAAGCCAGAGCTGGTCTCACCCTCGGGGCCTTCAGACGGGAGTTTTCATTATTCTTATGGTTAAATTTTATTTATATAAATAATACTGGTAACAGTAGTGTATACAACGAACCGACTGTATCCCAGACGCCGTTTTAAGCACTCACGTGTTATACTAGCCAGAAGGGGCTAGAATGTGCGGCAGTCGTAAATTCACCCCCAGATCTCCGTGGCTTAACAGAGGGAGGGGTTCCTTCCTCCTCACATCCCATGTCTACCAAGGGGTCTGCTCCACACGCTAAGTCATTCAGAGACCAAGGGCCCATCACTGCAGGGTTTGCTACGGCGGGGGAGAGGAGAGAGCACCACGTACAGGCTCGTCACTGCTTCCCCTGGTGTGTGAGTTCCCCACCTTAAACTGTGTTCTTAGCCCCACTGGCAGGGGACAGGAAATAGAAGGGAGCAAATAGAATATTTGGTGAGTGTTACCATTTCTGCCTCGTTACTCTTGACATCAACCCTACCCAGTAGTAGCCATTATTATCCTTACTGAACGGTTGGGGAAACTGAGGCACAGAGTGCTGGGGTAGATATCATTCAAACCTGGGTGGTCTCCTCCAGACCCCCATGCTTTGAAGAACACTGGACTGCCTCTCAAGGTGTCAGGATCCTTTGATGGCTACAAAGTAAAGCATACTTTTAATTCATTTAAGTAAAAAGGTTGATTTAAAGGACTGCAAGCACAAGAGTGGCAGAGACTGTACAAGGGTAAGGCGCACACTGTTGGGAGGTAGCTAGCCTTGGGTCTGCATGATCTTGGTCCCAGAAGCCTCCAGAGCTCCTTTTCCAAGCCCAGATCTGGAGCCTGTTGTGAAAAGCAAATGCGGATGTTTTCCTTTGTTCAGAGAATTCTGCCAAAGTCAGCTTCACACTCACGCCTCTGACCTCTCCCCCTCTTCCTCGATTTCCCGTTCTCCGTGTCCGGCCTGACCTCTTATCTTACCTGGACTCTGCCGTTCCTCTCCCTGCCTCACATTAAGTGTTCTCGGTTGAACTGGGTTTCGATTCCTCTGCAGAATGTCGCCCCCGAGTCTCTCCTCACCTCCGCTTCCTGTAGCCTCCCAATGAGGCACCCCACTCCACACCCAGACTTTTGGGCAGGTACCACAGCCCAGCTAGGGCATCTTCCTCTGGGCCGATGTCAGCCAGCACCAGGGAACACGGATTTGTGAGGGGAGTGTGGCTGGGTTTCAGGCACCACTTGAATAAGCCAGATTGATGCTTTGAGCTCTGTACACTCTGTGCAACCGTGTGCAGGGGCCGTGCTGGGCCCAGTGCATCTAACTCCCTCTTGTCTGGGAACACGAGTATCAGGGCCTGAGATGCCTTTTCCCACAAGTTTTCCCTGAAATACTAATCCCATGCTGCCCTCTTTTTTTATTTAAGTTTGTTTGTTTGCTTATTTATTTATTTATTGAGAGAGGGAGAGAGAATGTGTGCATGTGACCAGGGAAGGGGCAGAGAGAGAGAGAGAGAGAGAGAGAGAGAGAGAGAGAATTCCAAGCACTGACAGCGTGGAGCCTGATGTGGGGCTCGATCTCACAATCTGTGAGATCATGACCTGAGCCGAAATCAAGAGTCAGACAGTTAACCCACTGAGTCACCCAGGCGCCCCCCATGCCACCTTCTTTGACAAGAGTTCTGGGTTGAAAAGCACTACATATTACCCTTGGAGATTTACAGTGTACATTTGTATATTAAAGACTTGGAGATATCCTGTTATTAGAGACCTGACCAGTTCACTGTTTTTTAAAACTTCCTTGATCACAAACATTCTTGTATAAGAAACTTTGATTTCCCATGGAACCACCTTGAGACGTACCGATCGAGACATTTTCTGGATCAGGTGATCCATTTCATGTGTTGCTGTTTATTTGTTTTAATTTTATTCCACTTTATATCTGTTCTTCTAGAATTTATTTCTTATTTACATTTCACTGTGTAATTTCTGGTTATTTAAGCTGGTGGCTTCTTTATACCTTGCTTCTTTAAGATTATACCCTTTGGTGCCTTTTGGTACCATTAGGTTTAACATGAAGAAACCCCTTGCTGATCCAGTCTTGAACTAGCAGCTTACATCTTCCACTAAATATGAACAGGCCCTTTTATTGACCGGTTGTCTAGCCGTGTCAAGCAATTGAAAGTTCAGAGAGCTGGCAGAGTGCATGACTTTGAAGTCAGATAAAACTGAGTTCACGTTTCTGTTCCCTCGTTTCTCAAGCTGGGTCACTAGAGGCAGAATCATTTATTCATTCACTCCCTCATTTATTCACCCAGAAAGCAAGGACATCAAAAGAGGCTTCCCAGAAGAGACACCCCTGAACTAGGCCATAAATAATTAATAGATATTTATAAAACTATTCTCTTAGGCTTGCAGATGCATGTTTCCTTAAATAGAAGCATTAAACAGCATTAAGCTTTGGTTGATACATTTGATATTTAGAGAGTCAGGTGAAAGTCTGTACTTCAGGTTTTTGTTTCTTCCCCCCCACCCCCCAAGATTTTCTAAATTGTGGTCCTGACTTAGCTAGTATTTACTAAATGTCCATTCTGTTCCAGGCTCTGTGCTGAGCTTGACGATTACTTCCGTTCAACAGACTGCTTATACAGACTCTTTTAATAGTTTACACTAAAGTACTTCATTTTATTTTATTTTATTTTATTTTATTTATTTATTTGTCTTAATGGTTTTATTTATTTTTGAGACAGAGAGAGACAGAGCATGAGCAGGGAAGGGGCAGAGAGAGAGGGAGTCACAGAATCGGAAGCAGGCTGCAGGCTCTGAGCCATCAGCATAGAGCCCGATGCGGGGCTCGAACTCACTGACTGTGAGATCATGACCTGAGCCGAAGTCGGACGCTCAACCGACTGAGCCACCTAGGTGCCCCAAGCACTTTCAAGGAAGGATGGACATGGGGATGGGACCAGATTTTTTAGACTCCCTGCTGTTTGCTGCCTGCAAGTAGAGAAAACTTTTTTTGGCATCATTTGGCATCACAGGCATAATATCCAAGATTTCTTTTTTCTGCAAGGGTGGCCTGGAACTATAGCAACTGGTGGTGAATATTACAGCCACCATTGAGGTAAATTATTTGAATTCTAACATTTTCAGTGAGCGTGGAGCAAAGTGAGTCTTAATTAAAGCACAAGATGTGGACCAAGCAGACAGAGTGGGGCAGTCCAGGCGAAGAGGGCACTGCTTCTCTGCTTTTCTACCAGTTAAATGAACACAGTGTCTACAGTAAGCAATTCCTGTGTCCTCCTGGTGTCGTACGTGGTGGGCCCCGAGTGCTTGCACTCACTTATTTCGTTAAATTTTTTAATTTGTCAGGAAAGTGCTTAAAAGCGTGTTGTTGTCAAACAATACAAGTGTGTGATAAAGATGTTCAGTGAAGGCAAGGAAAATGTAATTCGATGTCACCCACCGTAGGCTTTTGTTCTAGTTTAAACATAGCAAATTGTAGATGACGTGCGTGGAAATGAAATTACGGGTCTGAAAGTTGATCGTGAACCAGCCGATTAATCGTTTCAAGCACAGTAGAGAAATCGTTAGGGCCGAGATGTCTCTTCAAACCAAGGCCCAGCTGCCCAGGCCTTTCTTCCTTTTGCTTCCCCGTTTGTCTTGGGCTTACAAGTCGTAGCCGCTCCCCCTTTTGTTATAATTATCCTCAGATGAAGTCAGATGCTGCAGATCGTACAAAGAAAAAAAGAGTGCTTTCATTTTCATCCTTGATGTAGGAGATGATGTTAAATCTAACCCCTCATTTACTTAAATGGAATTAGACAAAACATAATTGCATTATTTTACGTTAAGGAATTCTCCTATTCCCAGATACTCCTACGCCTACCCATTTTTCTCTGTGAAACTTCCAGTAGAACTGTATTTTCTGCCAAATTCAGTCTTGTCGGTTCCTGAGGCCTGTAACGTCATGGTTTGATTTGGTTCCCCTTTTCCTTAGGTCTTCCCCAAGCCACCCAGAGCAGTCATTCCTGTGCTTTTTCTCCTGGTAATTATGGCTGAGACCCACCTCTGTTCTGTTTTCGTGGTAACTGTGCCTTGGCGATTTCCATGTGTTGACTGCAGGTGTTCCTTCTCTAAAGGAACTTGGGTTCTCCTTCCCCTTTGACTTTGGACAGCCGCTGTTAGTGTAAAGCAGTTGATGCCCCAACTGGACCTTGCACCCTACCCATCACGCCTAGAGAGCTGGTTTCAGCCTGGGCCATTGGGCCCCACCCGCAGAGTGTCTGGTTAATTAGGGTTGAGATTGGATTTCTAACAAGTTCTGGGTGATGCAAACACTATTGTTCCCAAGACCACACTTGGGAGACCACTAGGAAGGACGGTCACTCTGGACAGAGGTATAGAATTCCCTAATGTTACAGAGAAGCTGTCATTTTTCCTGCCAGATTCACTCCCTCATTATTTTTACTGTTATACCTGCCATCTGGTTTTCTATGTTGTATTAATATGTCAAATAACAAGTTGAGTGAGAAATAAATTGCTGGTTGATTATGTCGCCCTCTTGTGTTTCTGTGTCATATTTCTTTTTAATACTATTCTGAATAAAAAATACCAGTTCATTGCTGAAAACTTAGGAAATACAGGGGAAAAAACCCTGAAATAAAAGTCACTGATAACCTTACAATTCACTGTTTACGGGTTGAGATCTATCTGTATCTTCTTTTTTTATTTTAATTTTCTTTTTTTTAACATTTATTTATTATTGAGAGACAGCATGAGCATGGGAGGGGCAGAGAGAGAGGAGACACGGAACCCGAAGCAGACTCCAGGCTCCGAGCTGTTAGCACAGAGCCTGACGCAGGGCTCAAACTCACAAATCGTGAGATCATGACCTGAGCTGAAGTCCATCACTCAACTGACTGAGCCACCCAGGTGCCCCTGTCTATCTGTATCTTCTAATCTCATTCCTATTGATAAATCTTTTCTTATATGTGTATTTATTGTCATAATTTTTTAACCACATTGGTTTCATACTAAGTGCTGTTTTATAACCTGATTTTTCACTTGTTTATACATTTTGAAAATGTTTTCCTGTTTTGGAAAGGAAGACTGTAGCCTCGGATCTTTGCTTACTTGGAAGCATACAGCCTTTTAAAACAGAACTACCGGGGCGCCTGGGTGGCGCAGTCGGTTAAGCGTCCGACTTCAGCCAGGTCACGATCTCGCGGTCCGTGAGTTCGAGCCCCGCGTCAGGCTCTGGGCTGATGGCTCGGAGCCTGGAGCCTGTTTCCAATTCTGTGTCTCCCTCTCTCTCTGCCCCTCCCCCGTTCATGCTCTGTCTCTGTCTGTCCCAAAAATAAATAAAAAACATTAAAAAAAATAAATAAAATAAAACAGAACTACCATGGTTGAGATGGGATCAGGAGCCTAGACCCTCTTGGGGGTGGGGACAGGGCCACATCCTGCCCAGGAGACAGCATGAGCATTTCCCTCTGGCTTTTCTCACCCAGGTCATCTGGATTTCTTTCTGGTGTGTTTAGTCGTATCTCAGTATCTCATCTTAGGCTCTGAGAGTACTGTCCCTGGAAGGTATATTAGAGACCTTGTAGACCTCGTTTTATCAGTGGCAGAAATGAGAAGCGACCGGCCTGTACCCACACAGCCAGGTGGAAGCAGGTTCAGGTCTAGAACACTCTTCTTCTCCAGTTGTCAAAGCCAGGCAGCTGCTGGATGGAAGGTACCTTTGGTCCTTCACCCCCAACCACATAGTGGGAGCAGTTCTCATCTCCCGTTCCTCTCCTAAATCCGCCGTCACCTCCCCGACTTCTAATCTGGAAGTGCAGAGTGCTCCGGGAAGACCAAAACTCGTTCACATTCTATAATACTTCTGAGTCTCAGAATAACTTTTCTGGTGTGGAGAGGAATTCATTTGTTCAGCCATTTACTCAGTCAACACGCGTTTTATTTAAGGAATCTACACTCTGTTAGGGGTTGGATGTAACACAGTGGTGGGTGAAACAGCCATAGCTCCTGCCTTCAAGAAGCTTTGCTCTAGACACTAAAGAAACTGTCAAATGCTTGTCAAATGCATTGTTCTCTGAAAGTGAGCCTATTCTGCCTAGTTAAGACTCAGGGGAGATCAGAGAGGAGAGACCTATGTAGAAATGTGCTCAACACCTCACTGAGGAGGAGGCATGGAGCCTAGACTAGGAGGCTCTTTGCCAGGAGCCAACGGAAGACTGTTCCAGACTGATGGTAAAGCATGTATATGCTTGAGAGCTTGATGAATCAAGAACCAGAAGAGGGGCCAGCATGGTTGATGGGCGGGGGAAAGGGTAGAGGGGCTTCAGACAGGTTGCCAGGGCCAGACTTAAATTGTGAGGTTGGATTTGAATCCAGTCCATGGGAAGCCATTGATGGGTTTCACGCAGGAGAGTAATATGATCTGATAATCGTTTTAAAAGATCACTGGAACAGCAGGACTCAGGAAATGAGGATGGCCTTTGGAGTCAGTAAAAACCTTAATTAAGACTCTGACCATCCGCTCAGTCACTGTTTGACCTTAGGCAAGTTACTTGACCTCTCTGAGCCTGTTTCCTCAATTGGGTGAGGCTAAGATACATCTTACTGAGTTGTTGTGAGCAATAACTTCAGGTAACATACGTTAAACACAGTATCATCTGTCATTTTAATAACTCCAATTCAGGCTGATTTGCCTGGATTAGAGCATGGTGTATAATGGGATGCATTACCTTACAGTTTGTAGAGACTCCCTTGCGGGATGAGGCAGGGAAACAAAAGCATTGGAGGGAATGTGGTGCAACATGAAGGACATTCGGGAGTCCTGCCAACCTCCGTCCCAGCCTCAAAAGACCCAGTCCAGTATCCAAAATGCCATCATTGTATTTTTTCCACCACTGCGGCTGAGCTGTTCAAGTGTGAGACAGTAAACCTAGTTACGTTTTATTAAGAGTCTGTGTTGTGCAGCGTTTTGCACGCGTAGCACCCGGCATCTACACGGCAACACCCTCAGCACCGTATGGAGGCAGCCTTATCATTGCCACTATAAGGAAGGAGACTGAATCTCTAAGAGGTTGAATGACTAAATCTCTAAATCTCTGAAAGGTTGAATGACTTGTCCAGGCACACGCTTGGCTAAGTCTGTGCCGCCTGTTGATCGTGTGAGTGCTGGGCACTCCAGCAGCTGTGAAGTGTAAGCTGTTACAAATGCCTGAGCAGTGGGTGAGGTGGGAACGTTAAGTCTCATCTGCGTGGGAATTGTAAGTGCCCTCAAAGCAGTATTCTTTGTTTCCCCTTGAAGCATACGCAACCGAATACAATAAAGCTTAGTTTAGTAGGTCGGTAATGGCTAATAATAGTCTGTATGTGTATGCAGTATATTATCATCTTTGAAACATTCTAATAATTGGGGGCACCTGGGTGGCTCAGTCGGTTGGGTGTCTGACTCTTGATTTCGGTTCAGGTCATGATCTCATGGCCCTGGGATCTGTCTCTCTCTCTCTCTCTCTCTCTCTCTCTCTCTTTCCCCCTCCTCTCCCTCCCAGTCTCTCTCTCTCTCTCTCTCAAGAAATAACTTTTTTAAAAAGCACATTATGATAACCTACAAGAAGATAATGCTGTAATAGTTCACTGACTTGGGAGTTAGCCCTGGCTTGTGGTTTGGCCCGTCCACTTGGCTGAGTGTGTTTGAACACGTTAATACCACCTTGAGGGTTCTCGGGAGCAGCCAGCGGAGCAGCCGGATAAAGCAGGCAGCCCTGTGGCCTGCTACCCAGTGGGAGCTCCGCTGGCATCCGTTCTCCCTGATCCTGTCGCACCAGCCTTGGCTAGTGGAGGAAGGTGCCAGGACACCCATTTTAAAATCAGAAAACCGAGTCGGTCAGGTTAACGGTTTGCCCAAAGTCCCCAGGCCAATAGTAATGAGTGGCCACATTCTGGCCTTCTCAGCTCCTGCTGAGAACTCTTTCCAGTGTATTTTAACACCCTGGAAACTGCCTGACCACAACCGGGCACCGCCATGAAGGTGCATAAGTATGCCATGAAGGAGTTAACACACTAGACAGAATATCTAATTTATCCCAGGGAATCGAAGACTTAACTGCTGGGAACTGGCTCATTATTTTAATTGGATCTTCCAATGTGTTGAGCAAGTCAGCAGATTTGCATTAGCCTTACTTTCTGTCTGTAGAGGGGAAGGAGAGAGAACCGGTGGGCAGTAAGGTAGGAACGTCAGGATTAACGCAGGATGACAAAGCAAGCAAATTATGACCCCGTTCATTGATACGGTGCTGTGTGCATGTGGGGGCTGTGGGGGCAGGGCACCACGTGTAGAGCCATGCTGCGCTCCCACTGCAACGCTGCTGAGTCACTGTCCCCCACGCCTGTGCTCCCGCAGGGTGGCACAGTCCCCCGGGTCGCAGGCCCCCAGGCGAGCCAGAAACCACAGTGCAGCATGACCACCGGCAGCTGCCTGCTGACTCCAGCTTTGGGACCTGGTCGGTTAGTGGACAAAACAGATGAGATGCTTCCCCCTTAATTAAGAGGCATACCTTCTAGAGAAGAAAGACAGGTGATGAATCATAAAGAATGAGATCATGTCGTTTTGTGGTAAAACTCTAAAGGGGTTTAGAGAAAAATCAGAGCGGATACAAAGAGGAAAGCCGTCCCGAAGTCCTCTCTAACGGGAGCTGTTTGTCTCATGTCTGGTAGCGTCTGAGCAAGTTGTAAGGAATGGGGGTTATTGTGATCAAAACCAGTATTAATTACAGTCTGCTTAAACAAATCACTTTTGCATAATGAAAGGACACACGTCAGCCTCCTCCTGTCTTTATTCCAGGTTTCTCGTTGGGCTTGATATACGTATATACTCGCAGAGGAAATTTCCACTTGGTGAGGAAGCAGTTTGTTTGGAAAGCAGACACATTTACCGCACCCAAACACCACTCCTGAAATGCTTTCTAGTGTGTTTGCTTAATAAAATGGAAAAAGAGGTGCTCTTAAAAACATATCCTTCATCGTCCTGTTATCTTGGCTTGTGTAAAGAACATACATTAATTCAACTTTATCATTAAAGGAAAGGAAATAGGTTGGAAGTTGAGTAAATGGAAATGCAATCAATAGAATTTTAGTAAAATTAATGGGAAATAGTAGATTTGAAAGGCTTTCAGAAAATCCACTGAGGATAATGAAGGTGATACAGGAAGTCTTTCTACTCGTTTTTTTTACGTTGGCCTCCTCCTGGTTGCCCTGGAGGTGCTTTTGTATTCGTTTGCAAGCTTTGCTTAGGCTGTGAGAAGGATTCCTGAAAGAACTGGAAAATAAAAAAGCAGGAAAGTCACAGAACCCTACAACCGTGAGGTCATGTAATCCATCACTGTCGCAGTACCTTCCAGTGTCGGAGAAAATAGGCCTTCTCTTCATTGAGATCTGCAGCAAAGGAAATTTTGGCCTCTTGATAAATATTTCTCAAAAGTTTCCTTCTCTCGAGAGTAGTCTGTTTTCTCTTTGACATCTCTCTGCA
The DNA here is from genome assembly GCF_028018385.1 of Neofelis nebulosa. Classification (NCBI taxonomy): domain Eukaryota; kingdom Metazoa; phylum Chordata; class Mammalia; order Carnivora; family Felidae; genus Neofelis; species Neofelis nebulosa. Next base: position 72,260,739 of record NC_080795.1, on the reverse strand, counting down.
TCTTCATAATGACAGAGAGTTGCTATTCGCTCTTTCCTTACAACCATTGCCTTTGCCGGTTTTTGCAAATTAACCGACTTTTTCCTGGGAAGTAAGGTGGGGAAAGATTTTTTTCCTGGGGCCTTTTGCTAGGCTCATCCTGGGAAGATTCTGAATTCATAAATACACAATGTTTGGCCTTCTCGGTTTCTTATCAGCCCCCAAGAGTATGTGTGTGGATAACCACAAAGAAATTCTTAATTCTTGGGGTTTTCCATCAGTGCCACTGCAGCCCCCCTCCCACCCCCCCCAACCCCAACGACGGCACTGAAAGGTTACAGTGTGTGTCTGTTGTGTGGTCAGTACATGGCTTTTGAGGGACTTTTCCTTCCGCGCAACCCCCACATTCAGTATTAACCACAGTTTCATAATTTTTTCATTCTTATTTTGTAATGTAGCCCTCAGACCAAAATGGCATAACAATTTTTTTTTCCTGCTTCATTTCACAAAGGATTTGAGGCGTTGGTGAAAAGCCTGATTCTAGGACGAAGTTAAAAATGGTTTATAATCACTGTCATTTCATTGTTTGTTTTAGAATATTTTAAAGTTTTATGTATTTAAGCAATCTCTACATCCCATCTGGGGCTAGAACTTACAACCCCAGGTCCAGAGTTGTGTGCTCCCCAACCAAGCCAGCCAGGCGCCCCTGTTCTTTTCATACAGAACTTTGTATGCTGTGAATGCTGTTTTATACTTTGCTTTTGTCATGTAACAATTTATCTTGGAGCCGTTTCCAAAGTTACACATAAAGAACTTTCTCAGTTTTATGGCTACGGTTTAGAACTTCCGTAGTTTATTTAACTCGTCCCTTATTGACAAGTCCTAAGCTTCCCATCAGAATAAATCCTGTAGAGAGGAACCTTGTGCTCACATGATTCTCTATTTCCTGTATTCTACAAATATTTATTGAGCACCTATTCTGTGCCAGGTGGTGTTCTAAATTCTGGAAATAGGGCAGTGAACATACAGACCCTACCCTTAGGGAGTTTGCATTCAAACTGAGGGTACAGCAAACAAATGAGGAAACAGATACGTGCATGGTGAGGGATGGTGAATGTTTTGAAGAAGATTAAGGATTTCTACGAATCGAGGAGAGGTAGGCACTGGCCTGGCGAGTGGAGGGCTGGTTGGCCCCTGCCTCGCTTACCACCATCCACACAAACCTCCAAGGCCCGCAGGAGAGCAGGATGCAGGAGGCTTATGTTTCAGGAAGGAGCTTCATCTGTGGCTGAGAGTGAGTCCTGTTCATCTTTATTTTCCCCATCTCATACCCACAGCTGGTGTTTTTCAACGTTATTATTACCTGAAAACTGCACCACCCCATCCCAAGGAGTCTTTTTAAAGATATTTGGGGGGGTGGGCACCTGGGTGGCTCACGATTTTGGCTCAGGTCATGATCTCACAGTTTGTGGGTTCGAGCCCTGCATTGGGCTCTGCATTGACAGTGCAGAGCCTGCTTGGGACTCTCTCTCCCTCTCTCTCTGTCCCTCCCCTACAAGTAGATAAATAAACATTTAGAAAGAAAGAGAGAAAGAGAAAGCAAGGAAGGGCGGGAGGGAGGAAGTTAGAAAGTTTAAACTAAACTTTGAAGTTTTAATGCCACAGATATACTCTATATCAAGTTTATATACTCTGGCCCTTTGGAAAGCCACAGCCATTGTAATAGCTAAGATGTTTTTCACCCCACTCCCCAGGAACCAATGCCCTTGACCTTACAGAACACAGACTCCGAATCTGTGGCTCTCTCACTGTTGGCACCTGCCAGCCAGGCTATCTCTCTGTGGGTGGGGGAGCAGGGGGTAGCGAGATTGCACAGATAGAATCGTCTCGGTATTCAGAATCTCTTTGTCTTTGAAAGAAGAGAGAGTTGGTTGTTTTTGATCCAAGCCCTCTGGTGATGTGCCCTGGACAACTTCTCTTGCGTGGAAACTGGAAGCCGGGAGGCAGAGGTGGAATGGTGAGCAACAGGGAGCCCAGGATGAGAGCAGTAGGCAGGAGTTGGGAGAAGGTGTCTGTCTGTTCCGTGTGGCCTTATTATTTAAAAAAAAAAATTTTTTTTAATGTTTATTCATTTTTTTTTTATTATTTTTTTAACACTTATTTATTTTTGAGACAGAGAGAGATAGAGCATGAATGGGGGAGGGGCAGAGAGAGAGGGAGACACAGAATCGAAAGCAGGCTCCAGGCTCTGAGCCGTCTGCCCAGAGCCTGACGCGGGGCTCGAACTCATGGACCGCGAGATCGTGACCTGAGCTGAAGTCGAACGCTCAACCGACTGAGCCACCCAGGCGCCCCTTAATGTTTATTCATTTTTGAGAGAGAGACAGAGCGTGAGCGTCAGAGGGGCAGAGAGAGAGGGAGACACAGAATGTGAAGCAGGCTCCAGGCTCTGAGCTGTCAGCACAGAGTACGACGCAGGGGCTGGAACTCACAAGCCGTGAGATCATGACCAGAGCTGAAGTCGGATGCTCAACAGACTGAGCCACCCAGGCGCCACACATTGCCTTACTCTTATTTCTTCTCTAATGTCCCTTTGGATTTTGAAAACAGATATGTATCCAGCACTTGCTGAGTGTGTGGGAGCAAGCTAGCACTGTGAGGTGTATTAACCCCTTCACTGCAGCTGTCTGCGGCAGGTTGTAGCATCCCCCGGTTATCTAGGGGGCGCCCAGGGTCCCGCACCAAGCCTGCAGGTGTCCACGTGGGTCCTTCTCGCTCCGCTCTCTCCCTCTGCCTCTCTATGGCACTTGTAATACCGCGATGTGGCAGAGTGGGTTTGCATACGGCGACCACCTCTGTCCCTGGGGTGTGAGCTCGCTCGAGGCAGGAACAGTGTTTTATTCACCTTCACCTGGCCAGCCGCTAGCGTGGTGGGTGTCACAGAACAAGGACGTGGTAAGTGATTGATGGAAGGGTGACTGGCTGGCTGCAGTGACAAATGAGAACACTCTTGCACAGGAGTAAAATTATTTCCTGAGTGAGGGAGCCCACCAACCTCGCCGGCTATGACCTGGTTCGGCAGGTCCCTGTAGTGTTGGTTCCACACGACTAGACCCGGTTTCCCCACAGTGCTACGGGTCCGTGTCATTCACTGTTCCCGGTCCTTGTTCGGCACACTCTTTCCCTGCTTGCCTGTCCCTCCCTTGGTTTCCCTGCCCCGCTGTCTCCAGCTGGGTGCCAGCTCCGTCTCTCTCTCCTCTGTAGACCCCTTTTTGTTCCAACTTAACATCAAGGAGACTCAGGCCACTGCCTCAGAACAGTGAGAAACCCGCACTTGTATCTTGTCTTTCTAATGGATCTGGGCACAGAGAGGACACAGTGAGTGGGACAGTCGTGGTCCCTGCCCTCACTGAGCTTACGTTCTGGTGGGGGACAGAGTGCACGTATAAACACACTGGGTCATTTCAGATAGTGACAGATGCCGAAGAAGCGTACGAAAAGGAGTAATAGAAGCCAGTTGTGTGGCTCCCACCTGCTGTGGGGGGTGGGGAGGGCTGGTCTTGCCACCTAACCTCGGGGCGGTGCGCAGGGTCAGCAAGATGGTGCGTGAAAGCCCTTACGCAGAGTCTGCTGTGTGCAAAGTGTCCAGTCCACAGTAGCTGATTTTGTTATTCTGCACGCACTTCCTTTTTTAACCGTCTTCCGTGTTTGCTTTACTTTCCAGCTCCAGGGTCTGAGCCACAATGTGATCTTCACCTTGGACTCCTTGTTGAAAGGAGACCTGAAGGGAGTCAAAGGAGTAAGTGTCCAGAAATTTGATTTTCACTTTAACTGGAAAGGATTGATTTTCCCCCCCTCTTTAAAGATCATAGCGTTACTTGCATTTGAAAGGCACTCTGAACATTTCTAGCATAAAAACTACTTGGAAAATGATCATTGGAAAAGATGTGCCGCTTCACACAGTGTTATTGACTGAGGAATAAGATGAGGCCCTTTCCGGATTATCGGTAAGAGCCCACGGGGCTGCGGGGAGTCTGTGCTGAGCCTTGGCCGCGCCACCAGCCACCCCGCAGGCATCGCAGTGAAGGCCGCCCTTCTTGCTCGCTCAGGCTCCTCGTCTACGACACACGCTGTGACTTGCGTGAGAGTGTGTCCGGTTTCACGCGTCCTTTAGAGGAAAGCATTTTCGCTGCCATGTTATTTCCGCACTGTTTGCTTGCCTTTGAGCAAAAGTGAATCCGGTCTCAAGTTCATTTTCTCTTTCCTAAGGATCTCAAGAAGCCGTTTGACAAAGCTTGGAAAGACTATGAGACAAAGTTGTAAGTCATTTTTTTTTGTTTGTTTTTTATAGTTGTTCATTTCTTAAGAAAAAGTTAACTAGAAGAAGGACAGAGCTCTTACCTGATCTCTTTTGGGCAAGAACTCGTTGAGTACCTCCTTGTAAAAGCTAAGAGCCCAGGTGTGCTGACCTGACCGGAGGTGTTTATGACTCCTCCTCGTCATAGAGGAGGGAGGTGCGCTGTTAACTCCCAAAAATTTGTGAGCCCGTGGTTGCTGACGCTGACTATCAAGTTGTCCATCTGATCGTTGCAACTTTTCTCTAATTACAGCTAGCATATAACTGTAGGCTGTTTACATTCCTGCATAGCAATTAGGAAACGATAAAAATTCATAGCTAGCGTTTGTGACCTCCTTCTGCCCGCCGGGGCCTGTGCGCCGTGTTCTACCTGCGTGACTGCCACACCGTGACTTCACCGTCTGGTTGTGGATTGGGGAACTGAAGCCTGGAGAGACTGAAGGGATTACAGGAGGTCATGGAGCTGGGCAGTGTCACGCTGCCTTCCCCAGGGTCTGTGTGGCCCCTGAGCCGGAGCAACGCGTCACGGGCATGGCGGGCCCGCCCGGCGGGTTGTTGCAGGGACTGTGGAAATAACGCACACGAAATGCATGGTGTGGGCCTGGCTCACCTTCCTGCCGTACGAGTCAGACCATCTTCCCTCATTGCTACTCGAAGACATTTGTATTACCAGGAGGTGTGGTGGGAGGAGAAGTATATTTAAAAGCACTTAATAAAAAAGGTTGGCTGTAAACTTGGATAGCTGTCACCATGAGAGAATAAAAGCATTTCTGGAGACAGCAGTAACAGCAGAATGAAAACACCAACAAAAGAAAAACAAATTCGGGGTTAAATTTGTTTTTTGCCAGACTACTTCTACGAATGCTTATGTAATAAACGCACTGTTGGAGACTTGCTGCCTTAGGAATACTTTTATGCATTGATGGTTATAAATGCAGCTGAGAACAGAAGGGCTCTTAAAATGGTCAGTGATGGAGTGAACAGTATAGGCCATCCTGTCTTTCTGTATTAAAAAAGATCATCAGTGCTCACTCTTGTGAGCTAAGTGCTGCCCTGCCCAGAGGCAACTTCACGCCCTGGGCTTGGAATAGAACTAAGTACACACAAAAGGGGCCCGAGTCCACAGAAGGGAGAAAAAAAACAAAACAAAACACCTTTGCTCTACACTTGTGGAATAGATCTCTTTTGTAGGACATGGAAATAAAACAAGGTACAGTATGTGCTTTGGCAGCTGAAATACTACCAGTGTTGGGTAGTGGAACTGTATTTTTGGTATTTTATAAAAATACAGTTGGCACAAGACCTGGTGGTCAGTATTATGAATGTCCTGGAACAGAAACCATTCCAGGACGATCTAGGTGCCCTTCATGGCGCTTTGCTCAACTGTATTCAGACTTGTCTGGTTGCTCACTAGTCTGTATTGTCCTCTGGCATCTGACCCCGGTGAGTGCAGTGACCATATCGTCCTCGCGTTTGGTGTTAATCTCCCAGTGCCTACCCCTAGCAGTACCTTGGGCACATAGCTTGTGCATAGGGAATAGTTGCTGCAGGAATGAAAGAATTATCCAGATCTGGAAATGTGTATCAGGATTCATCATTTAAGTGGGTCGTGATTTTAGGATTTCACCAAAAGGTTGTTGTTTTATTTTTCTTTTTTAATAAACCTCTGTCGGGGCACCTGGGTGGCTCAGTCGGTTGAGCGTCTGACTTCAGCTCAGGTCGTGATCTCGCAGTTTGCGAGTTCGAGCCCCGCATCGGGCTCTGTGCTTACAGCTCGGAGCCTGGAGCCTGCTTTGGATTCTGTGTCTCCCTCTCTCGCTGCCCCTCCCCTGACTCACACTCTGTCTCTCTCTCTCCCTCTCAAAAATAAATAAACATTAAGAAATAAATTAATAAAAATAAATAAATAAATAAATAAAATAAACCTCTATCAACAAATGATTTTCCTAAGATATGCTTCTTCCTCACCATGTATAATGGTATAAGAAGAAAAAAAAAACCCAAATGTTTGATTATTTGATGTGATAGGGCTCATTTGATTATGAATTACAGAAAACAAAACAACATACAAAAAAAAAAGAAGTTAATTTATTAGCTTTGATAACCAGGAGGCTGGGCTGTGGTCTTCCATTTAGAACCCGGGAGGCAGTGAGTCATAATAGTTTAGACCACACACTGGGGAGTCAGAGACCATGGGAGAATCTCAGTGGTGCCACTTCCTGGCTTTGTGACTTTGAGCCAAGATACTTAACTTTGATGATCCTCACCTGTAAAACCATAGAAGAGTTAACCACTTCTCAAGGCTTCTGTGAAGACAAGATAACATAATATGTTGAAGTAATTGCCTGTTGACAGACATACAGTTGGCCAGTCAGTTGTTTCTAGCAAGTTTCTTAAACCATCAAATAATACTTGGTCAAAATAACACCCATACATAAAAGAAAGCATTAAATAGTGCTTGCAACGGTTAAGACAGACTCTGCATAGAATAGAAACTCCAATAATAATGGCCTCGACAAGAGTCTATCCGAGTAGAGCGTCTAGGGCAGACCAGGCACCGTTCACAGCACTTCTGTGTCACAGCACTGTAAGAATGTCCGTGCTGCCTTCCCAAGTCTGTGCTGCACCTGATAATGAGGATTCTTTTCCTAACGAGGAACGGGAGGAGGGGATCTTATGTAGGCAATGGACGTGCTTTTCATGGAAAGACACGGTGGTCCTCAGCCCCACCCATCCTGTCCTTTGAGTCCCTCTCCTGTTCCCTGGCTGGTTTGTCTCTGTTCCTCTGTGTTCTCTTGCTGTTTCCTCCTGGTGCACCTGCTGTGCAGCCACAGCACATGAGGGCTCAGCTCCCTCGCACAACTACCCCCCCCCCGTGGCTTTCCCACCCCCATCCCTGTTCATCCAGTGTGGTTAATACCACAGTTTATGGATAAACCAGTTGTCAGTGTGAACAACTTCTGTGGCTGTAAATATTCAGTGCCCATCAAATGGTGTTATAATGGACTTTCCATTCTCATCGTACCATTTTCTGCTTTCCCTTAGTGAAACAATTGCCTCATTTCATTTGCCTCCTACTGCTGGAAACGTTTGTGATCTTTTGTTATCTGTTAGAACTGATGTCCAACACCTACGAATGTTTCTGTTTAAAACAAAATAATAGTGTTTCTGTTTAGAACATACACTATGTATGTCGTAACAACGATTATAGATCTGTTATCGTTAGGTTCTCTGGCAGTCCCGTCTGTTCTGTCCTGGAGATTCCCTCCAGAGCCCTTTTGCTCAGCAGCACAGCTGTCGTCCTGGGCTGCCCCTTCATGGTAGCTCTCCTCCTTCCTCCTTCCTGGCATGGGCCCATATTTGGCTGGCACACCACTTCCACTCGTTTCCAGGGAATGGCTCTCAAGGAGGGAAAATTTTCAGATTTTTCCATGTCCAGAAATATCTTCATTCTGCATCACACAGAATGAGAGTTTGGCTGAATATAAATCCTCTCATTTTATAATCATATTTGCTCCCATTTCTTTGTGTGGGGTTTGGGGAAGGGGTTCATTTATTTTCAGTTAGAAAATGTGAAAGTCTTTTTTTTTTTTTTTTTAATGTTCTACGAAGTTTCTTCATTGACCTTCTCTTTGCAGTTTTTAGCTCTGTAGTTCCCAAAATGTTTCTTATCATTCCTCCCATCTGGTTTCTTTTCTGTTTATTCTCCTAAAAGGCTTCGCCATATAATGTTGGATTCTCTAGGTTGTTCTTATAATTTTTCTCTTTTCTGTTCTATTTGCCTATGTTCTGTTTTAGATTATTTTCAACCTTTTATTCTCACTGTTTCAGTCGACTTTTTTAAACCTTTTTTTTCAAGCTTTTAAAGTTTTTAAAGAGCATGAGTGGGGAAGGGGCAGAGAGAGGGGGAGACACAGAGTCCGAAGCAGGCTCTGGGCTCTGAGCTGTCGGCACAGAGCCCGACGTGGGGCTTGAACTCATGGACCGTGAGATCATGACCTGAGCTGAAGTCGGATGCCACCCAGGCATCCCACGGTCATCTTTTTTTTTCTTAATGTTTTATTTATTTTTGAGAGAGAGAGAGAACAGGTGATGGGGCAGAAAGAGAGAGACAGAGGATCCAAAGCAGGCTCTGACCCAAAGTGGGCTCTGCACTGACCACAGATGTGGGACTCGAACTCACAAACTATGAGATCATAACCTGAGCCCAAGTCCGACACTTAGCCAGCTGAGCCATCCAGGCACCCCTCAGTTGACTTTCTTAATTTGGCTATCATATTTTAAATTTCCAAAGCCCTTTTTCTCAGTTCATTGGGAGTTTTTGGTGGCCTTTGTATAGTTTCTTCTTCTTGTTTCATAGATACACTATTTTACCTTTCTGAGGATTTGATTATATTTTATAAAGTAGTTTCTCTCTTACTGCCCCTGGTTCTCTCACCACCACCTACCCACTCCCTGACTTGTTATTTTGAACCCCTGCTTTCATTTTGGAGCCTTTCCTCAATTACCTTATCATCTTTCACCACCCATTCATATTTCAGAGTAAAGCACCCAAAAGTTGATAGAAGGCTCCTGTACATCAATAGGGCTTGTCAAGAACGCAGTGAGCTGCCTCCTTGGGTTTTAGGTGTTAGGATGTCAAGACAGCTTTTTTTTTTTCAGGAACATTCTAAATGTCAATATCCAGAACTGTGTCTTCTGGCACCATTCAGCTCCCTGGTCCCCGTGTCTAGTGATGTATATGATGGCAATCTGGAAGCAACAAAGGCCAGAGAGGGATTCCAAATTGTAGATTAGGATCTCTCCCATCCTTATTTTGTACAGGCCACTGCCAGATGATGGAATGATTAAAATGTGTTATGGGGATATGGGAATGGCCCAGGTTTAGAAGAATATCGGAAATTACCTTTGACTACTTTTTGTGCATGCCCACTATGCGCTTTGATTGTCCTGAAATAATTCTCAGACTCTTAATCTGTTGGCAATCAGGATACACCTAAGGTCTCCAACTTTCTGATACTTTTTCATCGATGAGTAACGTACTTTACCCAAGAAAAAAATCAACTGGCAGAATTTTTTCATGCAGACCAAAATGTGAGAGAATATATAAGAGTTCATCCATGTGTAAGATCAGACTTAAAAGGCAAGGTTTCCTAGGTGAAAATTTATACGATGTGTGTTCTCTTTGAATGTTACTTTCCATCAACGTTACCGACTTAAGAGTTCCTGCTGCTTAACCTTTAGTAAGAAACAATCAGTGACTCTTGTTAAAGGGAAGACAAAAAGGAAAGACAGGAATGTTTGTTTTTGTTTTTAAATGATGGCATCTTTAATTACAGTACAAAAATTGAGAAGGAGAAGAGAGAGCACGCAAAACAGCATGGAATGATCCGCACGGAGATCACGGGAGCCGAGATCGCAGAAGAAATGGAGAAGGAGAGACGCCTCTTCCAGCTCCAAATGTGCGAAGTAAGAACAGCTTTTGCAAGCATTTGCCTGGCGTTTGGTTAACTGTGATCTTTGCTGCTAGTCAGCAGTTTTTCTGCTTAACTGCAGGCTGTTTGGTTATTAGAGGAGGGGACCGTTTCTTAAGGGTTCTCATCTCCGTTTTTCTCCAAGCCTTTTGGGATCCGCCATTTCACTGTTGTCTCATATTTTGAGCCTTGGTCCTGTGGGGCTGTTTATGCCAAAACAGGATTCTTTGGTGAGAACTTTAATGTTGCTTGTGAGTGAGTGTGGAAAAAAACATCTGGTGAGGAGTAACACTGGTGAACATGAAGTCTTACTGATCCAGGTTAAGAGCATGTGTCTTTTTTAACCATGTGTCCAGTGGAATGAAAGCTGAAATAAAGTAGTCATGAAGAAAGTCTGAGTTCATGAAAGAAATGTAATGAAAGCATGTTCCCTTAAACTTTGAGCAGCGGTTCTCAAACTGGGTTCCCAGCGAGCGCTGGTCCTCCTTGACCTGGCGTCCTGCCATTCTGACGCTAACGTGTAACAGTTCCTTTATCAGTTTTCCAAAAATACTAAAACGAATAGAATTTTCTCAATTTTAAGTGTTTCTTTTTTTAAAAAAATACTTTTTTTCCTCCTCTTCAACCTTTTAGCTTCTTCTTGAACCTGTCTGCTCGTAAGCACTTCTTTATAATAAAACAAGTAAAAAAAAAAAAGCAAACAATATCAACAGAAAGTCTTGGATACTGGTAAAAATCAGAGCTAGTAGTGTTCATTAACTGCTTGATTAATAACAGGTTATTGTAACGTTAATTTTTCTTATTCTTTCATTCTTGAGTACCGGAAACTCTTCCTAAAAGTTTCAGTACCTCACCGCATATTCCATAAAGAGAGTGCAATGTTACTGATTTTCTGCCAAGAACGACCTGTCTTTCAGGTTTCGATCACGTGAACTCTTAAGTTTGAGATCCACTGCACCAGGGGGAAATAATCAAACATTCTAGAATGTTTTGCTGTGTTTGATTTCTGCTTGTAGAGTAAACTAATCTGGAGTGTTTGTAAACCATTAACACTCTAATCGTGTCGTTTGTACACTCGTGACTGTGCCTGATCGTCATTCCCCAAATGAAACTCCCCCTGTCTGAAGGCAGCCAAGGTTCAGTAGCTTGTCAGATTCACGATCGGTATTCTGCTCCCCAGACCCAGGACTGGGAAACCCTGTCTGTAACAGTCAACATACAATTCTGTTTTATTTCCACAGTATCTCATTAAAGTTAATGAAATCAAGACCAAAAAGGGTGTGGACCTGCTGCAGAATCTTATAAAGTATTACCACGCTCAGTGCAAGTAAGTGGAACACGGCGGTCGTGATTGTTAGCCCCAGGAAGGACCCCCTTTACTTCTTTGCCTTTCTTATGTTCCTTTCTTTCTGCTCTTCATTTGGTCGCTGTACGTACCCATATAACCTTCCACAGCCACATGGTAGGAACTCGTATGATCTTTCCATCTTCGTCGTTTTCTGTAAATCAGTAACTCCTATCAGTGCAACTGTTTGGTTACTCAAAAATGCTGTCTTACTTAACAAATCCTAACATTGGCCCTGCTCTGGCCACAGATCCATATATCCCTGTCACTGCAGAGGCCTTCTCGGTGACCCCCTCCCCCTCCTCCCGTACTTGGCATCTTACCTATTACTGGCTCATTTGTACCACATATACCTACTTGGATTTTTTTTTTCATCATCTGAATTAGACAAAATTAAATACCTTGGACATTAAGAATACTTTGCCTCTATGGGGCACCCAGGTGGCTCGGTCAGTTAAGCATCCAACTTCGGCCCAGGTCATGATCTCACGGTCCATGAGTTCGAGCCCTGCATCAGGCTCTGTGCTGACAGCTCAGAGCCTGGAGGCTGCTTCAGATTCTGTGTCTCCCTCTCTCTCTGCCCCTCCCCCACTGATGCGCGCATGCTCGCTCTCTCTCTCTCTCTCTCTCTCAAATATAAATAAACATTTTTTTAAAAAAGAATACTTAGCCTCCTTACTTGAATGCCTGTGTAATTAGAGGTATGCTTTGAGAACGATCCATTGTTCTATACCAGCACCATTTTTGTTTATGAACATTGCATTTTTATTCTCTTTGAGATTCTCTGGCATTTCATTTGCTTATTTACTTCTTGTTGACTTACTGGATTAGCTTTCACGGTTTTCTCATAGAGTTTTATGTGAAAACATGCCCATTTTTTAATTTTTTTTTAATATTTATTTATTCTTGCGAGAGAGGGAGACAGAGCATGAGCAGGGGAGGGGCAGAGAGAAAGGGAGACACAGAATCGGAAGCAGGCTCCAGGCTCCAAGATGTCAGCACAGAGCCTGATGCGGGGCTCGAACTCACAAACTGTGTGATTATGATTGGCACCGAAGTCAGACACTTAACCTACTGAGCCACCCAGGTGCCCCCCAATTTTTAATGTTCTAAGAACATCTTTGCATTCAACTGAGATGTGGGGAAGTCAGCGTTATTACTGTGGGACACACACAAGGCATGAGTCAGACAGAAAGATGAGTTCGGACCCTGGCTCCGCAGCCTGGTGACCATGTGATCTTCATCGGGTGCTTCTCTACACCTCAGTATCCTCATCTGTCAGGTGGGACTCAGGTTCGTAGATGTGAGAATTAAATGAGAATAGTGCATGTGGGGCGCCTAGCCTGGTGCCGGCCACAGTGTATGTGCTGACTACTCTCAGGAGCCCGAGGGCTCCTGAAACCATGTCTGTGTGCACATATTGTACAGAATTGTTTCTCTTCGGGAAAAATTTTAATGATCAAATAGTTATTTACATAAATTTCCCTTGCTAACTTTTTCCTGCCCTTCAAAGCAAACTCTACCTTGTATAATGAATGGGTTTCACGTATAAAAATAATCCATCGACGTGGAAACAATTTCATGTTTATAAGATAAAGTTTGCTTGTGGAAGCCTCACACAAAAGAACTGATCTAACCTTTGGCTTTACAGCTCAGTGGGGCACATAGGAAACTTTGAAATGCGTTGTGGTGGCCCCTTATTTGAGTCTAGGGTCGAATTTTCACCTTTCAACAACTTGTTTTCCTAGAAACATACCATTGCTTTGCCACCTTAAGAAATAAGTGAGCTTCTCAGTTACAGTACTTGGGCAGCAAATCTGGACACCTGATTTTAGAAATCTCTCTCTCTTTCCCTTTTTTTTTTTAGTAAGCTCTACGCCCAGCGTGGGGTTCGAACTCATGACCCTGAGATCCAGAGTCACATGCTCTACCAACTGAGCCAGCCAGGCGCCCCAGAAGTCTCTTTTGATCTCACATTCTCTTAGTCTGTGCAGAAGGGTTTAACCTCCACTAACATGAGTTTTCCAAACTGTAAGATGTTTTGCAAACTACTTTTACAAGTAGTCGGTAAAGGTAGAAAGAAGAGCACTTCTGACCTATAGAGCTAACACATCCTCCCTTTATTCGGCCATTCCCGGCTGTTTCCCTTTCCAGAGCTATTTATCAATCTCCTGACAAAGGCCAGGAGCTTTGTAGGTTCTGGGGTACAAAGACGAAACAAGACTGTACCCTTAGGAGTTAATTGTCTGATACAGGAAGTAAGTTGGGACATCGTCATCACAGTGGGCCCAGGAAGGAACAGATGACATGGGCATTAGGAAAAGGGGAGACTTTGATCCAGGGGCACTGAGGAGAGCTCCTTGAAGGGGTGGTCGCAGTCGGGATTAGACTTGGGGGATGGCTAGCATCCGGCCATTGAAATCTGGGAGAAGAGTTCTCCCCCCGCCACACGGGGGGGCAGAGAGAGATCAGCAGGAGGAAACCCTACACAGTAAAACCTTTGTGGGGAGAGGTATCCAAAAACATCAAGGAGTAAAGTGAGTTAGAATGGGATTCAGCCCTAGCTGCCTCAATGGTTGAACCTCAAGAATGCCCACACAGCGAAAAGCCAGGGTAGTATTCTTTATTTTAAAAAAAAAAAAATTTTTTTAATGTTTATTTATTTTAAAGACAGAGCGCAAGTGGGGAAGGGACAGAGAGAAAGAGAGACACAGAATCCGAAGCAGGCTCCAGGCTCTGAGCGGTCTTCACAGAGCCCGGTGCCGGGCTTGAACCCACAGACCGGGAGATCATGATCTGAGCCAAAGTCAGAATCAGTCGGAATCAACCGGCTGAGCCACCGAGGTGCCCCAAGGGTAGTGTTCTTAGAGGAGACTCTTACTCTTTCCTCCTTCAGGCAATCCCTCAAAAACCCTTAATAGACATATAATAGACTTGTAAAGCATCTCTACTTAACTCAGAGACCGCGATTTCATATTCAAAGTACCTATTCCAGTTCCCCAAATGATGTTCAGTGCAAAGTCAGGTGGTGCCCCAAAGCGAATTTGCTCTTGCAGCACCTTGGATGGTCCAGCACCCCAGTGGGAATATGCAGCTGCTGTAATGGAAAAACAAAGGGAGCAGAAAAGAAGAGCCTGTGACTCTTTGCTAGCCATTTCAGCTCACCTGCACCATTCGCTCCTCACTTTCAGACACGAACATTGTGGGGAACATCCTAGTTTCGGGACAAATGCGTTCTCCTGCTGCTCACTCCTTTTCCCTAGCAAGGATACCTAGCAAGTATCATGATGATCTGCCTGTAGGATCACAAGCACTTACAAACATTCTTCTATTACCCTTAATTTAAAAACCATAACAGCTAACCTTCGTGGAAAGCAGTAGGGAAAGTGTCGCTCAGGAAGGATGAGTAACTTGCACAGAGGCACGTTCACTCATTCAGTAGATGCTCAGTAAACGTGTGTCAAAGTGCGCAAAAGAAACCAAAGCAAAAACATAAATAAACTGGACTTTAAAAGTGAAAGGTTTAGTGAGGGAACAGACACTACTAAGAAAACAAAAAGACAACCCGCGGAATGGGAAGAAAATAGTTGCAAGTCATTTCTCCGATAAGGGTTGAGTATCCATAATATATAAAGAACTCTTACAGCTCAACAACAAAAATATAACCCAGTTTAAAAATGGGCACAGAATTTGAATAGCCATTTCTCCAGAAAAGAGACACAGTGGCCAAAAGCACAAGAAAAAAGTCTCAACATCATCAGTCACTGGGGAAAATGCACATTAAAACCACAATGAGATACCACTTCTTACGAACTAGGGTGGCAGTATTTAAAAAACAATAGCGACGACAAAGTGGAAAATAGGTCTTGGCGAGACTGTGGAGAAGTTGGAGCCTTCAGGACACCGCAGAGAGATTTCCATCTCTCCAAACTGGTGCAGCTGCTTCAGAAGACAGCTCGACAGCGCCTGAGAACGGAAAGCTGAGGATCGTTTAGTGTTGCCGTCCCGCTCCTAGGCCTGTACCCAGGAGAATTAAAAACAAATATTTAAGCAAAAACGGGTTCATACATGTTTATGGCATTATTATTCACAATAGCCAAAACGTGGAAACACCCAAATATCCATCAACTGATGAACCGACAAACAAAATACTGTGTAGCAGTGCAATGGAGTATTATTCGGCCATAAAAGAGAATGCAGTATTCAGACCACGTAGGGAGACGTCACCAAAGAAACACGACTGCTGACTGACCAGCAAGATGGACCTGGGCACTCAGAGGCTCCTCACCCTCCCCAGTCCTTGGAATGTGGCCTCCCCACATGCCTTTACCACTCCCAGAGGCTGCCCCAAGGACATAGCCCTGAGATGGTGATGTGCTGTTGCAAATACCTGCATGGTGTATACATGACTGAGCACAGGTAGGGCCTCTTTGTAAACTTCCGAGATTTGGAGGCAGGTACAGGGATCCAGGCACCTTGCTGCCTCCCAAGACAACCCGCGAACATAAGCTCCCTTCACTGTCATTAAAACTGCCACCTACCAACCTGGAGCGGCCTGATGCTTTCTCGGGTCTCTCCCTGCCCTCTGATGACAGGGGCCACTTTCAGACCATACCCAGGAAGCTCCCAGGAGGGTTACAAATTCCACATACATGGTACGACATGGATGAACATCTCCAGCATTATTCTAAGGGAAAGAAGCCAGGCATGGAAGGCCACACATCATATGATTCCATTTAAATGAAATGTCCAAAAAGACAAGTCCACTGAGACAGAAAGCAGGTTATTGTTTGCTGGGGAAAGGAAGAATTGAGAATCACTGCTAACAGGAGCAGGTTTCCTTTTTGGGGTGATAGACATGTTCTGGACTTGGGTAGGGTGACAGTTGCACCACATTGTGAATATACTCAAAACTACTGAACTGTACACTTTGAAATGGTAAATTTCATGTTACGTGAATTTAACTCATTTTTTTTTAACACAGAAAACAGCAACAAAGCAAAAACAAAGATCCATGACCTCATGGAACTTATAATCAGGTGACAGAACCAAGTCTTGAACCCAGGTCTCTGTAACTGCAGAGTGCATGCTCTCAGTTGTCAGAAATCCGAATCTGGTAAGCCTGGACTCGGGTCTAGACATCTCTATTCCAAAGAATCTTTTTATGAGATACCAACGTATCACTCTTGGCTCACTCTTTGAACTGTCAAGATGTATTTGTAGTTAATTAGTACTTACACTAATTAAGTTTCTTCAGTACCACAGGACACACAAGGAATGTATCTAGGAGGAAATGTCACCCTGGGTAGCTGGAAATCAGTACCTCAAGCTTGGAAATAAGCTTTCAGGAGGGATTGATGGTTGACGTGTTTAAGAAGTCGCTTATTTTTGTTTTGTTCTATGATTTGATTTGTTTTAAAGAACGATACGCTCTATGATACTACAGGACATCCTGACTTCTTTTGAAAATAATATTACTGTCTCTGAGCATTTCAGCCTTTGGCCAAATGCTTTCTAAGCCGAGCAGAATGTGTGATGGGGTAGCAGACACTCCTATCTCTATTTCTTTTAAATTAAGTTAGGGGCGCCTGGGTGGCTCAGTCGGGTAAGCGGCTGACTTCAGCTCAGGTCACGATCTCGCGGTCCGTGAGTTCGAGCCCCACGTCGGGCTCTGTGCTGACAGCTCAGAGCCTGGAGCCTGTTTCAGATTCTGTGTCTCCCTCTTTCTCTGACCCTCCCCTGTTCATGCTCTCTTTCTGTCTCAAAAATAAATAAATGTTAAAAAAAAATTTTTTTTAATTAAGTTAAAAGCAGAGAGAACATAGTGTCTCCCTTTCCCATCGTTTGGACAAAATAAGCAGAGTAAAAAGTGAAGTTGGTTGCAACTTTCTCAGGCTAGAGAAGTCTCTGCCTCGCTCAGAGGAGGGTGTGTTCTGCCCGGTGGATGGGGGACTGTGTTCAGTGTTCATGAGCTTGCACTCTGCAGCGATGGGTGTGTGACAGCCTGTCAGGATAAATGGGGGGGTCCTTCTGACTGTCCGTTGACATCTTATATTTTTCTAGCACTCTGTGTCATTAAACTATGGTCCTGTTTCTTTCAAGCTGCTTATTTAAAAAGTGAAGCCAATGCAGCTGTGTCCCTAAGGTCAGAGAAGTAATGAGGCTCATTTTGCTGGCCTGTGGCCGTCATGTTTTGAACTGTTTCTCTGTGCCTGGCGTTTTAAGAACATTATTGCGGTGCTCACAAGAACTCTCCCAAGGTACATATGATTATCTCCATTTCCTGTATGAGGACACAGAGATGCAGGGATTCAGAGATTATGCTGTTACTCAGTGGATTTAGACCCAGGATTTAGACCCGGATCAGCCTGATTTGTTTAACTACCTGTGCTCCAAAGGTAGGAAAATTTACACTCATATCTCAACTCTGCACTTAATGACTAGATGACCCTTGTTAAGCGGCTTGACCTCTCTTGGCCTCAGTTATTTTGTCTGTTACAGGTTAATAATAATAATTATCTACTTTGTTGGCCTCTAATGAGACTTGAAAGGGGATACTTAATTGGCCTAATAGTGAGTGACTGACACAGAGTAAATACTCAATTATGTGCCAACTGCCATTATTATTATTACTGTTAATCATCGTCTGTTTTCCAGAGATGTCATTTTATTTCAGTAATTTACAGAGAAAGTGGCCAAGGGACTAGTGGGATGTCAGAGAGGTAATTTCGCCTTCTACCAGGAAGGCTCACATGTTTAAGTTGAGTGACAGGTAATGAGAACTGACACTTGGGCTTCATTTTCCAATTAACAAAACACTTTCATGTGTAGTACCTCATCCGGTACTCCTGGAAGCTAGAAAACGTCCCGCCTTTGGAGACGATCGGACTTATTTTCAGACAGGGTCAGTAACCTGCCCCGGGTTCCACATACCGCGAGCCTTAGAGCCAGACTATGATCTGCTTTTGACTCTGAAGTTCACGCATTTCCAGTGAACCAGAGCCAGCTGAGGTGGAGGAAGGAAAGGGGACACAGAAGCCAGCTGCCCCCAGTGAGATGCTGTGGCAGGTGACGTGGGACTGTGACACGGAGCCCACCCAGCTCACAGCTGAGTCACAGAGGGGAGGGGTCACCAGAGAGGGGACAGTTGACAGCACGTTGGCCATTGCCTACTCATGACTGTGTTACTAACCTCAGGACCATTTTGTCCTCCCTGCCACCTGTCCCCTGCATCCTGCTCCGGTTTCTTACCAAAAACCAGAAGTCAAAACCAGAAGTCAGCGCTAAAATAACTTTCTGCGAGGGGCTCAGCTCAGCCTTCCAGACTAAATGTCGGGGGTTTTTTCTATAATTTAATTTTTTTTTTTTTTTTTTTTTTGCCTAAGATCTCATCTTTTTTAGAAAATAATTAGCAAATGAAGTTAACAAAAAAGAAAACCTATAATCTCAGATTACTGGGTTTATGTATATGACTTACTTACAAAAATTGGATCCTATTATAGATTAAAATGATTTCTCATTATATTGACTTTTCTGAGTCTTTGTTCATAATGTTCTGAAGAATCCAAGTGCAAAAAGCAGACTTTTTGGGGTGTTCCTTCAGCCTTAGAAGTAGTAGGGATTTGTCCCCCTTCCAGCTTGCTTTCACTGCTGATAAATAACTTTATCATTTCATTTTTATCAGTGCCATCTCAAACTAAAACAGTGTCCTCCCTCTTCTTAAAATGTGTGTGTTTTATAATATTTCCGTGTGCTATTCAAATCTGAGTTTGCTTTTTCAGTTTGTCCAGAAGAACTTTCTGCCATGATGGAAATGGTGATACTCTTTACTGTCTAACATGGTACCCACTGGCCACGTGTGGCTGCTGCACACTTGAAGTGTGGCTACTGAGACTTCAGGAACTGAATTTTAAATTTATTGAACTTTCATTAAATTAGCTGCTAGTGACTATCCCGTTGCAAAACCCACTCTACAGCATTGTCATTTAAACTCGCCTTTAAAAAAAGATGGTAATTAAATTCCTTTCACGTTGAGTGAAAATGAGACACTTTTACAAACATATCTGTGACCAGTCTGTATCCTTCTGGGAAGGACATGACTCATGATAAACCCACACAGCCCCAGGAAAGAAAGCTAACATGTGCTGAGCACGTCCTAACTTTGCAGCGCTTTGTGGAAGGATTTCATATGTGTTATCTACCCACTGAATACAGGTAACACCAGCAGAAGTTAAGTGACTCACCAGGGTCCCACCCCAAGTAAATCCTCGAGCCGATTTTGGGCGATAATCCTCTGACCCTAAGGCTCTTGCTTTTTCTGTTGTAGGGAGTTCTGACAGCATCCACCTTACACTGATGTGTTCTGCCTTCACACACTTTCTCCAGAAATTATCTAAGTATCAGAGGTCAGAACTGGTTTTGCTGTGATTAACTTTGTAGCCGTACAAAGTTAATGCCTCCTTGACAAACACTTTTTCCTGAATGTAGGTGATGCTGGTTCAGGTTGATGTTCATGAATAGGCTTCTCTGGACAGAACGTGGCCGGCTCCTCTAAAGCTAGCATTCGGCCTGGGCATAGCCAGTGCTGAAAAATGCCATCCCCTGGACAGGCAAGACAAGGGAGGCAACAACTGAGCTGAGCCACAGTAGAAGTGGAGTAGGGAAGGGCATTTCAGCAGGGAAACAGCATATGCAAAGGCCGGGGGAGTTGCTGGAAAAAAATGTAACATGGCTAGAGTTCATATTTTTTAAAGGAAAGTGGTAGGAGATAAAACCGACAAGATGTTCAGGGGCCAGTATATAAATGTTACTCAGTTCTCTACCGAGAAGTTTAACTTTCATCCCGACAAGCAGTGGTGAACAGTCAAATGGCAGAGGAGAATTTACATGTAGGTCTCCAGTTGCATGGTTAACCAGAACGCTCCCCTTTCTCCCATCCCTGTTGCCAAAGGCTTTCTGAAGATCGTGTTTCCCTTCCTTATTTCAGTAAGGGTTCTCAGCTGAATATGTCAACCTTAAAATTTTTTGGAACGTGTCGGATTTCGGTAATCGCTTGTTGGAGGGCCAGTTCTGGTACCGGTATATATACATCCCAAGATGTGCCCTAAAACTTCTTGGTCGTGCTTATTCTTAGTCACTCACTGAGCATCTGCTTGGTGTTGGGCCCACTGCGTTCCAGAGATGAGACAGTCCTCATCCTCAAGGACCTCATTCTTTGGTGGGGAGACAGCAACAGATGAAGCGTAGGGAGAAATAACCTGCTGTGGGACAGGGTTAGAGGAGCCTCCAAGAAGGGAAAGAAGATTCTAAACACTGAAACAAGTGGGACTCCTCAGTGGAGGCGTCAGACAAGAAATCTCTTCGCTTGGTAGTCATGAGCAAGGGCGTCAGAATCAGAACCTGGCCCCAAATCCCCGTTTTGCCACTTAACTAGTTGTGTGAGCAAGTCAGGGACTCAGCCTGTGCCTCCATTTATCCTCTGAAATGCAGATGAGATTGAAGTGCTGGTGCACTCCTTGGGGTTGTTGTAGGGAGTTGTCGAAATAACACCCAAGATGCACGGCATGCTGAGCTCGTGAATGCGCGTAACATGTCAATGCTGATTATTATTCAGGGTGTGGTGGTGCCAGTCTGGTTGTTCCCAGGGCAGGATGCCATCAATCCAACTTCCTGGATTTCAAGCATGCACCCAGGGGTCTTTGGGGAACTGAAAGATGTCCAGCTTTCCTGAGACCTTTGTTTCTAGAAAAGTCCCTCTTCTCCTTACAACATCTAATTCATCCTCATGCTATTCCATGGTTAACGTGTGTGTCTCTCTCTTTCGAATTCAAATATGGCACCACCAGGAAGAATGGTTCTATGAATAGATGGGAATGCACATGAAATCACTGTGTCGGGACCGCAGCTATAATTCACAAGGTCTGTGTGATAGCTGCGAGCACATGTCAGATGGTGCCCATGACCTGTTTGTCGGTGCATCTTTGTAAAATACTGAAATTCATTTATAAGTGTTTTCTGTAGGGGCACCTGGATGGCTCATTTGGCTAAGCATCTGACTCTTGATTTTGGCTCAGGTCATGATCTCACAGTTCATGAGATCGAGCCCCACATCAGGCTCTGCACTGACAGTACAAGCCTGCTTGGGAATCTGTCTCTCCCTCTCTCTCTCTGCCCCTCCCCAGCTTGTGCGCACGTGCTCTCTCTTTCTCCTTCTCTCTCTCAAAGAATAAATAAACTTTAAAAACAGTGTTTTGGGGCGCCTGGGTGGCGCAGTCAGTTAAGCGTCCAACTTCAGCCAGGTCACGATCTCGCGGTCCGTGAGTTCGAGCCCCGCGTCAGGCTCTGGGCCGATGGCTCGGAGCCTGGAGCCTGTTTCCGATTCTGTGTCTCCCTCTCTCTCTGCCCCTCCCCCGTTCATGCTCTGTCTCTCTCTGTCCCAAAAATAAAAAAAAATAAAAAAAATAAAAAATAAAAAAAAAAAAAATAAAAACAGTGTTTTGTGTAACTTATGTGGGCAGAGAGTAAATATATTTAGGTTTTTCAGGTGACTAGGGTTTATTTCTTTTTTTCTACTTTTGGTAAATTTGTGGTGTTCTCCATCATAGTTTCTTTCAAGATGGCTTGAAAACGGCTGATAAATTGAAACAGTACATTGAAAAACTGGCTGCTGATTTATATAATGTAAGTATTTTATAAAATACATGCATTTTAAGTTGCTTTTGTAGCTAAATATCAGGAAATTTGAAATCTATAGTAGAAGAACTTTAAAGAAGCAAGAGTAAGTGATGTGTCTGTATAAACCTAACAGTTTAACCACAAAGTTGTTAGTGATCAGATATCCTAGAGTATGTTTTTGAGGCATAGGAAAAGCAGGGATATGTTACCAGTGGTTCTAGAAGGCTCTCCCTTTGGGGGCCTGTAGCATCATCCCATGTGAGTGTCCTGCAGTCAGTGTTGCAGATGTTTTGCCTTTAGAAGGACAGAACTTAAGACTATCTCACAGTAGGCACATTTATGATTTTTTTTTTATTTGCTTGTTCTGTATTTTCTTTTGTCTGGTACCTAGGTTTCACTTTTATAATAAAATCACAAAAACCTCTTTGAGAAAAAACTAAGTGCAGGAGTAGAAATGGCCAGTGTGTTCCCCATAAACCACTTGGTACTAAATAATATGAAAAGTGTATTTTTTTATGAGTACAACCCACATCTGTTGAAGTAAGGTTTCAGAGTTACAAATAATACCTTAGATTTTTATGTAACTTTACACAAAGCTGTGTATTTTTTCCAATTGTCTTTTTTTTTTTTTTTTTTTTTTAATGTTTACTTATTTCTGAGAGAGAGGGAGACAGAGCACGAGCTGGGAAGGGGTAGAGAGAGAGGGAGACACACAATGCAAAGCAGGGTCCGGGCTCTGAGCTGTCAGCACATAGCCCGATGTAGGGCTCGAATCCACGAACGATGACATGACTTGAGCCGAAGTGAGACGCGTAACTGGCTGAGCCACCCAGGCACCCCTCCGATTGTCTTTTAATAGTTAACATGGTTCAGGTTGCAGTAAGTTCCAGCTGATTAAAAAAAAGTACCACCAGTTCCTTACCCGAGGGCAAAGGGTAAACTTTCATATATATATACATTAGCCCATTAGGTTCTGGTCCTTTTTAACATGTTCTTCTGACCCATTTAATCACGTCCTGGTATTCCTGCTTACCACCCTTTGAAAAACCAGAAGCAAGTGACTCAATGTTATTTCTTAACTTTGTTTGAAATGGTACTTCAGATTTAATTGTCTTGCCTAGATGTATTATTTAATGAGAAAGCATGGTGCATATTCACTAATTTTAAAACTCACTGATACTTTCATAAGATGAGAAGATTCTGCCTTTCATATAAAAAATGAGTTCGTAAAAAAAAAAAAAAATGAGTTCGTGTCAAAAACTTTAATGAGGAAATCAACTCTGTAATTGAACTGTTTAATGACCGGTGTATATTTGGATGAATTAAACTCTGCTCATAAATGTATAAAGATACGTGATAAAAGTCATGTTTTTCTGTCACAGATAAAACAGACCCAGGATGAAGAAAAGAAACAGCTAACTGCACTCCGAGACTTAATAAAATCCTCTCTTCAACTTGATCAGAAAGAAGTAGGTGGTCTAGATGTTTCCAGCAGGGTTTCCAGTGTAAGTGAGGTAGCCTGGGATGGCCTTTTCAGGTTTCCTGATCTGCAAAACAGGCATGTCGGCAGCCTCCTGCCACCATGGTTGTGGGAACACATGAGATAGAAGATACAAGTGTATCCCTACCGCATCGCCCATGTAACAGCTGTGCTTTATCTCCTTGCCCTCCTCACACAAAAGATGTTCTTAACACCCAGGCTGCAGTTCCATGGCCCCTGGGTTTGCCATTCTGGCTTTGCAGACGTGTAATTCAGAAGTGGTGCATCGTCTCCGGGTGAAGTGCACACCCACATCCTCTGTAGATGGCCTCTGTCTTTCCTGGGCAGCCAGAGGGAGGCGGACGCAGAATCCCGTAGTAGAGAGCAAGCAGTGTTAATGCCACAAGAGACCTTCCAGGGAGTGGCTGTCAGCAGAGAGGGGCTCCGAGTTGAAAACTGCCTGGCGTAGTCAGCAGGCTACAGACAGTTTGGGGCAAGGAGGGTGGAAAATTGAGAGAGGGGGTTTCCGAGGTGGAAACTCAGGCCTAATTATGGACGACCTCGGACGCACGCAACAGGGTGTGGACTTCATGCTAAGGGTAAGCTAAATAGTGAGCACCGTTTGTTACCTAGGGGAGGGTTAAAATGTGCCTGTTTATATTATGAAATTACCATGCATTGGATTTAAGTGCAGTTTCTCAATGCAATATTTAATAATAATCATGTAATATATAGCATTTTTTATATTGCCATTTCCTCGTGATATCACCTCACAACAGCAAACTGTACATTCCTAAAATTCCTGAAGGGGTTCATGAGTCCCAGACAAAAACAAGGCAGCCCCGCTCAAACGTGGAAGCAACACTAACCCGTGAAAGCAACCCCAAAGGAAGGTTCTCTTTACTGAGGGAATATAGTCCTCTGGGGTTTCATCAGGTGAGAGAAGTCCACAGCCTGTGACCCTGGGCACCTGCCACCCTGTGGAAATGGGCATCAGTGGCCAGGAAGGCGTGTGTGTGTTCCAAGTACCTGTATTGTCCTCAGCTAGCACCTGTACCTGTGTTTCCTGGCCTCTTTTGAAGGTGCTTATTACTGGCATACAAATCCTAGGAGACGTGTCTCCTTGAATGATTTCTCCATGTTAAAGCAATAGAAAGACGTAAATGGAGGAGGGGTAGGAGGTAGATTGCTATTTAGGGAGAAAACTGCAAGTTTTTGTACTTTCCGAAATGCACTTAACCTCTTCCTAACTTTGCTTTGTTGTATAGGATTACTTCCTTCCTGTATGTGGGAGCTTTCGGGGGTGGGCGACAAAGAACTATCTCGGTCCCTTTTTGTCTCGCATAGAGATTGATGTATTCTGCTCACGGCAGCTAAAGAACAAAGTTCATATAAGCCAAAGGAGTGTGTTCATGACGAAATGCACGTGATTTGATTTAACGCCACTCCAAATGAATAAATGATGAGTGTTCATTAGCCCCATGTCCAGAGTATTTTACAAGTCAGATTGATCTTTCACAGCATGCCTATCCTATTCTCATGCTGTTATTGTCTCTCATTGCAAAAATAACTTTAGAAGGTAATGATTTTTAATGACTCAAATAAGAAAGGAGGACCATCTACCATCGAGTTCTTTCCATAGCACTACTATTCGAGAAGAGTGTAAACTGATCTGATAAAGGACCTGAGAAATTAAAAGCACCCAGCAAATTATTTAACCTCTTTGCCCCCACCAGGTTCTAACTTGACTCTTTTAAAGGAAGCTCCAAGAATCTGAGCTGTAAATAGGATCCCCAGATTTTTGGTGGACTTGTTTTTTCTTGTCAAAAGGGAAATTCTTCATTGACTTCTGGCAGATGTTCTATGAGATTAGTTATCTTAAGTTTTGATAGTAGCCTAACTTCCCAAGAGAACTGCTTGCTCCAAAACTATCTTTAGGGTTGAAAATATCTTATTTTTAATAATGATACCCATAAATCTTTCTCCAAATTCTAGCGTTTTGAGTCTCTCTCGCTAGCCCATGATAGTGTGGTTTGCAAGGTGTTTGACAGATTCTGTGTTTGGCTCATCTCTCCCTCCACACTGTCTGGCACCCAAAAGCTACTCAGTAAGTATTTACTAAGGTGAAACAGAAGGGAACCTTAGCCCACTCCATGTATCCCTTCCATGAGAGATATGAAGCCTCGTAGTAGAGGTTAGTTTTACGTTGGCTACCACAAACATCTATAACCCCATGAAATCAATGAGTAACCGCTTCCAGTTTAAAAAGATTTGAGATTTTACTCCTTAATAATGCATTTTATATGTTAATACAGTTTTCTAATAAGAAAGTAAGGTGATTTATCTGTACTGCTAATAGAGAGTAGGTAATTGAACTAAAAAAAAAAAAAAAAAAATCACCATAGCTTCCATTTCTTGGCTCCCATTGTGGAATTTCCCCAAGGTTTTAAGTTCATCGTGTAAAGTTTAGTTTTGTATTTTTTGTCCGAATGGATTTCTCACTCGTATTTCTCTTTCCTGAATACACGTTGATTTTTATTATGCTGTCGAAGGATTCAGGACCTGATTCATTCCTTCCGCGTCTTGCTTTGTTAATTATTATGAGTGTTAATGCTCCACGATTTATTTTCGTAAAAAAGAAAAACCTCTTTTCATTTATCTAGACACCCTGCAAAAGCAAGCTAAATGGCCATCATTTGTCAGAGTGCAGAAATAATCATTTGTGGAACTACCTTAAGCCTTAGAACTCATTAGTAGTTAATGTAGTGTTGTCCATGCTAGACTTCTGAAATGAATGGCTTCCTTCCTGCTCAGCTTAATGGAATAGGCTTCCGAGGTCAGAGCCTGGAGATCAGCCACTTTATTCACCTATAAAAGCATATTTGCCCGATGTAGAGCAAAGCCCATTCAGCTCATTATTCAGACTGTAAAGTTTATTTAGGCTGGTCATAAATGTATGTAAGGAATGTCTTAGAGGCAAATTTAGAATGTAATAATTTTCATAAGTTATTAGCATACAGATCCTTGCTGAAAAAAAGAGAAGTACTCTTATTTTTAAAGCTTGTTTTACTTTAAGGATTAGCAAACTGGCTGTCAGAGATGCATAGTTTTAAAGCTTTCGGACAGACCTAGGAATTCCGTGGGCAGACACAGAGCAGTTTAGTTCAGTGGAAAGCGTTCTGAGGAAGAGAGTTATTCTTTTAATAAGAATTTTTATTCAGGGAGATTTCACGTTTTGTTTTAAATGTTCTGGGGAGGTATAGATATGACAAAGATCCCTGACTCCAGATCCACAGTTAAGTGGTTTTCACATGATGTCATTGGGTAGAAGCAGAAAGATCCTAGGATTTCATTTATCAGCCTGCTCTTGTTTTCACCCATGCCTCCATTCTCCACCACCCCATCTAATTTCCCATCCTGATTCTTCTTTTTATTATGGACACATTGCAGCCTCCTTCAAGAAACCATGTCACTGCTGTTGGAGGCCGTTGTGGAGGTGCTGGTGGAGGAAGGCCGCACTCGTGGCCCGTCTGATCTGTAGTACAGTCCCGTAGTCCCATCATCCGTCCAGAAAGCCTGAAAGCACCTGTCAGAGAGGACCCGGGAGCCAAGTTACTATGAGTGCAAGGCTGTGGGCCCTGATTAAAAGTAAACATATAGAAGGATTTCAGAAGAGGGTCCTAGACCCCGGTCCACTCTCCACCCCTCCTGTAGGTGATTGAAATTGTCCCATTAAGATCTTTCAGCCAGAGGGAGTCTGGCCCCTGAAAGACCAAGCAATGACTCACATTAAGAAAATGACTCGAGTTTGTAACCTCTTCAGGGTGAGTCTGTTTGCCCAGTAAAGCATGCATTCAGCACCCAGTTACCTTCAGGAGGGAGCGGTACAGCATGTGGTTAGTGTATAAACACCCACCTCAGGGACAGGGGTCGTGCCCCACTCCGTGTCCTCAGTGCCTTCCTGTTTAGGTATTCGGGACATGCTTTTGAACACGGAGCTCATCCCATGTGGAGTAGCCTCACAGAGGTGCACCGCCCTAGAGATGTTCCTCAGCTGTTACTAATTTGCATCCACAGAGCACGTACTGTTTGGTCCAAAGGATCCCAGATGCCAGAGAGGCCATCCTGATCCTCATGGTACCTCATACACAGATAGTTCTTCAAGCGTTACTTCTGAACTGGGGGGTTTTATTATGTTCTCTTTGCTTGGAAAACTAAAAGAGAATCCTCCTACAATTTTTGGTTCTTTTTAGGTTTTCTAAAGTAATTTGGGATTCACTGAGGTGTTGGTTCCCCATATGCACACTTTGAAGTTTGTCGGCCATTTTATCTTGGCGAGATGTGTGCCTCGTGTCCTTTCATGCAGGTTTTTTCCGTCTGACTCAAATAACCTGAAGTAAAACAAATATAGGACAAATATAGGACGTTTTATTGTCCCACCACCTGAAGTTTATCATGATTCTGAAGGTGGTATGTGTTCTGGTGTTAATTGTCTTTACGATGGTGTTGTCTCTATATGTGATGAAAAGTGCTTAAATCATGAGCGATGACTATCAATGAAATTAACTATGTTTTCAACTGTTCTGCCTTTTTTCTCTGTTGCCTTTGCCCTTCCTGATCGAAGTCTAGGAGAGTAAGTCAACACTTTCTGTGAGAATGTATTGTCCTACTTCTGTGTCTAAACCCCATGTGCTCATTCTGCAGCTCAAGGTTGTTGGTTTATTTCTTCCATTTTCAGAGTGGAATGACTGTGTCTGGTCATGCAGTCTTTAGAAACGAGGGGGAAGTAACAGCAGAGTCCTGATATTAGATCAAGCTGGTTTGCCTCTGTCTTGTTCTGCTGATCCTGGTCCCCCTCTTTCCACATCATCCACTTTCCATGGCCAGAGAATCCTCTTTTTTAGTTAAAAGCATGCTTGACAGCTTATTTTACAGAACCCTTGTTAGTTACAAAACCAGAATTTATAACAGTTCCTGATACCTGGCTGAGAAGGTCCTTTTTTATGGTGGGCATTTCAGCAGAATACGTGAAAGAGAAAAGGTGTACACAAGGGAAGAACTCATTCAGGTTGCATGCACTGTGTGAGCCACCTCAGTTTTCCCTGCCTTCCTGTGCTGGCCTTTGCTGCCCGTGTAAACTGGTCTAGTCACAGGACGGTCTGCCCCTCAGTGTGTTGGAAACAGAGCAGGGTTCTGAACTAGAAATAGGAGTCCTGGACCCAGCCTCCGGCTCTGCCTTAGACTTGCCTGTGACTCTGCTGATTGTTTCCCTGCCCGGTTTCCTCTGAAATGAAGGCAAGGACCTGACAGCTCTTTAAAGTTCTGGAATTCTGGAATTCTCTTCGCCCCTGATCAGGGCACAGAGGCCCAGTGGCAGAATAGAGTCAAGGATCTGAGAAGTGTGCCCGGCACTGGTCTGATCTGTGGCTTCTCCTTTCTAGGATTCCCAGAGCCGGCAAGGAGGGTACAGCATGCATCAGCTCCAGGGCAACAAGGAATATGGCAGCGAGAAGAAGGGCTACCTGCTGAAGAAAAGCGACGGGTATGTGGAAGCCCTCCTAGAGGCCCAAGCACCCTTCCTGGGTGCTAGTAACCCAGGAACTCTTTCCCGCCCCCCAACTAGGAAAGCACACTTCAGACTCTCCTAATGCACTCGCTCTAGACCTTTAGCCCACCCGTCTTCCTCAGCTGATAGAGCCTACTGTCTTTAGAAGAAGCATTCATTGTCCCGTGGTCCCTAAGTGTCACCTGTGCCTCGTGACATTGCCATTTTAGGAAGGCAGGTACCGAGTGGCTTGCGGACTTCATGCTCGCCCACCTCTCTGCTTTTATCCATCGCCCTTTTCTCTCCTGGAGTGCCCACCTGGCCGCCCAAACCCCAACCCTGAGAGTCACCCCTGACCCCTCTCCTTCTCTTACATCACAGCCAGTATAACTATAACTACGAGCTCTTCTGCTCGTATCAAGACCTCATGCGTTTCTTGCCATCTCTGCTGCCCTGCCCTTGGAGGAGCCACTACTGTCTCCTGAGCTATTTTAGTCCCTGGCTAACCGGCCTGTGGCCCCTCCCTCTTCTCCACTGCGTCTCTGAACAGCACTTAGAGTAGCCTTTAAAAAACAAAGCACATCAAGTCACTTCCATGCTTGAAATGCATGGAGGGTCTCACCTCTGCCTTTGTCTCCAGCCCAGTCTGGTGCCATTCTCTCCCCACGCCCGGCCACGCTGGCCTCCTTTCCATCGCTTGAGTGGCGATTCTTCTTCACAATAAGTACATAAGTAGAACCGTAATTATTCACTTATACTAACTGCTTTTCTTTTTGAAAGAAAGGTTCTTCTTTTCTGATTGCTTGTGGATATGCACTCCTTGATTTTTATCTAAGACAATCACATTTTTTTATTTGTTTGTTGAAATTTCAACCATTCCTTCTGTAAATTATAATCCTAAATTTCTGATCACTGTCACTTTTGCTTATTGTTCTACTCAGGCATCCAACGAATGTCTTTTGGGAGTTCTAGTATATATATGTCAAACACTGTTAGAGACGTTTGGGAATATAACATTGAACAAGAAAAGTAAGAAAGGGGGCACCTGGGCAGTAAGGCATCTGACTTCGGCTCAGGTCATGATCTCACAGTTCAAGTTTGAGCCCCGCATTGGGCTCTCTGCTGTCAACACAGAGCCCACTTCTCTCCCTGCCCCTACCCTGCTCTCTCACACACACACACACACACACACACACACACACACACTCTCTCTCTCTCTCTCTCTCTGTCTCTCTCTCTCTGTTTCAAAAATAGACATTAAAAAAGGTAACAAAGTCTTTAGCCTCCTAGAGCCTACATTCTAAGTTGGGAGACAGACGATAAAGAAGGAAGCATATGGAAGGTCAGATGG
The DNA here is from genome assembly GCF_028018385.1 of Neofelis nebulosa. Lineage (NCBI taxonomy): Eukaryota > Metazoa > Chordata > Mammalia > Carnivora > Felidae > Neofelis > Neofelis nebulosa. The sequence continues at coordinate 72,230,534 of NC_080795.1, read as the reverse complement.
TAACAAGTGCTATGGAGAAAGACAAAGCAAGGCAGGGCCTGGATGTGTGTAGGGGTGGCCTTACAGTCATACAGGGTGGTCAGGGAAGACTTCGTGAAGAGATGCTTGAGCAAAGACTTGAAGGAAGTGAGGGGATCATCTCTGCAGAGATCTGGGGGAAGGAAGCATGCTTCCTATTGTGATACACACAGGAGTTCGGCATAGCAAGGACAGAGGAGCTGGGGGTCACAGCAGACAAGGTTAGAGGGGGCAGGACACCAAGCCAGGAGGGCTGTGGAAGCCACTGAGTGAAAATGGGAGTCATTTGGAGGGTTTTAGCAGAGGAATGCCAAACTCTGACTCGTTTGAAAGGCTCTCTGGCTGCGGGGCTGAGCACGGCTGTGTAGGATCTAAGAGCGGAAGCAGGAGGCCAGGTCAGAGATGATGGGAATCAAGGGAACAGCCACAGAGGGGGAAGAAGGGGTCAAAGTCTGGATGGTGAGGGTAGGGCCACCAGGATTTGCGGATATGGCTATAAAGAAAGAAAAACATCCCAGCACGTAGCGCAACACCTGGCCCTTTGTAGAAAGTCAGTGAATGTTGACTATTAAATCTTGCAAAATTTAAAAGAAGAAAAGACACACTAGTTACTCAAATCACAGTTTTAAGCTGGGCTCTTCTTAACAGACACAGTGATCACATTGTAGCCCCAACGCCATGGTTATCTAGTGGACATAAATGAATTAATCCTGTAGTTTTAACACTACTTGCCTAAAGGCACGAGGGTTTTCTTGACATTAGAATTGCCTGTTTCTAAGTGAGATGGTTAATTTCTACCTGTTGAGAAAGGTCAGCAGAGTCTTTGCGTAGGTATCATTTGGTTCAAACCCTGAAATGTTCAGGGGAAGCATCCCCACGTGAGCGTGTGCTGTGTGCCTGTCGGACACGACCAGGTGCCTGTCATTCACCTCATTTGACACCTGTAAGTAAGGCAGCTCCTTCAGAGAGGTGAAGTAATTTGACTGAGATCCTACAGCCAGTAAGTACAGGAGCCAACTTCTAACGTGGGTTGTCTTAGTTAATGCTGGGGTATATACCCCTTCATCTTTCAGAGGGGGCCTCGCCGCTGTTGATCGCCCTTGGGATACACAGGGTATCAGCTGTCATCCACTCACACACCTGGCTCCTCTATTCTTCTGGTCTGTTCTTCCTTCATGCACTCATTTCACACACATTTATTAAGCACTCTGGTGCCTCAGGCAGTCAGCTAGGTGCCAGAAGGTAAACAGTACACAAGAGGTGGGCCAGCTTCCCATAATTGCACAGGGTGCAGGGGTAAATAATGGTAACCCAGAGTGGCCTGTCAGTGCTGTCTGTGGAAGAGGAAAGAACTGTAGTGCTTGTACATGAAGGCAGACTCACTTGCTAACAGTGACTACTGATGGGTCATGTGATTTTCTCCAAAGGATCATTTGCTTTAGTAACTTCTGACTCCAGTTCTGGAACACTCCTTGTTACTTATAAGATTGTTACACAATTTAAAAAACACTTTAATTTTTTTTTAAGTAATTTTAAAACTTTATGATCCAAAGGCATTTGTTGAGAGGCAAAGGAATAGCTGTTCTACGTATATTTTGTCAGAATAGTCCTACAGGATGGGCATTATCATATTCATGACACAGATTAAGGTAAGTCCCCGAGAGGACAGTAACGTGAGCGGAGTCCCGTGGCTGGTGGATGATGGTGCTGACATTGAAGCCCAAGTAATTGAGCCTCAGAATTGGAGCTAGTTTAGTGATACTAAACCACCTTCTAATAGAAAATTCCTTTTCTGGAATTCTGAGGTTTGGGCATGGTGTAACTGGTATTCTGTATGGTGCTGTCTGGAAAGATGGTAAAAGTCCATGGTATGTCCATTCAGGAGCTTCGCAGACAAGCATCCTTAAAGCTTTCCATACAGGAAGGGGAAAGCATGGGCATAGAGGCCATTCCATAGAAATCTCAGGAATAAAAGCTCTCACAGTATTCACAGAGATGGACAAGGGATTGACTTGATTTTGCCCCCCTTTGGTGACCTGGAGCACCACCTGGTCAATTTCTTTTAGCCAGAAAGATGAATGCTTTTGTGTCACTTTCCCTGGCTTTGTTACTAATGCAAAAAAAAAAATCAATTTTGTGTTTGGTTTTGTATTTCCTTAATATACATTAAGAAAAACTAATGAATAAAGATTTTACTAAATAAAATGAGTAAACCGAGGCAGGACAGTTTCTTCACAGTTGACTATTTGTTAGGTTGGTTGGTTGATATTTTAAAACGTTTTGGTAAAGAAGGATGATGCCTGTTTGGGCTTAGTGAGTCCAGGGAATACGTCGCCTGACTCAGCAGGCTTTTACGAGGGTCAGGTTGGGATGCCAGACTAGTGACAGCATTGACTACCTTAACCGAATGCAGGTATGACCGTGTGACAGATGTCACCTCTCGTTGGCCCTTCCCCTAGTCGGTGACGTAGCCATAATCTGAGGGCAGTTTCTCAATCAGGAGTTCTGCATTTACCCCCGGAAGATACTGGCACTCTGAGCACAGTGTGTTCAATTTACTTGTGGTCAGATGGTGTCAGATGATTTCCCTCTGTGAAGCATGCTTCAGACTAAACCATGCCTCTCTAGTAGTTACACACACAACAAGACAACATTATCTGTCTTCGGAGTTGGTTTTAAATTCATATTGTGGCAGGTTTCTTAAGAGGCCTCATGTAAGAAGGAAAAGGAAACACATGATGATCTTATTTTAAATGCCAAGAGAAGCTACAGTTCCCTCCTCTGATGTTGTCTGTTTCCATGACAACCGAAGGCCAGAGAAGCCTCGTCTTCCCCGGAGAATCCCGGTTCCCTGTAGGTTTCCGTTTCCTCATGGGACTGCTTTTCACTAGTGCGTCCGTACCTGCCCGCACATGTGCACATCGCCACCCAGAGCCTCACCGATACCTGGAGCATCACCGAAAACAAAAACTTCCAACATGGAATGAGTTCTGTTTGGCTTTTTCTGAGGAGAGGTGTCCGCCTTCCCAAAGGAGAGGCGTACAAGTTACCAAAAATGTTCCTCCATGACCCTGAGTTCCTTTCTCTAGATCCTGAGGTGGCCCCGCCCCCACTCCTCCTTACCTGGCAGATGTCTTCAGTTACTTCTCTTAGTTTCTTTAGATTTCATTTTAATTACAGAACCAATAGATTAAAACAGCCTTCTTGTGGAAGATTCACAGATACAGTTAAAAACTCTTTAGCACAACCCCTAGTACAGTTCTGGGCCTCCTTCCCAGACAGGAATACTTCTGTCAGTATCATGTGCCTCTTTCCAGGCCCTCTTCTGTATGTTTGTACATGTATTTATGCACCCTGAGAAAACTTAGGGTCCCATTTTATATGTGATATTTTTAAAAAATGTTAACATTACTAGATGATACCTGAATTACTTTAAAACAGCTGGGTTTTTTCAATCAATAGTATGTTTTAGAAATGTATGTCAGCACAGACATAGTTACTTGATCGTCTTAAACTCCTGCATAGTACGCTATAATATGAAAATACCCATAATGCATTTATTCATTCTTCTGTTAGATTTCTGTTATTTCCCACTTTGCCATCAAAAACAGTCCTGTAGGGACACCTGGGTGGCTCAGCCGCTTGAATGTCCGACTTCAACTCAGGTCATGATCTCATGGTTCATGAGTTCAAGCCCCAGCTGTACGGACAGCTCAGAGCCTGGAGCCTGCTTCAGGTTCTCTGCCCCTCCATGCTCATGCTCGCGCTGTCTCTCTCTCTCTCTGTCTCTCTCTCTCTCTCTCTCTCTCTCAAAAACAAATAAACATTGGGAAAAAAATTTTTTAAAACAGTGCTATAATGAGCGTCCTTATATATGCCTCCTAGTCTGAATTACCTTCCACCTGGGATAATAAAAGGGATAATAATGTTTTCTGGGTTTTGTGGGTTTTGGTTTGGGGTGGTTTTGTTGTTACGATTTTTAACGATCGTCATACATAACACGACATAATTGCATGTCACAGAGTGAACCAGCTACCATATCAGGTTGTGTCTGACTTGCTCTTCAGGCTCCGGAAAGTGTGGCAGAGGAGGAAGTGTGCAGTCAAGAACGGGATCCTGACCATCTCACACGCCACGGTAAGTGCACCTGGTGATTTACTGTGTTGCACCTGCGAGGCCCTTCGGCCATGTGGACTAGGAAGCAAAAACATGATGGACCCAGCACTGAAATCCACCCACCCCCACCCGCTATGCGTAATGTGTGGATTAGGGTCAGACAGTGTGGGATGCTCCTTTACCGCAGGAATTGGTCTCGTCTTGTCCTATGGTGACCTGCCTCATTCTCCTGCCCCTCTAGAACATCCCATGCCGTTTCCCACAATATCCTGTCATTTCATAAGCTTATCTTCGGGGAAATCTTATTGGTGGTTCTAAAAAACCTAAAGTTTTCTGAATTATAAAGATGACAGAGGGTGTTCTTTGCATGAAATAATAGGAAATGAAATAACATGCATACAATATGTTCAGTCTTTTTCTTGTTACTGTTTAAATCACTCAGAAAGCCCCCATTCTGGTAAAGGGCTAAAATGTATATAAATAAAACTGAAATCATATGATTGCCTTGCTGTGGCTCCCCTTTCTTTAGGAATAAAGGCAATTCAGTGGCAAGTAGAAAGTAACTAAGCTATTAACGCTTCTATTCTGTTTTCTCTCCAGATTGTTGGCAGTTACATATGCATATATATTGCATACTTACAGTTGATACTTACATTCTAGCTAGAACTTTTGTTTGGTATCACCCATTTTCAACTGAAAGTCTTGTACTGGCAGAATTAATACACTGTCAAAAAAGGTTCAGTCTTAGCGCTAGTCAGGACATGCACCATAAAATAAGTAATTACTGTTTGGCCCTTTTAAAACTAGCAAGAAATGGCTTCTTACCCTTAAAGATGCAAAGGTTATAGTGGCAGATGTGTCAAGTGGAACTGGAAACCGCACAGTAGACCAAGAGTCTTTACGAAGGCACGCGCAGTCGCACCTAGCAATCCCAGCTTGGAGAGAAGCTCGGGTAAATTTCAGTATCCTGTGCCAATGAGGCCTTCGAGTTTATGATAAGCCGTTAATTGGTAACAGGATGGTAAAAATGAGGGATGAGCCATTTGTTACATTGGCAAGTTTTCGTTATTCACAGTTGAGATTAGATTGTCCTCTGATGAGCAAGAAGTACCACTTAATAAGCATTTCTTCCTGCCAGACACTTCATAAAATTTATTTCACTCAATCCCTTCTACAACCCATGTGGTAACCTGCCCTTCGTTTTTGCAGATGAAGAATCTAAAGTACAGAGACGCCCAGTGACTGGGCTAGGAGCGGGCACAGTTGGGAATGATGCCCCTTCCACTCTGCCTCTGTTCCTGCAGAAGCCCATCATCCTACTAGACTCTTCACTTCCCCGGGGCACTTACCAGGTCCTAGTCATCTTTCTTCAGCCCCACCCCCTCCTCAGACCTTGGTACACACAAGGTGGTCACTACAAACCTGTGGCCAAACCCTTCCTGCTGGAAGATTCCATACGTCTTAACGATTATTGGCCTTTATGGAACTTGAGCAATTCTATCATCTCTGTCCTTTGTCCCTTGCAGAACCCTTGCAGGGTGATTCTTCAGAGGCCCTCAGCTTCCCTCAGTCCAACTGAGATTTTTGACCTATCATGCCAGCTGTGACAAGCCATCCACCTGATACGGGAAATCCTACAGGTGGACTTAGATCAGTTAGTTATCGCTAAAGCTGTCTAATAATTCGTTTCTTTGGTAACGTTTCATGAAGCTTCTACTCTACTCCAGGTGCTGGAGTAGGCCCCAGATGAGATAACTTTGACCTGTTCATATTTAATCCCACGCAGTTGCTTTATGAAACAGTTCTGATGGTCACGAGAATGTTAGTTACCACTAAGTAAGTAAGCACTTACCATGAGCCAAGTTGTAGAAGGTGCTTCCCCTGTGTCACCATATGTGATTGTTGCCACAACCCACCAGATAGATGCTGTCATTAAGGGGCTAAGAAATCAGCCTGTGTCACACCTGGTGAATGCTGGGATTTCAGTCTTGAAGCCTCTGTGAGTGCTTAATGGTGTTTGCTGGCCACACAGGGGCCCACTCTGCTCATTATGTTGGTGATTAAAACACTTGGGGGGCTGTGTGTCAGAAGAATGATCCAAGATCAGAAACACTGACGGGAATAGATGACATTTATTGAGTATTCTCTGTGGCTTGTGCATTCATTGTTCTGAGCACATTACCAGAACCTATTTTATGTAGCTTCTGTTGCTCCTGTTTGATAGACAACGAAACAGTCTCCGTTCTAGGCCTATGTTTCTCTCTGTGAAAGCAAAGATCGCCACCCTCTGACTTTTCAAAAGCATTTCTGTCACCACCACCATCACCATCATGGCGGCTAATGTTTTCGAATGTTCACCATTTGCTAGGCATTCACCAGCACCTTAACGCGTTGTAACATTTAACCCTCACAACCTAAGTTACGGATGATGTTACCTTCACTATTCAGATGGGGGAGCTGGGGCTCAGAAAAGTTCACTTACAGGTCACATAGCTCACACATGGCACAGCTGGGATCTGGTATAGGTTGGAACTCTGCTCGTACACATTCCCACACCCCTCAAAATGTGAATTCCCCTCACCTGCAACCCCACTTCCTCCCCAGCATGGGATCCCAGGTTGGGCCATCACAGACATAGTCAGCCCTGAACCAGGAGTGCCTGGGAGTCTGTGTGTGGGAGAAGCACGTTGCCTGTGCGTGCAGGCTGGAATTCTTTGATGGCCCGAAGCATGGCACGAATCCTGAGAAGCGATTCATTCATAAGGACAGTCAACACAGACGGCCCTTCACTTTTGTGATAAGGTTTGGCGTCTCCTGGGCCAGTATCCTGACTCTTGGGGAGCCACAGGGTTGACCTGTCTCTGGGCGAGTTCCAAAGGTATCCAGGGTGGTCTTTTCAGACCTTACCACCCGCGGCAGCTGTAACAGCAGCTAGAACCTTATGACCGGGGAGGTGTTTGAGTGCCGCTCTGTGCCCTAGGGTTGGAGGCTGAGGGCAGCAGTTGCCCGGATGGGATTGTGCCTGCTCTTCCCTCCGCTTTCCCGGGCCGGGTTGTGGCTGATTATTGTCTGATTTTATGAGCTGAGGTGGGTCCGAGCGGTGAGACTCTGAGATGGATCTAGTTTGTGAGCAGAAACAAAAACCAGAAGAATATTCTTCAGGTGAACTGCACTACAGTGAAAGTTTCTGACCACTTGACCTTATGTGAATCAGGAGTTTTTAGTTAGGGATGTGCTACGTGTACCCTCTCTTTACCCTCCTCCTCCCTTGGATTCATCTGGCTATGTGACAGCCTCAGAAAGCCTTTTCCCAAGTGATATTATGACCTGATCGTGTCCCACCTACTGGGCTTTCTTAAGAGCCTGCTGTGGGAGGCAGCGCAGCGTGAGGAAACCGAGCGGTTGATGGAGTGAGTCTGTGGCACTGCTCACTGGTGGTCCTGTGACCTCGGACAGTTTGCTAAAAATAAAAATCACTTCTCTTCCACCCTCCCTTTCTTGTTCCTGCCAAACACATAGCTGTGGCCAAGCCAACTGTGTCAGTGCTTTCTTTTTTTTTTTTTTTTTTTTTTCAACGTTTTTTATTTATTTTTGGGACAGAGAGAGACAGAGCATGAACGAGGGAGGGTCAGAGAGAGAGGGGAGACACAGAATCGGAAACAGGCTCCAGGCTCCGAGCCATCAGCCCAGAGCCCGACGCGGGGCTCGAACTCACGGACCGCGAGATCGTGACCTGGCTGAAGTCGGACGCTTAACCGACTGCGCCACCCAGGCGCCCCTGTGTCAGTGCTTTCTTTTTTTTTTTTTTTTTTTTAATTTTTATTTTTGGGACAGAGAGAGACAGAGCATGAACGGGGGAGGGGCAGAGAGAGAGGGAGACACAGAATCGGAAACAGGCTCCAGGCTCCGAGCCATCGGCCCAGAGCCTGACGCGGGGCTCGAACTCACAGACCGCGAGATCGTGACCTGGCTGAAGTCGGACACTTAACCGACTGCGCCACCCAGGCGCCCCGTGTCAGTGCTTTCTTAAGGCTCTAATCAACAGCAAATATCACATCAGCTACATTGTGTAGTGGCCGTGAGAAAGCACTGTGGCATCTGTCAGATCTGAGTCCTTTACTGTGTGACCTTGAGGAAATGATAGTGAAGATTAAATGTGATAATGTGCTCCGTGGGGGCATTCAGTTAGCAGGAATCGTTCCTGTCAGCATCACCTCGCCGGGTGTCCTGGCAATTCTGTCTGTCGGCAGGCAGGCTCTCCTGCTGCGAGCATTGGAAACTGTGGGTCCACCTCTCCTGCGCCCAGAGCAGCCGGGGGGGGGGGGGGGGGGGGAGCGGCGGCGGGGGAGTGGGTTCCTCCACCTCACTTCAGATTCCCTCCCACTGATTGGTGTTACTCTCTTGCCTGCTTTTCACTGGCTTTGGGCGACACGTTTTTGCCGCCAGTTACATCACTTGTAGTCCCATCCCTGCTCCTACAGAAAGGCCACTTCTCCTGACTTTGCAGACACTGCTGATGACTTACAATCCAGTTGAAAACGAAGGCCAGCAGTTTCCTTGGGGAAACATGTGGGATTGAGTCATCTTTGGAAAGTGGACAGAACAACCTTTGTTAGAAAACGTGGAGGCTTTGTTTGGGACCTCTGAGCACGTGGGAATTTCACTGCTTGAAGGCCCCCAGTCGGTGTCACTTACCCACGTGACCCAGCAGAGGGTCGCGTATGCACTTAGATTGATGAGCCATGGACTGTTGGATTGACCATTCGAGAATGATCTGTTCTGGGGGCCAGTCATCTCCCTAGCTTACTATTAAGGAAGAAATGCATTTTGGGGGGTGCCTGCAAAGGGGGCAGCCAGCCCTACAGGAGCTCATCTGCAAATTCATTGCTTTTCTTGTATCTGTTCAAAGACATACTTTTTTTTTATTTACTACTCAAAGTAGTACATCACTATGGGAATCAGATTCACTGAGAATCTCTGGATTTGTTATTACAGTAATATGTATGGATAGTGGCTTCCATTTATGGGCCATCTAGTATGTTTTGAGCAAAGTATAAAATGCTTGTGGTATTTCAAAATACCAATTCTAAGAAATCTATCGCAAACATTTCAGTCAGCCTCAAAGCTTAAGGATAAAGGACTTTATATCCAGCCACCAAACTATTATACATAAACTTCTATATCTTTGAGTTGTTTTCTTATCCTTTTTACTTTAAGCATTTCAGTATATAATTTAAAAAGCTATCAAAGAATATGTAAGAATTAGGGGCGCCTGGGTGGCGCAGTCGGTTAAGCGTCCGACTTCAGCCAGGTCACGATCTCGCGGTCCGTGAGTTCGAGCCCCGCGTCAGGCTCTGGGCCGATGGCTCGGAGCCTGGAGCCTGTTTCCGATTCTGTGTCTCCCTCTCTCTCTGCCCCTCCCCCGTTCATGCTCTGTCTCTCTCTGTCCCAAAAATAAATTAAAAATGTTGAAAAAAAAAATTAAAAAAAAAAAAAGAATATGTAAGAATTATAGTTGGAGTATGACTTTATTGTAATAATCCTAAAACATTAATTGCAAAAGTATAAGAAGTTTGACTTCTCCAAAGTCCTTACTTGGTGGATTTATTAACCTCAGCGTCACATACAGCTCAGATCCTGGGTTGAAACAAGAAAGGTGATTGCCGTTTATTGATCACTTAGAGCATGCCAGGCTAGCTGTACAACATAGATGTCACCATCTTCACTTTTCTTTGGTCTGGAAAGTTCTCAGGAGGTGGAAACTATGTCTTACCTTTGATCTCCCGGTACCCAGCACACTGCCTGACATACAGGTAGTGTTCACTGAACACTTTCGGCTGAAACTGCAGTTTATAGAAGAAGAAACAAAGACGCTGGAAGATTAAATCCCATGCCTAGAATTAGCCATTTGTAAACAGCAGGACCAGTTTTCAAACCCTGAAGCCTCTGCTCTTCCGACTATACGAATCGGCCTTTTCTCAGATGCCAGCTTGTTGTTAGGCCTTTGAAAGTGGCTTCAGTAATAGTTCTTTGGAGAAAGAAACCCCTCATCGAATCATCATAGGGCCTTAGAGTAGACAAGTCCGGGTTTCCTGGAAGGAGGAAATGGGGAGTCCTGATATTAAAGATACAACAAAGCGTCTGTGAATTTGTCTGGATCTGAAAACTGATTTCTTTTAAATCTCAGTTTTTCTTTTTTTTTTTTTTTTTTTAATTTTTTTTTTTTTCAACGTTTTTTTTTTTTATTTATTTTTGGGACAGAGAGAGACAGAGCATGAACGGGGGAGGGGCAGAGAGAGAGGGAGACACAGAATCGGAAACAGGCTCCAGGCTCCGAGCCATCAGCCCAGAGCCTGACACGGGGCTCGAACTCACGGACCGCGAGATCGTGACCTGGCTGAAGTCGGACGCTTAACCGACTGCGCCACCCAGGCGCCCCTAAATCTCAGTTTTTCAAATGCCTGAAGATGCTCTTACGATTAACACCCTGACAAGTCACTAAGTTTATCGTCACTTTTTCTCAGTCAGCCAACACTAAAAGTATTTTCATAAACTATCACACAGATGTTCACTAAGAAGATTTGGCATTTTACTCAAAGAGCCTGAGAAACCAGTGGGACTGGACCAGGCTGAGACTCTTGAGAAGGTGCTCGGTAGGCTGAACTTTTTAAAAGGGGTGGGGGGGGGGGGGCGGCACCTGGGTGGCTCAGTCGGTTGAGCATCTGACTTCAGCTCAGGTCATGGTCTCGCAGTTATGAGTTCGAGCCTCGCGTTGGGCTCTGTGCTAACAAACAGCTCAGAGCCTGGAGCCTGCTTCAGATCTGTATCTCTCTCTCTCCGCCTCCCCTGCTCATGCTGTGCCTCTCTGTCTCTCAAAAATAAATGTTAAAAGGGGTGGGGATCAGGAGCACAACCTTCTGAGGCACCCTGCACTGAAATACCCTTCCAGCAACTTACCACGTGTGGCTTTTGTTACTGCACCTAACTTTACTCCTCATCTGTGAAATAGGGTAATAACGGTACGCGTCTTCCAGTGTTGACAGAATTCAAGGAGCAGATGCATTTAAAGCTTTGTGGCACGTGGACCACACTGGACATTTCATAAACTTAGCGGTTACTGTCACCATCTCGGGGAGCTGAGGTGGGTCACAGCATTGGATCCTGGAGCTAGTCTGCCTGGGTTCGAATTCCAGGGGACACTGAATCCCTATGAGGCTTCCCCCGTCTAAATGAAATGGGGCTATTAACAGTCCCTAATTCATAGGTGGGTGTAAAGATTAAACTGGAACAGGTTGTGGGGCAGAATTAGTGCTCGAAAAAAGTCAGTTATTATTATTGCTATTACTACTCTTCCCTAATGTGTTACTACCTCCATTGGAAACTGATTTACTGGAGTTTTTCTTTTTTCTTTTTGTATTGCTACTTCCTTACTTCTCAAGATGCTTTGTGAACCAAGTTCAGGTACCTGTCCTCTTCAGCCTGTCAGAGGTTAACAGCACCTCTGGCACCTCCAGGGCAGCGTCACCAAAGCTAAGAATTTGATGTCTGTCTCCCTGCCTTGGGCTTTGGGGATACACAGACAGTTCCCAAGGACTGTTGTTTATCAGTCCACTCCAAAGCCCGAAGGGGCTGCGTTCGTTCGGCTTGCTACGGATTTAACAACGGGTCTCTGTGATCGGCCCTTATGGCCTCCTGAGGCTATGCTGGATTCCACCAGATTCCATATATTGTCCCCACCGCGAGAAGAGAGTATTTTCCTTTCTCCAAGAGATTAGAAGCAACAACGACTTGTCAAAGGACAAACTTGGGAGCCCATGAGACCCCGCCTCAAACCCCTGAACAATCCGTAGGACCTTGGATACGTGACATAAGCCTTTGGAGCCTCCATTTTCTCCAGTGTATAAAATGGGAATGTTTGGCTCATTAAACTGTTTCGCTGATTCCAAGCAGCCATTGGGCCGGATGCTAGAGGACCGAGGATGAACTAGCCGGCCGCGCCCTCTCGGAGCTTGCAGTGAGCTCTGAGCTTAGGGCTCAGAGCTCTAAGAAGTGAGCAGCATTGCTGGGGTAGAAAATGAAGGGGCAGCTGCCTTTGTGTGGCCAGGGAAGGCTTTTCTGAGGAGCAGTCCCAGCAGAGGGAAGAGGGCAGTCCACAGTCCTGAGGCCAGGAAGCGCGTTCAGGGAACCCGAGATGAGCCAGTGGAGTGGCACCGCTTTCCCTACCCTGTTTGAAGAGTCTTTTGGAGGCTTAAATAACACATTCTTTGAAAGTTGTTGCTATCTATATATTCAGGTACTGACAAAAAGAGCATTCGAGAACAAACTTAAAAACTACAGTTGAGGGGCGCCTGGGTGGCGCAGTCGGTTAAGCGTCCGACTTCAGCCAGGTCACGATCTCGCGGTCCGTGAGTTCGAGCCCCACGTCGGGCTCTGGGCTGATGGCTCGGAGCCTGGAGCCTGCTTCCGATTCTGTGTCTCCCTCTCTCTCTCTGCCCCTCCCCCGTTCATGCTCTGTCTCTCTCTGTCCCAAAAATAAATAAAAAACGTTGAAAAAAAAAATTAAAAAAAAAAAAAACTACAGTTGATGTAGCAGAAGTTCCAGTTAAGCAAGAACCATGAAAAAATGTGTAACGACATCTTGAACCACTTACTATTTTAATCCTCTTTTGGAATCTTTCTCTCCCCCTTTTGACTGATAATTCTGTGTCCCCTCCATCTGCTTCCGGTGGTGCCATTTTTCTTCCCCTGAGCAGCCCGCTCTCACCCCACTGCCCTTGTGACCTGGCACCGTCAACCCCTTCCCTTTTCTTTACAGACCAGAGCTGACTTTCATAAATTAAGCTCAAAATGTAGCCTCTGGTCCCACCAGCACTGCTGTTGAATCCTTTTTAAATTTAGTTATTTATTTTGAGAGAGAGAGCGAGCGTGTGAGAGGAGGAGGGCCAGAGAAAGGGAGAAGAGAGAATCCCAGGCACGCTTCACACTGTCAGCACAGAGCCTGACACAGGGCTCGATCCCACGAAACGCGAGATCACAACCTGAGCTGAAACCAAGACTCAGAAGCTTAACCGACTGAGCCACCCAGGCACCCCTGGTGCTGAATCTTAATAGTCATGGTCACCTGCAGAAGAAACAGCTGTTCCAGTGCAGATAGTGGTATGTGGACGTATAAAATAGCACCATTTCTGAAACTCGGGGTGTCTGTGGAATATCTTTCTGGGCTTCCGCCACGTTGCAAATGCAGAACCGAAGATGTTTATCCGAGGACTTCCCAAGTTCAAGTTGCATGAAACATATGTTTAGAAGTCTGTCTGGTTATGTTTTACAGGTCGTTTATGCTTCTGACTAATACACTGCATAGGAGTTTTTACTGTATTTCAATGCCAAGGTTATAGATCAGTGGCGACAGCATAGAGTTTATTTCAGATGCAAATTCCTGTGGCTTGCATCCGAATGAGCCGTTGGAGGTGATTGGAAGAGGCAGCTGTTGGCCCACTGAATCCAGTGATTCTCAGCCCTAACAGCACAATAGACCATCAGGTTCCTTACTGCAGTAAGAGATTTTCAAGAACATCTACATATTCAAACATATCTTCCTCACACATAACATTCTGCCAGCCGGAAGTGAGCACCAAGGTTTAAGCGGTTGGGAGGGTTGAAGGAATCCACAGTCGATACAGATTCTAGGAGGAATTACTTCAGGGAGATGATCACCTCCCCCTTCCCTAAGCTATCTATCAGAAGGACCACTAAAGGGGTGGAGAGCTTTCATTGTAGCCACAAGATGGTAATTTTGGAACCTGGAACACGTCAGGAATGGGTGGGATTTCTCAACAGATACACTAAGTGGTTTTGAGGGAAATGAGGGAACTGACCGTTCCAGGGTAGGAAGAACCAGAAAAGAAAAAGCAGGAAACATGTTCTCATTTACTCTGCAAACGTCCCAAGGGCTTGCCTTGACAAGGAAACCGTGTGAGATAAATGGAAAAGGCTCTGGGAAAGAATTTGTTCAAATCTCAGCTTTGCTTTTTCCTTTCTCTGAAATATTTTATTTTTTGCCTTCCTGACCGTCCCGTTTCCTCATCTGTAAAATGGGTACAGTAGCAGGACCTAGTTATTAGGGTTATTGCAAGAATTAAATAACACAATTTCTAAAAATACCTAGCAGTGTAGGTGCCCAGTGAATGAATGCTGTTACCTTGCCCCAAGTGAGCCAAAATACTTTCAAAAAAGCAGTTTTGATGTACTAAAATTTTAGAGATCCGATCTCTCTGCCGTGTAGGTGTTCAGTGTGTACCTAATGTCTTGCCAGAGGTTATTGTGGTTATTCATTGCGTGCCAAATATATGTGTCCCTCTAGGGCAGAGTAGGTGTCTAAATATTTATGGAGCAAAAAGTTGGCAATGGCCATAATGGTCGGAACAGCTCTGTTACCAGGCACAGAAAGTGAAGAGAGCTCTCTTATTTAACCTCTTTTCACACAACAGCCTCAGCCTGGTGGGGTCAGGCTTATTCCCCCGAGGAGTGGCTGATACTCGGTTCTGGTTTGCGAAGCAGAGCAAGTCAACAGGATGATGGAGGGAAAGAAGTTCGTTTCTGGATACTGATTCCAGCAGCAGCTGTTGGCTGCTAGCCGAGAAGTATGCCTGCACTAACAGCTTCGCACTTGCGGCGCAAACATTTCCCCGTGGCGCACACAAAGCTAAGGACCAACGTGTGGTGTTTGTTTTCTTCCCGGAGACGCAGAAACGTTCATCAGAATCGACTCCTTCCCTTTCTGCTTACGTTGCTGACAGGCTTCCTGGCTGAGCAGCCATTTTCCGTTTTGAGTGGCATGCATTCTGTCACGGGGAGAATATCTTCATCACTTCTGCTCACGGAACGTGTGCAGAGCTTCCCCAGTTTGGAGTATTTCCAAAAGGGAAACATTCAAGGGTGGTTTTGCCGGGTCCGCGTGTATGTATAAAACGAACACATCTGTGTAAACTGTTAATTGGGGAAAAAAGCACTTTGCAAAACGGTATCCACAACTTGAACGAACCCATGATTTTTTAAAAACAGACACCTCTCTAGCTCTCTCTCTCACACACACACCCAGACGTTTTGTTAAAGTCAGTGTATTAACAACGATCATCTCTGGGTGTGAAAGTGAGATTAACAGGTAACATTCAGTTAGTTTCTTCTTCGCACTGTGTCCCCAGTTTATGTCATTCTTGTAATGAAAATGAAATCTGCAGGACAAGCCTCAGAGTCTCAGGGAACAGAGCCACAAAGTCTTCAGTTTTGACACATGTCAGACCGATGTTTGGAACAGAAGCACGTGTAGCTTTTCAAAGTCCCTGCTCAGCAGCAGACCCTCCCCCTGCCCCCCCGCAGGGACCGTGCGTCCTGCCCTCCACTCACCATCCAGACGCCTGGGCTGAGTGAGAACACATACCCTATAGAGGTAACTTCTAGAATAATTAGTTAAAAGCCTCTCTCTTCAGCTGTATGTTGAGTCCCCAGCCCTTAGTACCACGACTGTAGCTTTGCTTCCAGCCCCCATCATCACTTGTCCATCTTACCTTCTTGGCTTCCTCCTCCAGCCACGCCCCTGCATACAAACCTAAGTGCCCACTGTTGGAATGACTCCCTTCCGGAGACTGTCCGAGCCACAGAGGCGCGGATGTGAGCTCCTTAGCGCCAATGCAGTTCTCCCCCCGACCTCCCCAGGGGGCATCGCTTCTGCCTTGGTCTCCTCTTAACCCCCACTGCCTGCACCTGCTCCTCCTCACTGCCCCCCCTCCCCCGCCCCACCCCTGTTCAGATTCCCCCTCTGGGCCCTCGCCAGGGCTGAGGCTGCCTCTCCGGAGGACTCCCCACTCAGCCCTCCCACCCCACCCCCGCTCCCAGGCTCCGCACACATTCCAGATCCGTGCCTCGGTCCGTTTCCCGTAGCTGCTTGATGGCATAGACCGAGTGTTCTCGCGTGTGCTTGGGATGTTGCAGAGGCTTAATAACTGTTGGGCCAAGTAAGTGAACAGGTGTATCAAATAGGCTTCTAAAATTTCTCCTCAGTTACAAAAGTAACCGGGGGAGAATCCGATGACCTGAGAAGATACCGAAGTAGAAGTGAACCTTGGACACCCTCGCTCTGTTTGTTTCTAGCCCTTACTCTTCTCGGAAGGAGACGTTCCGTCGTGCACTGGGGCTTCTACCCTTTCCTGAGCGATTCCGCGTCGCGTCTTTCCAGGCCTGTGCCGCTTGGTGGAGCCAGGAGGAGGAGCGGGGCTTTAGTCCCTTCAGACCGGGGTTCAGCTCCAGGCTCTGCTGTCTCCTTACTGGGAGATTTTAGGAACATGAGTTAACGTCTCTGTGCCTCCGCTTCTTCATGTTACTTAGTATAAGAAACTAGTGGCTTCCCTCACAGGTGGGAGCACACGAGATAGTGTAGGTAAGGCAACTGGAATGCTTCCATTCATGTCGTAAACGCTTATTGAGTGCCTGCTGTATGCCAGGCACATTTTAGTGAACAAAATAGAAACGTGTGTGCCCTCAGTGGGAAGAAAGAAGGAAATAAGCAGTAATCAGAGACAGGAAGACGATAGAGCAGGTGTAAAGGGGATGCAAAGTCGCTGGAGGGTCGTCAGGCCAGGAAAGCCGCCTCTGAGGAAGTGCTGAGTTTGAGAGCCCTGGAGGGAAGGACAGAGCCTGGAGGTCTGGGAGGGCCACGGGGTGTGTGCATCACGGGAGGGAGGCCAGTGCCCTCACCGCCCAGCAGAGGGAGCCGCAGGCACGGTGGCAGGAGCTGGTCCAAAGGAGCCAGGAGGCAGTATTGGAGTTGAGGTACAGACTGTGGTGTTTATTCTGAGTGCGGTAGGAATCCTCACCAGTAAGGACTCGATAAGTACAGGCTTTCTTCGCTCTGAGTTTTTCTTTCCTTTCCTCAAACAATATGAAAGCATTTCCTAAACTGTACCCAGTGATGTAGCCCAGGGCAAGTCATTTAGTCTTTGATTTTAGTCTGCCAAAATGCCAGCAAGATTATACCTTCTTTAATCAATATACCTATAAATTAGTACTAATGTCGAGAAAGTGCTTTGAAATTTTGGAAAGTTATACAAATGTGGATTTCTACTGTGGAAAGTTATACAAATGTGGATTTCTACCGTGGAATCTACAAATGTGGATTACCCTACTGATTCCTGAGCCTTCTAGGGCCTTGGTCTGCGGACTTTGGCTGAGCATACCACTCTGCTTTCTGGTATTTGTGGGCTCAGTACTGGCTATGTTGACTGCTTCACCAGTGAAAAATTGTGTTCTTTGATTCTCAAACTCACATTTGGAGTAATAGGTCATTTGTCAGATGTCTCACTGGCATTTAGGGGAAGAACCCTTTATGTAGGCAAGATGGACCTGTGTCAAATGAAGTGCGTGTTGCTGTGACAAGTGTCAGTGCAGTAGACTTGACACAATTCCGAGGAAATAAATACCATACGCCATCATCACTGGAGTTATGGGCCAACCATGGAAGGACTTACACTGTATAGAACGCTTATCACCAGGAGCTTTCTGGTAGTGAACTTGGAGGCGGTCCATGCTTAGAAATGAGAGGTGAATGGCATGTTTAACTTTTCTGAGTCCAGTTAATGTTACTTTTTTTCTTTCTGAAAATGTATCTGTTACTTGATTGTATCTGTTGGTTAGGTTCAGAAATACTGGAGTAATATAGATTTGGGGAGAGAAAATCATCTACACTCTCTGCTACAGAGAATTCTCTGCTACATTCATATGTGAATGGTGTCTTAAAAAGTTTTATATTTTGGGGGTGCCTGGGTTGCACCGTCATTTAAGCGTCCAGCTCTTGACCTCAGCTCAGGCCATGATCTCATGGTTTGTGAGTTCGAGCCCCACATCGGGCTGTGTACCGATGGCGTGGAGCCTGCTTGGTATTCTGTCTCTCCTTCTCTCTGCCCCTGCTTGTGGGCATTTGCACATGCTCGCTCTCGCTCTGTCTCTCTGTCTCAAAAAACATAAACTTTAAAAAATCTTAAATTTTTCCAAGAGATTTCTCAACTTTAGGGTAAGAAACCTGAAACCTCTTATTATACATAATCATCTTAAGCTTGGGAAGTTCTTCCTTATGTCTGGCTCAGATCTTCTACAATTTGAGTATATTTCTTCTTCATTCGTGCAAATGGAAAACAGCTGTTCAGCCTTCCCCCATAACAACCTTTCATGTTCTTGAGGATGGTTATTAAATCCCTCCCCAGCCTTCTTCCCTTGGGACTAAATAGTGCCTTTAACCGATCTTCAAAGTGCCCATTTTCCACTCCTTTAATCATCTCCTGGTCCTTCCTAAGCTTTTCTCCATCCTTTAAATGTGGATGCCAAATTGGAACCCAGTATTCTATGGAGAGTCTTACAGTGAAGTGGGATCGCGACCTGTTCAGGCTGTCACATGTGATCGTCATTCATGTGGGACTCCAGCCCTCTCGCCAACATCCAGAAGGATGAGATGTGGGACCGACAGTTCCCTCCGCAGTTGGGCTGGGCCTGGGCGTGGCTGCAGCCGAGGATTTGGAGGCTGAGGCCTTTAGCAACCCACAAGCCAGGTGCATTCTAAGAAAAATTTACAGGCCTACAAACCCCCGCCTCCCCATCCTAAGTTTGGCAACCAGTTCTGTAGTGCGGGAACCCTTTCCCAAGTGCTGTTTCCTCTTAGGCAGAACCATCCTGCGAAGGACTTCACTGCTGGTTTCTACGCCTGAGTCAAATTTACATGCAGGCAACATGAAGTCCCTCGGGGTCTGTCACTTCCTCCCCCAGACAGCTTCCTTTTGGAACAGATCTTTTAGGACAAGTGGCATTAATCTCTGTGTCTAAACTCATTGAAAGCACAGAGGAAGGAGAATCTCACAAATTGTTCAGTGAGCTCAGGAAGGTAAACAAATTAATTGTCCAGTGTCCACTATCAAGAATGAGAGAGGTAATGTGTCATTGAAATTGTCTTAATCATGTGCCATCTCTGTTCGGGGCTTTGATTGGGTCACTGACGTGTGACCTTTTCCTATCCTCTCCCGCTCCGTTTTCCCCAAAAACTCAAGTTCCTTGGGTGTAAATGGTCCTGGTGTGGGGATTTTCAGAATCACAAGAATGGAGGCAGGTATACAGGACTAGAGTTCCATTGTTTACTTCAGCAGGCTTGTGTTCGAGCAAAGCCCAGCCTGGGCTCTCAGACACTTCCCTCCTTGGTCAGCTCCTGCAGGAAGCAGACATCTGGCATCAGCCGTTGGCCAACATGTGACCTTGGACAAATACAGGAGGGCAAGAATGAGTTTTGACCAGGGTGATTCTGTAACAAGACTCCATGTAGGCAAAGCCTAAATTAGCGTGACTCTCTAAATACTGCAGGACCTGAATGAATGATGTGTGTGACCAAGAGATTTGCTGACAAATGATATGAAATCCTTACTTATATTTTCCCTCTCTCCAAGATTTTGGAGCTCATTCAACAATGTCTCGTTAAGCAGTGTCTCACAGGTCAATTGTCTTTGCGCTTTTGAGAGAAGTACTAAATTTCGCATTACAACCAAAATGTGTGGGTACCTGAGACATCAGGTTTGGGATGACTGATTCCTGGGGTCATTTGGAGTCCTCTGCATTTCACAGTAAGATACAGTACGGAGAGTGCCGACTGTTCATGCTCGGGTACGTGTAAGTTCAGAAAGGTGCATCTCCATGGAGCGTGCCCACTCTTCATTGAAAGGGAGGCGGATGATCCTGGTTCCATTCTGATTAATCACCAGGATATGCATGTACATTGCAAAGACATTTGTCAGGCCACCTAAGATCTTTGTCCTTCTTTAATGAGACTCACGATTCTAACGGGGTAAATAAAACTTCACCACACGCACTGCATGAAGCTGCCCGTCTGCCCCGCAGGCCGCGGACCCTGCAGGTGGGAAGATAATGCAACGTGTAACTTCCTCACTTCTTGTTCTAGTCTAACAGGCAACCCGCTAAGCTGAACCTCCTCACCTGCCAAGTGAAACCAAATGCCGAGGACAAGAAGTCTTTTGACCTGATATCACGTGAGTCCTTTTTCTCTCCAGGTCGGGGTGTGTGTGGCTTCTGACATACATCTCCATCTCCGGGCGTGCAAACAAGCAGCTTTCCCAGGCAGGGCCCCTGGCGCTCCTGCACGGGCACGTTGCTACATTGATACTGAGCCCACCCGCAGGCGGGGGAAGGCATAACAGGGTCAGATCTGACCCCCAGTGGATTCGTATCGAGATCTGTACGTTAAACTAGACCAGTTCTTGACCATGAGCCCACAGTTTTATGCGCTTGGAGAGATTCTTCTAAGTACATTCCTATTTCTCTCCTAGATCTGCTGAATCACAGTCTTTGCTGTGAAGCCCAGACATAAATATTTTTAGGAAGTCCCAGGTGATTCTGATGTGTACCTGTGGTTAAGAATCTCTGGCATGGGGCGCCTGGGTGGCTCGGTTGGTTAAGCGTCCAACTCTTGATCTCAGCTCAGGTCATGATCTCACGGTGCGTGAGATCGAGCCCTGAGTTGGACTGTGCACTGATGTGCTGACGGCACAGAGCCTTCTTGGGATTTTCTCTCCTCTCTCTCTCTGCCTCTCCCTCTGCTCGCACTCTCTCTCTGTCCCAAAATAAATAAACGTTAAAAAAGGAAAAAAACAGAAAACTCTCTGGCATAGACTTGGGAATGCAGGTGTGCCCCTATAACCCTACAGCAGACCTGCCCAGAGTTTTGTCCCTGCAAAATAGGGCTCTTAAAAATCATCTTGCTTCCAAGAAAAATTGCCTTCCAGCCTCCCAAATGGACGACACTGCATGCCATCACTCTCTCACTCCATGGGTCGAAGTATGCTTTTCCCAGTGATGAGGGCTCATAAAGACCCTCCCATCCCCCAAGCTATGGCCTGTATCTTCATGGTTTGCAGAGAGTGGGGTAAAGATTGTTTTCCTCTAGACCAGCTCCCTGTGCTTAACCCTGGTCCCATGGTTGCACTTACGGACCCCCGTGGTCACTGAAGGGACACCTCTTTATAAGGGAAGAGGACAGTAGGACCGATAGTGACTCACCAGTATTATGAAATCCTACATATTAACCTTCAGTATTCTCCCTTCTCTCTAGAGCCCTGTGGGGCTGTCCACCAGCTCAAGTGCACAATCTGTGTGCACAGCACAGAAATGCTTATCTGCCCCCTTGAAATCCTCTGATGGAGTTGTGTGAATAGAAGCCCCAAAACAGTTTCAACCCAAAAGGCTCAATCCGTCGTGAGACCCTTTAGATCCAAGCTGGATTATGCAGCATCTATCAAAGTTCAGAGTCCCCATGATTTTTATGACCAAGAAATTTCTCAGGCTATTGAGGAGAAAGAAGTATGAAAAGTGGGAGTTATGACCCCAAAAAGCCAAGAAATCCTAGACTTGAGAGCCTATAGCTTATTAATAATAGTCATCCATTATTGAACATCTGATATGTGCCAGGGGCTTTATAAACATTATGGCTGATCCTCACAAAAGCTCTATTAATTTCCTGTTTTATAGAAGAGAAAACTGAGGCTCAGAGACATTCAGTGATTTACCCAAGGTCACACAGCAGTAAAGCAAGATTTCTCAGCCAGGGTTCTTGGGCTCAACTACGCATGGTGTGTTCTTGGACAAACACATTCTCTGTCTCTCAAGGAGATACAGGGTGTGAGTACTTGACCTGGAAGGAGATACAGGGTGTGAGTACTTGACCCGGAGCAGTCACGAAGCAAGTGACTGGTTAGTACAGAAAGGTTAGTTGGACCTATGTTGAAGCAGTCTAGCAAATCCTGCATTTTAAGAAAGAGTGTCCATTGCATATGCCTGCCCAAACTATCCAGGTCAGGCTGTTCCCTCCTTACCCGGGTAGCAGCTTGAAGGTGCCTCTCGAGCAGGGTTGAAGCCCTACCTCCCTGAAGCCTGATTCAGCCAGAGAGCAACCTGGGTCAATGTATGCCTACTTGTAGGGGCTGCCCTGTGAGTTATGGATCATTGAAGAAAACGAATTTTTTTTAAAAAAAAAAGAAACAGTAAAAGGCAAATTTAAAATGACAAGTAAAATATTGAACTGGCAGCCAGCAGTCTCCGGTTGACCAGCTGGTCACTGAAATCCACTTTGATCACATGGGATCTCTCCCCCTTCCCATTTTTCTTTTTCACAAAAAGTGCCCGATACCAGGTATTTGCAGTTATTTTATTGTATTACTCTTGCACTTCAGAAAAACAATACCGACAAAGTGAATTGTGTAACTGCTAAATCAAAATGGTGTAAAAACAAATTATACTAAGATTTTACTTTTATGGTGTTGTTTTTTTTTCTCCAGAAACTTTTCATAATTTACATTATACCTGCAGGTGTTCTGCTTTCTAAAGTCTGGCTCTTTTTCTGTTTTGTGTTGTAGATAATAGGACGTATCACTTTCAGGCAGAGGATGAGCAGGATTATGTAGCGTAAGTAGTTCTGATATAATGGCCCGGGGTCCTGAGCCGAACAGGCACCTCTCTCCTGTACCGCGTACCTTGAAGTCTCCTTTTTATTACCGAGAACCTCTCCTCGTGGCTCCGCACGCTCGCGTCTCACCCGTGGCCCTCCACCTGTCACTCCTCTCTCTGTCCGGGAACTCAGTGGACTCCCACGCTCCCTTCAGGATTCGGCTCAGGCCTCACCACTCAGGGGCTCTGTTCCTTCCGTCACCCCTGGGCCTGCTCACACTCATTGATGAGCCTCGGGTTCGGTCTGAGCCCTTTACGGACTGAGAGCTCCCCAGGGCAAGGACCGTGCCTTACTCACCTTTAATCACATCGCCTGCACGTCGCCCGGTGCTGAACCAGCCTGCCGGGTGCTTGGCTGTTACCTGAGGGGAGCAGGAGAGCCTGGCCCTGCGGGAACAGGACAGGCAGGTGGCTCCCGGGGGTGAGCGTGGCTCAGGAGCCTCGTGTCTTGGGGGGAACAGACTTTGGTGTCACATGCCCCTGGGTTGGGCTCCTGCCTCACCTGACCCAGGGATGCAGCCTCGGGCAGGTCCCCACCCCCTTTTGTCATCTTCTCCCTGGTCCCAGGCTCCTTCATTCCCTCTTCCTTCCTGTGGCCTGCCACCTGCCGGGGCTGAAAAAAGCAGTGTGGGGCCATTATATCTTCAGCTGCTTGGGAGAGAGGATGTTTGCGTTAAAGCTGGCAGTTAAACCTTTTGGTAGCATTCACATTTTCAAAGCCCCGTCCGTTGGAACACACAGTAAATGCTATTTTCCTTCCTTAATGATTTCTGGAGAGCCACAGAATTCTGTTCACCCCCATTTCTCCTTACACTTACTCCTTTTCTCTCTCCCTCTACCTTCCTTGCTCTCCTCCTCCTATGAAGAATTCCACTCTTTCCCCATTTCAGGAGAAATGATGAAGGATCAGAAAGAATAAAGAATGGGTCGAAAAGATGTACAGTTGGAAGAAACGAGCAAAAAGGGGTGGGAGGGTGGGCGGGCACTGAGAGAGAAGGTAGGAGAGATTAAGGAAGAGGAGAAAAGTCTTCATCCCGTTCATTCATCTGAAGATTCACTGAATGCCAGCCCCAGGCCAAAAACTGTGTAAAGCACAGAGAATATAGCGCTCAGTTAGGCAGAGCCCCCTGCCCTGAAGAAACAAGACCTCTGCCGGAAGAGAAGGGCGGTGTGCTGTGGCACACATGGGAGCACGCACCCTCTTGGGTTCTTGGGAGTGTGGCTCCGAGACAGTGTCCTCCTAGGAGGAAAGCTGTGTGAACGGCTCATGACGGTGCCAGAGGGTTATAGATACTCTGCGCTCCAGATGCACGCCCCCCTGGCCTGGAAGCGATGGGAAGGAATGGAAAGGAAGCAAGGGATGTGGCTGATCATGGGGTTGGCTAGCTGAGAGCGGCTAGACGAGAAGTAACACCAGGAGAGGCCGGGAGGGAGGCCTTCCACCCTCAGACTCACGGAGGTCGTATTTATCGAGATTGCCCTGCACGTCGTGCGTGTCGGGCTCTGTTACTCCTCACAGCCCCGGGAGGCAGACACTGCTCTCCCTCCTTTGAAAACGAGGGCACTAAAAGGCAGCGCACCCATGGTCACAGTCCCAGTAGCCCAGGGGTCTTCTGGGCTAGTTGGGGAAGGGAGTCCTTCGGCCTACCGCGGGTGTCTCCTTGCCCGCAGTATAGGTGCTCACTGTGGGCGAGCGGGGGCTCGCCTACGGTATCGCTCATCTTTTCAGTCACAAGGTTGGCTTAATTATGCCCGTTTTGCAGATGATTTAACAAATCAAGTGAGGTTAAGTGACTTGTTTAAGGGCTCAAAACAAAATGGTAGATATGTGATTGCAATGCTGGCCCTGCTGGCCCGTGCAGTTTCCAGTTCACCACACTGTGTGATGAGAGGTCACGGGTTACAGGTCACACTCAAAGGTGAGAGCGTCGAGGAATCCAGACCATCACGTTTGCCTTGACTTGGGTGGCATCGCTTGGTTTACTTCTGGGAACTTCATCCCCCTCCTTTATTAAGACACGGGACCAACAGTAGGTGCCTGGTTAAGGCCCCTGTTGGAAGGTAGCAGTGAAAGGTGGTGCGAGCAGGTGAGCGTCGCTGGCTGTGACGGGTGTCACTGGTTCCTGCTGGAAAAGGTACAGCAGGCGGTCACATGTATGGGCACTCCTGACACGTGTGCCATTAAGAATTTCCTAGCCAGAATTCCAAAACCACCTTGGAATATTACTTCCCCTTCTCATGTTTCACTCTTTCCTCCTTTTTTCCCTTCTCCAAACCCCCAAATGGGAGATTTATGTGAGGCAGGGAACGCATCTGCTGCTTCTTTGTCCTCAAACCCAAGCCATTACTATCGTATTTTTTCTGTGACTTCCAGAGAATTCAGTCCCCAGTTTGGGCAAAGAGGTGTATAGGCTTCTTACCCGTGAGACCGAACGCCCTTCAGTGAAAGGCTTGCTGAGCCCCTCAGGCAGGTGCTGCACTTGGCCTTCCCTGGGGCTGGAGGTGGCAGAAGGGGGCTTTGCTTTGAGTGACGAGGGAGGTAACGGCGGAGGGAGCATACACCCCCGGGCTTGGGTCCTCATTTACCTGCAAGCTGCATAGAATCAGTTTGGCTGCACCCTCGAGTTTCTTTCTCATGGAAAGTGTCTGGGGAAATTAAACGTAGAGCTGCATTCTCACCGAGGGAGGAGGTGGGCAACCGAGAAAGCAGCTCCCCGTCCGTTTCAAGTCAGGCTGAGGACTTCTGGTCCAGCCTTCGCCCCCTAGTGGCCGTTTGACCTTGAGCCTGATCAGCCCCTCAGTCTTCTTTCTTTCTTTCTTTTTTTTTACAAAGATTGTTGTTTGTTTGTTTGTTTGTTTGTTTGTTTAAATTCAAGTTAGTTAACAGACAGTGTAGTCTTGGCTTCAGGAGTAGAACACAGTGATTCATCTCCTACATAGGAAACCCAGAGCTTATCCCAACAAGCGCCCTCCGTAATGCCCATCACCCATCTAGCCCATCCCCCCCACCTCCCCTCCAGCAGCCCTCAGTTTGTTCTCTATATTTAACAGTCTCTTCTGGTTTTCCCCCCTCTCTGTTTTCATCTTATTTTGCCTTCCCTTTCCCTGTGTTCATCTGTTGAGTTTCTCAAATTCCACATATGAGTGAAATCCTATGATATCTGAATTTCTCTGATTGACTTATTTCATTTAGCATAAAACACCCTGGTTCCCTCCACATTGCTGCAAATGGCAAGATTTCATTCTTTTAAGTTGCCGAGTAACTTGTATGTTACAAGTTACTTGTATGTATATATACATATACATCCCCTTGTATGTATATATACACCACATCTTCCTCATCCATTCATCAGTCGATGGATATTTGGGCTCTTTCCATACTTTGGCTACTGTTGACAGCGCTGTTGTAAACATCGGGATGGGCGTGCCCTTCAAATCAGCATTTTTGTATCCTTTGGGTAAATACCTAGTAGTGCCATTGCTGGGTCGTAGGGTAGTTCTCTTTTTAATTTTTTGAGGAACCTCCACACTGTTTTCCAGAGTGGCTGCCCTGGTTTGCGTTCCCACCAGCAGTGCAAAAGGGTTCCTGTTTCTCCACATCGTCGCCAGCGTCTGTTGTTGCCTGAGTTGTTCATTTTATCCATTCTCACGGGTGTGACCCACCTCAGTCTTCTTGTCAGTAAAGACGGGGATCACAGACCTTGCTCAGAGGCTTTGAGACTCCAGATAAAATGTGTAAAGCTTCTGGTACAGCGCCAACATTATTAATCCTGTAAACTCAAAGCAACTTTAGAGTCTTAGAACACAACTGTGCATTATTTTCTGTCTTGCACTTTTTGGTATGCCTGTTACTTTACGAGAATTTAAAAAGTTTATTTTTTTAATTGTCGGAAATAGCTGCTTTGGTTCTTGACCCTTTGAGACATAGTCTGTCCCACCAAATTTGAATTATCCTTCCAGAAAATGCATTGCTCTTAAAATACGTATTTTCTACTTGTCAGTACCACCTCCTCTGTTTCTTTACTTGTCCTGATCTCTTGAGTGAGGAGGCACACGTGGCATGATGAAGGAACCCTGGGAAGGAGGGGAGTCAGCAGGCATGTCTCTGCTGGAGGACCTCGTGAGCCCCTAAACCTCTCCGGGCTTCTGTGTCCTCATCTCTAAGATATTGTCACCCTCAACGCAGAGGTTTGCTGGAGGATTACATCTCAGAAATCCTCAGTCCTCGGCACACAGTAGATACTGGCATTTCAGATAACCGGAACATCACGACGCTTAAGGAAAGCAAAACAGAGATTCTGCAGACAACGGTGCAAACTCCAGTCACCCAGTGCCGCTGATTAACACGTTGTTGAGCCCAGTGTTTTGAATTGTTTTTCAGAAAACAATTTCTAGTCTTTAACTTGAAACTAAACGATAGAGAAAATATCCTTTAATTTAAAAGGTATTGGGGGCACCTAGGCGGCTCAGTCGGTTGAGTGTCCAACTCTTGCTTTCAGCTCAGGTCATGATCCCGGGGTCATGGGATTGAGCTCCACAGCAGTTTCCGCGCTGAGTGTGGAGCCTGCCTGGGATTCTGTCTCTCTTTCTCTCTCTGTCTCTGCCCCTCTCCCCCACTTTTGCTCGCTCTCTAAAAAAATAAAATAAAAATCAGTTAATTTCAGGGGTGCCTGGTCTCTCAATCGGTTGAGCATCTGACTTAGGCTTAGGTCATGATCTCACAGTTTGTGGATTTGAACTCTGAGTTGGGCTCTCTGCTGTCAGCGTGGAGCCTGCTTCGGATCCTCTGTCCCCCTCTGTCTGTCCTTCCCAGCTCATGCTTTCCTTCTCTGTCTCAAAAGTAAATAATAAACATTAAAAAAAACAATTTTAAAAAGTTAGTTGAAAATTTAAAATTTAATGCCTGATTAACTGTTGCACTCTGTGGCTATTTCGTGCTTTAATAATGAACCCTTGGGGGAGCACCTGGGTGTCTCAGTCGGTTAAGCGTCCAACTTCGGCTCAGGTCGTGATCTCACGGTTCGTGGGTTTGAGCCCCGTGTCGGGCTCTGTGCTGACAGCCCAGAGCCTGGAGCCTGCCTCGGATTGTGTGTCCATGTCTCTGCCCCTCCCCTGCTCATGCACACACACTCTCTCTCTCTTTCTCTCTCGCTAATGAAATAGCCCTTCGTTTTCACTTCTAAGTTTCCTCCCCGACAGTGGACTTCCAGAGCACAGGTGCCTTTTGCAAAACTCTTTCTTGCCTCGTGTCCACTTGTCACCAGTTCTTTCTCATCCTCGCATTGGGTTGGCCCCACACAGGGCCCTCTTCATTCTGTCCAGATGGAAACGCACGTACCGTGTCGTCCGTGCAAGCCCTCCGTTGTGTTGATCTTACATTTCATCCACTCCTCTCGTGTCTCTCGGTTTCTCCAGCATGTTGCTTTGCCTTCTCTTAACTTTCTCTTCCCTTTGGGTTTAATTTCTTTCATTTTTCCTCACTGTATTGCTGTGGGGGGTGGGCGGATTCTCTTTCGGAAGCTCTTGACGGAAGTAAATTTTTTCCAGTGGAAGGAGGAGACAGCGGCCACGCTCTTAAGTCTCCTTCCTCTTTCTTTCGACAACAGATGGATCTCCGTATTGACAAATAGCAAAGAAGAGGCCCTGACCATGGCCTTCCGTGGAGAGCAGAGCACGGGAGAGAACAGCCTGGAAGACCTGACAAAAGCCATCATTGAGGACGTCCAGCGGCTCCCCGGGAATGACGTCTGCTGCGACTGTGGCTCGTCAGGTATTTGCCCCCAAACTTGAGCCGGCTTGTTACACAGTCTTTCTCCCCCTGTAGAATAAAAATAAGCTCGTTATTTAAGTCCTTGTCTCCTTATGGGCACGGACACACGCCCACCATGTATTTCCAACTTAAACGGTCCCAGTTCTGAGCCGCTTTGATGCATTCCATTTGCTTAGCCTGGAAAACTCCCACCTGCTCTCCCCAAATGGTCACCTGCCCAAATGCTACTGGTTAAATGAGCACTGTGGAACTATGGAGAGAGCACCGGACATGGAGTCCGTCATCCTGGTTTTGAATCACCAGCCTGCCACTTAACAGTGTGGACATCCTCATGCCGAGTGCCTTTACTGTTCTGATCTTCAGTTTCCTCGTCCCAAGATGGGACAGTAAACCTCAGTTGTTATGAGGACTTAATGAAATCGTCCGACACATTATACCTTTCTTTCCTTCCTTTCTGCGCTCCCGGAAACCTCCCCAACCTCTGTGTCACATGGGTGTCACCTTCCTCCAAACTTCCATTTTCAAGGGCCATTTATATTCTGTAGGTGTTGACGGTAGCTGGCATGACTTCAGTGCTTACATTGTGGTAAGGACTCTGCTGGTTGTGTTTTAGCTTATATTCTCTTGCTGAATGCTCACGGCTGCTCTGTGAGCAACATACTAGCATCATCACCGTCTTACAGATGGGAACACGAGGGGACTCCAAGAAGTTTAGTGACCTACCTCCCAGGCTCGCCCATCTAGTAGGGATCAGAACATGGTTGCAAACACGTATGATAACGCTTTCTCATTGTTTTCCATATGAAAATGGCCTTCTCTACACAACACGCCATGAGCACCTCAGAGGCCAGTCTCCCAGTTTCTGCTGCGTTCATGTGCATGTGTGATAGTGACTCATGCTGTGTGTGCGAGGATACGGCAGAGGAGTCATAAGTACCCGGGTACTGACCACTCAGAAGGAAGCTTACCACAGAGCACGAACCCTGTAGGTTTTAGTAACATGGAAATCCGTATTCCCCCTGTTGTGGGGCCCTTGGGGATCATAGGAACAGCTGAGGTCTGTGAAAGCAGCCTCTGACGTTCAGTATTTACGGTCGTCTTCTTACCAGGAGGATGGGTCGTAACTGGGAGGTTAACCACACCTGTGGAACCGCGTCCGTCACTGGCGACGATGACGCGGGGTCGTGCGGGAGTGCCTCTCACCAGGATGTTTCGTGTGCCTCACAGGACAAGGCTTCCTCACATTTTCACAAGAATAAAGAACTTAATTTTGTTTTCAATTTAGGGTTGAAAGAAAATCCTTTAGAATGTCTCTTAGCCGATTTGCTCTCTGACAGGCTGGTAAGCTTCGTGCTAGCCCCTAGGCTAAACCACAAGCATCCATTTCTTGCCTTTAAATCTTTCCCTTTTAACTCTTCACAAGTCTCACTGCTCTTACTCTAGCTTCCTTTGTAGTTGGCACACTAAAAGTAGGTATCATGTTTGCTTCATTGTCTTCAAAATGTGCTTTCCACACAGAACCCACCTGGCTTTCAACAAACTTGGGCATTTTGACCTGTATAGAATGTTCCGGCATCCATAGGGAAATGGGGGTTCATATTTCCCGCATTCAGTCTTTGGAACTAGACAAATTAGGAACTTCTGAACTCTTGGTAAGTAGTGACCTGTGCCTGGAAATATATATTGCCGTAAATATATTTAATACGTGGCTTTGGAGGGTTTTTTTTGTTTCTGCCGAGTACAGAGAATTCCAATTCCTGCATTTAGTGAATTTGCATGGATATTTAAAATGTAAATCTTGTGGTATGTAACGTTGACTGTTTCTGTTTCCTTTTTGAAGAACTGGTGAATCATGCATTTCTATAATTACTTCAACTAAACGGACTCTTTTTTTCTGGGATGGGCTTTTTTCAAAGCTGCCTTCTTTCAGAATTAGTTTTTATATGATTCACTCACTAGAAGAGCAGTAAAGGGAATTAGGTGTGAAACTCACATGATCACTTTACCCAGTGGCCTGTGTGAATAAAAATAAAGACTAAAGAGTCTTTCTGTTTTTACTGCTTATAAGCTTGTGTAAGTCCCCATGAAGTGAGAGTGGCCTGTTAGCTACAGCCATAAAGCCCATCGCTCCTTAACCCCGAACTTGTTCAGCTAGTGAGGAGAAATAGGGTGCGAAGGGACGGTGCTGAGCTTCATTACGTGGAATGAATCTGTCCTTCCCGTCACGAGTCACCCAGATCAGGAGCCCTCATTGGGTCCAGGCTCTGCCGGTCCCTGCAGTAAGTACACCAAGTAAAGGAAGGGAGGCCCGCTTGGGGTCTCCCATGATGCCTTCTGGTCAGAAGCCCTGTCTTGCATGATTTGAACACGGCTGCACTGTGAGGGAGTCTTTTTACTAAGGGTAAAGGTGCTTGAAGCAAAACAGGGCCCTTCGTACAGAACGCTCTTGGGCAGAACCTGAGTGAGCCTGGGGCTCAAAAATCTGAAAGCCTAGCTTATCACTAGCCTTGTCTGGAGAAAAGTACCCAGAAGTCAAGGCACTTAGCCACCCAGCCAGCAGCATTTGCTTTCTGAGCATCCGCTAAGCAATGGTGGTACGTCTGTGTGGCGTGAGCCCCTGATTGAGGAAGTATCATACTAATGCTCAGCTTCCTGACTCACTTCAGGATTAGAGAAGAAAGGCTCCGATCTAATACTTGACACATTCTTCTTTAGTGTGGAGGTGGTGTCACTTCCGCCTTGACTTAAGGTGGTTAAACCAGTTGACAACTAGAAACCGAGTCCAAGTCTGAAATACTTGCCAGGTGATAAGCCCAAGATTTTCCCCCCAGAGACCTGATAGCGTGAGTGTTTCTTAAGCTATACGTTGTTCCCCGAATTATCCAAACGACCAAAAGACCTTCAGGACAAATTCTCCTGGAAGGGTCTTGAGCCCAGAAGCAAAATGCTTCCTGCAGCATCCTGATGCGTACCCCAAATGTAAAGGAGAATCCCACATCCTTCTCTGTCCAGTAAGAATAAATCTGCTCAGCCTAAAAATGCGGTGTGATAGAGCTTGAAAAACTATTGCTGTCATTTAACCTAGATTCGTATGTGGAACCTGCTGTCCAATCTCAGTGTGTGTGTGTGTGTGTGTGTGTGTGTGTGTGTGTGTGTGTGTCTGTGTGTGTGTGTAGGACCATATCCTATTCTATTCTAGCATTTATCATGTTGTATTTGTAAAAAGTACTGGTTTTCTTATTAATGACCTTTCTAGTCTTTTGGCTCTTGCAGAAAGGAACATGGTTTATCCATCTCTTTATTTTCAGTGCCCTAAAGTTCCATACCTTGCACATAGTAGGTGCTCATTGAGTATTTGCTGACCAGATGGATGGATGGTTTAGTATTCTGAGTCAGTGAGGGAAAAGATACGTATTTAGAAATCTCAAAAGTAATAATAGGAAACTTTTAAGCTAGTATAAAGAGTGACTGTATTGTGTTTTGTATGTTACAGCTGGCCAAGAATGTAGGAAACAATAGTTTTAATGATATTATGGAAGCAAATTTACCCAGCCCCTCACCAAAACCCACCCCTTCAAGTGATATGTAAGTACTTCTAATAGACTGAGTTCTTTACTATTCTGTAATTGTTCTTCTGCCCTCCCAAGAATCGTCTTAAAGGTTATAGTATTTTTCCCCCAGAGGAAATCCCATTATGAGGAAAGCTCAGAGCACAGAAAAGTATTGTGGAGTGAGTGCATTTCTGGAGTGCTGGAGTGCACAGATTATGTTCCCTGGCCCCTTCCCCTAGGTAGTTGCAGCCGCTCTGTGGAGAAAGTGTCTTCACGTCGACAGTTCATTCCAAATCATGGCCTGTTGTGGAAACATTAACACGTACTTATTTTTGAGAGACAGAGCATGAGTGGGGGAGGGGCAGAGAGAGAGGGAGACACAGAATCCGAAGTAGGCTCCAGGCTCTGAGTTGTCAGCGCAGATCCTGACCCAGGGCTTGAACTCACAAACCGCAAGATCATGACCTGAGCCAAAGTCGGACGCTTAACCGACTGAGCCACCCAGGCGCCCCACAGCCGTCTTATCTTGAAGGGACTTTGACCTGAGGGCAAAGAACACCCATGAAAGTCAGATCTTGGTTACCAAGCAGAATCTACCAAAGTCTGCCGTCAGCCAGCTCGCCCCTTCACTGCCGACCCAGAATGAAAGGAAGAGGCACCACCTCGCTTTTAAACAGTGATGGCTGTGGCTGTGAGATGGGGCGGTAGCAGGCTCCACACACGGAGAGGCTTTTTGTGAGCAAGAACTCTTAAGTCCGGGGAGTTGGAGCTCTCAGAAAGAAGAAAGCGTCTTGTAGGTGCTGTGCATTCTTTCATTCAAAAGACGCCAATGAGTTATTCTCCCCGTTTTCAGGTGAAAAAAAAAGCAAAGCTCATGAAGATTTAGTAGTTTGCCCCCAGGTCGTGCGACTGATGTGCTATAGAAATAGGATTTGAACCCAAAATCCATCTACTGCTTTTTTTATTAAGTGGCTCGTGTAACTAGGAAAGTCACAGGGTGAGTTCAGGTATGGTTGGTTCCAGGATGTCAAACAGTATCCTCTGGACCCTAGCTGGCTCGCCTGATTCTCCCCTCCTTTACTCTGAGCAGACTTCCATTTGCCCTTTCTGCAAATGGGGCCACTTAGGTCAGATAGCCCTGCAGCTGGGAGGTGGGCTCAGTCCCAGAGCTTGGGACAGACCTTAAAAGCGGAGAAAGGATGAGTCCTCAAGAAGGAAATGCACATGCCCAGTCAGACTTCGGGTGTGTTACCCCTGACAGTCTCCTGTTCACAACTGCACCTGCAGGAAAGACAAGCCATCTTTATTGGTCTTTATTCTGGCACTCAGTGCTTGGCCTGGGGGTGACCGTAAGGACGACCTTAGTGAGCCTCCGTGTTCTTAACTGTTCACATAAGGAGTTGTGTCAGAAGAGTACGATTTTTTCATTGAAGCTCTGGAAACTTCACTGGTCTTTTAGAATTGTTCTTTTAAAATTTCTGTTTCCTGGGGCGCCTGGGTGGCGCAGTCGGTTAAGCGTCCGACTTCAGCCAGGTCACGATCTCGCGGTCTGTGAGTTCGAGCCCCGCGTCAGGCTCTGGGCTGATGGCTCGGAGCCTGGAGCCTGTTTCCGATTCTGTGTCTCCCTCTCTCTCTGCCCCTCCTCCGTTGTCTCTCTCTGTCCCAAAAATAAATAAAAAACGTTGAAAAAAAAAATTTAAATTTCTGTTTTCTTTGTACACTTAGGTGTATCTGATTTTAAGTAGTAAAGAGCAGATTTCTCTAGCTGTTGTCGAGGTGGAAAAAACTCCACTGTGATCTTCGTGCCCATGAATTTTGTAACTATAGATTGCCTGCACAAACACTAGTAACTATATATCAGTTTCTTCATTCTGTGATGGGATAATGGGATAAGTTGGTCTGAAACCTGGTTGGTTTAAATGCTAAAAAGGAGTATTGGGGAGTATATTTCACTTAAAGAGAACTGTTTTTCAGAAAAATGTAGTTTTCTTAGCTCGTAGAAAATAAAAAGTGTTTATATGTTGCTTTGTTCTACTTTAGGACTGTACGGAAAGAATATATCACTGCAAAGTATGTAGATCATAGGTTTTCAAGGAAGGCCTGTTCGTCTTCATCAGCTAAACTGAATGAATTGCTCGAGGCCATCAAATCTCGGGATTTACTTGCACTAATTCAAGTCTATGCAGAGGGGGTAGAGCTAATGGAACCACTGCTGGAACACGGACAGGTAAGGCTCCACTAAAATCGTAAGATGAAAGGGAAGGTAGAAAATGACTTTAAAAGCTAACTCCTTTTATTATAACCCTGCAGAGTGAGATTCTGATACATCGAGTGACCATGTCTAAGCCAGGACAATTTGAGAGTGGAAGGGGAGCTATTAATAATTACTTCAGGGTGACTGATGTGAACAAAGCTGCTGTAGGCAAAGTAGGACATGCGATCACCTTACTTACACTCATCGTGTCCTTTTCAGGAGCTTGGGGAGACAGCCCTACATCTTGCAGTCCGAACTGCAGACCAGACCTCTCTCCATTTGGTTGACTTCCTTGTGCAAAACTGGTATGCTTTTTGTTTTCTCTGAATATGCCTTATCGTTCACACCAACCAGTCTTCTCAGTGGCCCAGACCAGATATGGACAAGCATTCAGTAAAGGCTTTGCAGGCCATGAGGTCTCTGTTGCAGCTATTCAACTCTACCTAGTGTGAGAACAGTCATAGACTATATGTAAATGAGTGAGCATGGCCATGTCCCAATAAAGCTTTATTTATAAAAACAAATGGAGGGCCAGATATGGCCAACAGTAGGCTATAGTTTGCCAACCCTCGGTCTAGAAAGATGTAAAATCCTGTCTCTGTCCAAAACCTGCTGCATGAGGAAAGGTTGAAAGAGGGAAGACTTAACAACACAGGTCAACAGGATCTGTGAGTTTTCGTTGTTCATAAGTTCATTAAAAAACTACAGTGTGGGGGGGCACCTGTTTGGCTGAATTGGTTAAGTATCCAACTCTTCATCTCGGCTCAGGTCATGATCTCACTGTTCATGGGACCAAGCCCCATGTTAGGCTCTGCGTTGACAGCACGGGGCCTGCTTAGAATTCTCTCTCTACTTCTGCCCTTCCCCCACTCATTCGCTCTCTCTCTCTCTCTCTCTCTCTCTCTCAATAAATAAACATTTAAAAAAAAGTGCTACAGGGGTGCCTGGGTGGCTCAGTCAGTTGAGCATCCAACTTCAGCTCAGGTTATGATCTCACAGTTCGTGGGTTTGATCCCCATGTCGGGCTCTGTGCAGACAGCTTGCTCAGAGCCCGGAGCCTGCTTTGGATTCTGTGTCTCCTTCTCTCTCTGCCCCTCCCCAACTTGCACACCATCTCACTCTGTCTCTCAAAAATAAATAAATGTAAAAAAAAAAAAAAAATGTTTTTTTAAATGCTACCACGTGTGTATCTGACTCAATAGCTAATTCACATTTGGGACATGCTCATGGGAGTATAATATTGGACACAGGCAGTTTGGACTTGCTGTATTCTTTAGTGGGTGGTTCTGTAAGCCACAGGATATAAGGAGGAACTGAGCTCGTCCAGAGGCGAGTGGTCAAAATAGCAAGGGGATTTGAACTCACATATGAAGAATGATGCCTGGACACGAGCCCCGTTGTGTATGTAAACGCCCACACCTCTTCCTCAAATGTAGGACGGTGTAGTCTTTAAGAGCCTTGGCTCCGGGACAGACTGCCTTTTTTCAGATCCCTGCTTGTCACCCCCGTGCCTCGACAGTCTTGAGAGCAAGCTCTTCATCCTGTCTGTGCCCCAGCATTTTCATCTGTGAAACCAAGGTGGTGATGGCCCGCCCCGCTGGGTGGTCGTGGAGAGTTAGTGAAGGAAGAAGGTGCGGAAAAGCTGAGAGGCAGCACCTGTCCCACAGGAGGCACTGAAGACATGCTGGCTGTTCCTGTCATGTGGCTTAGACATGTGGGCGTGATGGTAGCGACATCGTAGTGTTTCCTGGGCTTACGAGTAGATCTCCAACTTG
The DNA here is from genome assembly GCF_028018385.1 of Neofelis nebulosa. Lineage (NCBI taxonomy): Eukaryota > Metazoa > Chordata > Mammalia > Carnivora > Felidae > Neofelis > Neofelis nebulosa. The sequence continues at coordinate 72,194,507 of NC_080795.1, read as the reverse complement.
ACTCGGTTGTTAGCACCGAGAGAAGTGGTTAATCTGTGGCTTCAAATGCTATTATTTATGTCGCATTTAAATTATATTTGAAATTAGACTTTTTCCTGATAATACTTCATTTTTCAGTGGGAACCTGGATAAGCAGACAGCCCTGGGCAACACGGCTCTACACTACTGCAGTATGTATGGTAAACCCGAGTGTTTGAAGCTTCTTCTGAGGAGCAAGCCCACCGTGAGTGTCGGTAAGAGTGTGACCAAGCGTCTCCGTAACCAGTCACAGCGTTCGGCCGGCTAAACCGAGACTCGCGTGTTACCTTGTAATTTGATTATTGTCCGTGGCCTCTTCAAGATACACCTTAGGTAATTATGCACGTGCCTTTGCCCCCCGTTTCAGTGAACCAGGCTGGGGAGACTGCCCTGGACATAGCAAAGAGGTTGAAAGCCACCCAGTGTGAAGATCTGGTAAGCCGAACGGAGCTGGGGGCTGGGGGAGGGGTTGGGGGTGGGAGGCGGGGGGTGCGGTGTCCATCAGACAGCAGCCGCCTGGAAGTGTCATTCTCAGAGCCTGGGGACGAAATAGATCATCTTTGTTGAACATTGGCTGAAGACATTCAGACGAGCACTATGGCTACATTTGAAAAAGTGGTCAAATGATAAATTTGTCACCCCCATCTGTCTTTTCAGTGCAGTTAGGGACCCAGGAGCTAAAAGGCATTTGAGAGGTATTGTTACCAGACAGGCTTGTGGCGTGAGGTCCCGCTTTTTATATGCCAGACCGTTAGGTGTTTTCCGCAGCTCAGTAGTAAAGAATTCCTCAGCAGCCAAAGAATTCCAAAAATTGGGCAAGTAAAGTTCAGCGTATAATGGTTTTCAAAAGGTGAAATGCATGGCTTGCCCCACCGGCCCCACCCTTTCTGATCCGGGTGGTTTTTGCTCCTTCCCCTGGGCCTTAACGTAGGGTGATTCTCTTGCCCACAGGGAAGGACGACACAGGAAGGGTAAGTTCCATCCCCATGCTTTCTGCCACGTGTGGACTCCAGGCCAGCCGCTCTGTGTTTGTATTCTTGTGAGAAACCTTGGAGGAGACTATAGCTCTCCCTGCCCCCATTTTACAGATAAGAAAAGTGGGCCACGATTGAACCAGGATGTCTGACATGAAAGGCCTGCCTCACACTTCACTAACTCTGATGTTGCCTTCCAGCCAGGAATTTGCGCTCGTGAGGCTCATTATAATATTTGAGAAAGCTTTTAATTTCAGAGAGAAGTTCCGTTATCAAAATAAGAAAGGCTCTGCCTATAATCCTTGGCAACTCCTCTTAGGCCGTCCCACAGTAGCCCAGCCTGTAAAGTCAGAGTTTTGCCCGTTTAAGCATCGACTGGTGATTAATTTGAAGACAGGAATAAGGTGGGATTTGCTCCGTGGTCACGTCACAACGGGATGTTTAACCTTTACGTTCCCGTGGTTACACCTGCTGTTACTTTCAGCTGTCCCAGGCTAAATCTGGGAAGTTCAACCCACACGTCCACGTGGAATATGAGTGGAACCTGCGTCAGGAGGAGATGGATGAGAGTGACGACGACCTGGATGACAAAGTGAGTGCCAGCAATGCCACCCGGATCCCTGCTGCCGCTCCCAGGTTTTCTGCACTACACGGGCGAGACCCCTTCCCGAGACTGTCTGGTCTTGTGACCTGAGGCCAGCGTCTTTGCTTACTTTCCGATCCTTGCTGGGTGCCACAACTGTGTCAGTCAGGACTCCTCAAAAACCAGGCCCAGTAGGATGTGGTTGAAGGGAGAGGGAGAGAGAATGGAATTTATTTTTAGGAATTGATTCACATGATTGTGGGAGCCAGCTAGTTCACAATGTATAGGGCAGGCGGGCAGGCCGGCAGGCCGGAGATCCCAGCAGGATTCGATGGTGTGGTCTTAAGGGCAGATGTCCCCATCTCTTCCCAAAAGCCCTTCAACTTACTGGATGAGGCCCACCACATTATGGAGGGTAGTCCCTTTTACTCAAACTGTAATTTAAATGTTAATCTCATCTAAAGAAAATCCCTTCGCTGCAGCATCTAGACTGGTGTTCAACCAGACACCTGGGTACCATAGCCCAGCCAAGTGGACACATAAAATTAGCCATCAAAACAGCTAATTAGTACATAAAAAGGTGTTACGTATTGAGGACTTAAGTATGAACTAGGCCGTGGGAAGCACTTTGACCTGTGCTACCTCACGTCGTTGTTACCAAAAGCCCACTACAGCATTGTTACGGCCCCCATTCTACAGAAGGGAGAACTGACCCGGAGATTTTGCCGCCTAAGGTCTCCAAGCTTGTACACACCGTCTCGGGACTACACCCGGTTCTGACTCTCCGAGATCCTAGCTGCCTCTGAAGGTTCGTTCATGCAGCTTTCATCAGCTCTGTATTGAGCGTTTCCTCTTTCCTGGGCAGCATTTAAGGAGTGGTCATACAAAGGTGTCCTAAAGACATTCTTCACTTTGAGGAGAGATAAATTGTAACGGATGACCGTTACAATGAGAGCTTGGGGGAAATCCCTGAGATGTGTTCAGAGGACATAGCAACCGCCTCAGCTTGGCAAGCGGTGAAGACCCTACCAAGGAAGAAGCACTGGAGATGGGTTTCTGAGAGTAGGGAGGAGCTTGCCAAGCAAAGAAGTGGGGAGGAACACATCTTTCCAGGGAGGGAGAGCAGCATGTGCAAAGGCCAAGGGGTCCTGGTAGAGCTGGAAGTCTGGGGAAGGGGCGGAAGCCCAGTGTGTAAGGTGCCTTGGAGTAGGTTTGGGGGGAGAGGGGTCGGGTGGCCCAGGTCAGTAAGCACATCATGGGCCACATTTGGCCTTTGGGCCTTATCCACAGAGATTACCTATCAGAGGAGCCAGCTTCCCCACCAGCCCTGGCCGCGGTGTGGGAAATAGGCTGGAGCTGAAAGCAGCTGCAACGTGGACTCGAGGGCTCTTCAGGAGGCCTGTGTCCTTGGGGGCTGGTGGGCGCCTGCACCCGGCATAGGGCACTTCTGAGCTCTCCACACGGCTCCTGGTGGCTCTGGGTAACCTTGAGACTTCTGCCTTGGGAAGTTGCATGGATGCCACTGCTGTCACCAGGAGTGCAAACACAGGGGACACCCTTATAGGCAACCGAAGACAGTTTTGAATTGAAGAGGCCGGGCTTGGACCCACAGGTCTGAATCGTCAATATCAGGCGTCACTCCGGCCCACGGCGTGGAGGCTGCTTTCTAAGGGGACGTAAAATGAACAGGGAGGCAAGCACGGAGGACTTCGACTTGAGAGGGTTGACCAGGGAAGGAACACGGTGTAGAGACAACACTCAGGTGGGAAGCAGTGCCGTGCTGGCAAAAGTAACCTGCACAGGCAGATATCTGTTCATTAAAGGTTGCGTCCGACTGTGACCTTAGGCTTCTGAACGCTTGCGGTCACTAACCAGTGCCTCCCTGATGTGACCCTGCTAATGGTGAGCAGGGAATCAGGGGTGCGAGGTCTGCATCCTTCTCTTGTTGCTGGGTGGCGGCTGACCTCGGAGCACACAGAGAGGCACAGGAACCTGTGCACCTGTGCACCAGGCACAGCGGAGCCTGGAGTGTCGTGCTCGGTGAGTCCTTGCCCACTGCGCTGTTCTGTCCTCCGCAGCCGAGCCCCATCAAGAAAGAGCGCTCGCCGAGGCCTCAGAGCTTCTGCCACTCCTCCAGCATCTCCCCCCAGGACAAGCTGTCACTGCCGGGGTTCAGCACCCCGAGGGACAAGCAGCGGCTCTCCTACAGCGCCTTCACCAACCAGATCTTCCCCTCTGCAAGCACAGACTCGCCCACGTCACCAACCACAGAGGCACCCCCGCTGCCTCCGCGAAACGCCGGGAAAGGTACGGACTTTGAGAAGGGCTTTGTGACTCCATCCTCAAAGCTAGTGCAGCCTCGAGGTAAAAATCGCAGGGTGCATCTGTGTGGCAGAATATGGAACGTGACGTCAAGGACAGCTCGAAATAGGGACCTTGCCATTTGCTATAAGCACCAACAGTAAAATAGTGTTGTGGGCACGCCTCGTGTGTTGTGCTGTACTCGTCTCACAACAGTCCTGTGGGGTATGTGCTCTTGTGCCCGTTTTATAGATGAGGAAACTGAGGCTTGCAGAGGGAGAGTGGCTTGCCCAAGGCCACACAGCCGGTAAGTAGTAGAGTGGAGATTCAGTCCAAGGCCCACCTGGCACCAAAACCTGGGCCCTTTCCTGTCTGCTGTGGGGTGGGATTGCAGTTCTTCTCTGAACAGTTACTTTTCTCTGCACTAAGATGTCTCTCTTCTGAAGATGTTGGTAGTTACGAAGCCCATCTCGTTCTGTGCTCACAAAAATGAGGTGGGTGCTACGGTTGCTGGCATCCGGCAGACAAGGGGACTGTGGTGCAGAGATGTGGGGTAATGGGCCTCCCGTTCTCAGATATCTGTGATTCTCGCCCGGGTCCTATATGACCTGAGCCCACACTCCTGTGATTTCTGATGAGGATTGTTCTTCCACGAGACCCTACCTGGGACGAATCTTACCCAGAAGAGGGTTGCTGTGGAGAGAGCGTTGTCAGATGTCTCCACTGGGCTAGCACCGAGGGCTAAGGGTCCACTGCCCTGTTCCGTAGCAACAAAGCACATGTCCTGTATGTTGAATCCACAGAGAGTGCTCTGCTCTGAATGTCCGTGCGTTCCCACCTGTGCAAGGACACACTGAGACACAGAAATGGCAACATTAAAGGGTCACCCCAGCCGGGGACAAATTGAGCGCTAGAGTATAGCTTTGGGTTTGGTCTCAGCCAGTAAATCCAAGTGCAGGATTCTCCCAGTGTGCTCAGCTCATGCTAACACAGGTTCCAAAGGGCCTCTCTGTACACAATGCCATGCCTCTTTGAATCACACTGGGGCTATTTTCTGAGAAATGTGAGCTTTATTCAGAACAGCATTTTTTCAGAGCTCATTCTCCATTGAAATAGTGTTATAAATGGGAGCTGTGTTCTTAGACCCCAAATGGCCTCATAGATCATAAAATAATGGAGAAAAGTTAAAATAAGGTTTTGGCATGAACAGGACTCATCAAAGATAACTAGTGATCATAACGTAAGAGTAACAGCATGCATGAGCCAGTGGTTTAACCCGTCAGTGTTTCTTTTGCCATTCCATACGTTGTACCAGAAGGTATATACATAAGACATCAGAATCCATATTGAGACACTGACATCTCAAGTTGCGGATCTGTTCTGCACTGTGAGAGTACTATGTTGCTGCCCACCTCTGGGTAATGAGATTTCCCCATCAGAGTAGCAATCTCCTAAGATTTCTGTACCCAAAGAAGACCACGAAAAACCTCCAGACCATTCTAAAATAATCAAAGAAATTACTCTGAACATGTTCATATCCCTGATTGTGGTTACCCATGTGGTAGTGTTGACCTATCTAGATAGATAGGACGGGCCCGCACCTGTTGAGGGAACCTCCAAGTAATGGAGAATCTTGAAAAAAGTCTAAAGGAGAGGACACCAGAGTCCTGGGGGCCAAGAGACCACCTCACCTCCCTTCACCCCTTCCTGTAATCTCATCTCAAGGGGACACAGAAACCCACAAAATAACACTATCTGACTTGACGCCAAGCATCTGTCTCCTGCCTGGAATAAATTCTATCTAGCTCTTTACCAAAGGCCTGGAAGACAAAGACCAAATGTGTTAAGTGATCCAGCTGGTAAAACAAGGGCTCGGAGACTTGGCCGTAGCCACCATGGTCAGCTCCGGACCGGCTACACTTCCCTCACGGCCCCGCCCCAGAACTCCCAACACTGAGAGCAGAAATCCCTCTCTGCTGGAACCTGAGTGTTCCTCCAGGCTGCTCATAGTGGGACGTCGGATGCAGAGAGAGCCAGGCAGCAGGGGCTCCCCTGGACTTTACGCAGGGGAGCTGTGCCCTGCAGCCAGCCTGGCTCATGGGCCCCCACATTTGGAAAAGTGACCATGTTTAGAATGGAGATCTTAGAAGACATTGTTGAGGGTCAGCTGACGCTCTGTGCAGAGAGAATTCTCCTCTGTTTTATGGCCCTTACATTTTTTTTTTTTTCAGTTCATTCTGTTGAATTGGTAGAACCATTTGCATGAAAACAAGGATGTCTTGAATCTGTCGTTTGGTTGCTCATTTTCCACGGAAGTGATGTCGATGTCTCTGCTTGTGGCAGCAGCCATTTCCACACCGTGAATTTAGGGCTCTGGTGGATGGAGGCTTCCGGTGAGGCCTAGTGGACACTCATGATCCAGTCCCCGCTAATAAGAGGAGTACAGAGGGGAAGAGGAGAGAGAGTTATTCTGAGTCTGCACAGGAATATTTTCCAGAATCTGCAGCTGCCTCATCAGAACGCGAGGCAGTGTGACCTCAGCTGCCGTCCAGCAAAGTCTCCTTGTGCTCGAGCAGGGCTGCAGTTGGAGTGGGAAGGCTCAGCAGTTCAGAACCCCAAAGTCGCCACTCTTAAGCCTTAGACAGACACATTTTGCTGCCTAACCTCTTCAGACCTGTGAAGCCCAGCAAGTTTAAGTCAAAGCTGCAAAAATTGATTTATGCAGAAGGCACTACCTCGTGATCCACACCTGCCCCCCACTTTACGGTTAGGTCTATTAAGACTGGAAATTCTTCCAGCTTGCCAAAGTTAGGTCTTTCATCTTTCAGCTAAAATTAATGTCCTAGAACCTGGATTTCTGAGAGCCAGAGGGAGCTGAAAGGTGATCGCAGTCCGCAGCCCATCATACAGCTGAGAAAACTGAGCCCTGGGAAGGGTGAGGAGCTGATCTGAGATCCACACAGTGGCTGTTAGAGGATAGAAAGTAAAAAATGGGCCTTAAGCCTCACCAAACCAGACCTTCTAGTGTCTTCTTTTCCACACTGAGGCAGGCCGTCAGTCACTGCCTTGCGTTTCTCGCAGACTTGCCCTGAGAATCCAGTGAGACAGTGTGTAGGGAAAGCATTTGGTAAAAGACAAAGCTGTGAAGTCCCATGAGAGGCGCCCCTGGGACTATCCGGCTGTGACCACAGACCTCTCTCGGGCACAGAGGACGTGGTGAGCAGCATGGTGCCGTGCTTGTGCTTGGTTGGTTGGTTGGTTGGTTGGTTGGTTGGTTGGTTGGATTTAACTCTGTTTCTAAGTGGTTTTAAGCTGTAGAACCGCGGTTTTCTTGCATCGTACAGTTCCACATCTTTTACGTAACAGGGACACAAACCGGAGCTGACGCGAGGCGTTATGCAGGTTAATGAGAGGTATGGGAAGCATCTAGCCGAGCGTCTGGCACAGAGTGAGTGCCCCGCGAGGACACTGCTGCTCACACCACAGCCACCCCAGCTCCTCGGCTCCAAAAAGGCTCCTCTGGGGAGAAGGAAGCCAGGGTGACGTCACCCAAGTCCCATAAGTGAGCAGGTGCTCTGACGCGAACCTGGTACAGTGCAGGTGCCTTGTGCTCAAGGAGAGGCTTTGTCAAGTAAATGATCAGTGAATGCTAAATCTGACCTCAGGAGGCTTGTTTGAATTGCTTAAAAGAACTAACTTTCCAAAGTTTGAGAAACACGCACCACTGATGTTAATCACGGCTTTCTCCCATCCGCTCACGGAGTCGGGACCCTAGAACCCGCCATTCCGTAGCCCCTGTGTCGGGTAAACACCTGTACGACTTCGTGCCATTGCACTGACGCACGGACCCAGCAGGCGGCCAGCACAACACGGAGCATGGGGCTGGCAGGCCGAGGGTCCCAGTGAGCACTCGCTCCTGGGTGCTCACGTCAGAGTGGTGGGCCAGGTGCCCCCTCTGCCGTCAGCTCAGGTGAGGACACTCAGCACCCTCCCGAATCCCAGAGCAGAGCTCGAGAGTCACGCACTGTCTAAGGCACATCAGCCTGTAGAGCCGCACTGCGGGGGCCTGGGCAGCCGTGAGCCCCTGGCGGGCAAACCTCACTTCCTCCTCCTCCAAGAAGCCTCTTTCCCTTGGCCCACCCAAGAGACAGGGCCCCTTCCTCGAACATGTAATCCTCTCCCAGCCCTGGGCTCTTTTTAATATTTAGCTGATCTTGCTGGGCTCCAGATTCTTCACGTGAGAAACAGGATTGGGTGCCTGCCTTGTTGGCTCACTGCTTGGAGACACGAAATAACGTTCATAATGACGAGCGCATAGCAGGTGCCCGTCGGACCGGGATGCTTTTGATCGTCCTGCATGCGTTCAGTTCAACACGTGTTCTGGGCCCTGGGAATACAGCGAAGAAGGGAGAGAAGGCCGCGAGATGTGGCCTGTGCCGCGTTGGAGGAGGAGGGCCAGGGAAATCTTCAGTCGCTGTGCTGCAACACAGGGGCTGCGAGTGAGCTGTCCTTGCCCCTGGCACGGAGCAGGTGTGCTGAGTCAGTACTTTTGAGCGAATAAACAGCAGGATCAGTGAAAAGCTGTCCCAGAAATGTGTGGCCAGAGTCAGGAGGGGACAGGCCTCTATCTAACATGACATCAGATATCTTGGGCGTGTGTGGTTGACTTGCTGAAAGTCTACAGAACACATGGGGCATTAGGCCCCAACATGGTGTGTGAGTGTCTTAGACCACATTCCTGCGACTTTTCATTTGAGGTCTGGAGCAATAATCAGGGCAGAGAGGAGGTGTCCTCAGGACGTGAAGGTGGCCTGTTGTCATCAAAGCACATTACAGGGTGACTCCAGCTTGCCTAGGAATTATTTTCCTAGTAGCAGCATTATTCATATATTGATGACTTTGCAGTTTCCTCGGTGGTTTGGTTTTTTTTTTTAATCTCATGGGAAGATAACCATTTGAGTGGCTCCATATTGAACCTTTCCACAGGCTGTCATGCTTCATCCATGTTGGATTTTTTTAATTTTTTGGCCCGTTTTATCAGTCTCCCCTGATCCTTTTGAAAGCGTGGCACATCTGTCTATCCCCTGCCACTGGCCACGTTGCAGGCCACGAGCGTGTCCGGGATTTTTTGCCCTCAGCAGTGGCCACTGGCACAGGCTCACGGACTAAAGTCACCTGACCACCAGGTGTGAAAAGGGAAGCAGAGGGAATCTTTGTTGTTGTGCTTCTTACGTAAGGAGATGTACGAGTAATTGTTAAAGAACCACCCTCAGGCCCTTGAATCCAGGTACTATCCTGTTTTTATTGGTGTTCTGGAAGGAGATTGAAGGATGGAGAATAGCTAATGCCGTGTTGTGTGTAGCGCAGTATCATGGCTGACTTGTACTGCTGTGCCGGAGTCCCGCCCAGCCCTGTCGCTGACTGCGCGGCCTCCCCACATACTCCCCTGCACCTTGCCGTGCCTCTGTTTCCTCATTTGAGTGTGAGGATAATAGTGCCCTCCTTACGCACACAGGGTCCTTCTTGATATAAATACATGTGTCTCCATCTTTTTTTTTTTTTTAAGATTTTATTCATTTTTTAAGTAGTGATACCCAACGTGGAACTCGAACTCACAGCCCCAAGATTAAGAGTCACATGCTCCGCCAACTGAGCCAGCCAGGCACCCCTGTCTACTTTTGAAAGTAACAACTGTTAACTTTTCAGCTCTATACCGTCAAAAGCATTTGTCTTGTCCAGAGTTGTGCAGGTAGAATTTCTGCTGTTAGCATTTACTGTGTCTGGCATGGCATGTTTAGAACATGTACCTTATACTTCTGTAGACAGTGTTCTCAGAAATTGTCAAGGCAATTTTTAAAGCTGTCTTCTGGGTCTTGTTTTCTTACTTGAAATTTCAAGGCTGTGCTTGCATTTGGCCTTCCGGCATGGCAGACCTCTACATGTCTTGTTTTACTAAAAACCAAATGTCCATGTAGGACAATGAAAAAGCATCCTCCTAACTTGTGCCATGAATTATTTTCATGCAGTTGTATTGACTGTTCAGAATGGGCCAGGCACTGAGAGACATGAAGACAGCATGAATCTTGCCCCGAGGGACCTTCCAGCCTGAGAAAGAAGAGAAAATCGAGCTGTAATGAAGCGTAGATATTAAGTGCCATTTAGCTTTGTGGAAGGTCCCAGGTAGAAGCAGTTGCCCCAGGGCAAAGGGGAGGGGTTAGAGAAGGCTCTGGATGAGGTTCCATTTGAGCACACCCTTCACAGATGGGGTGCAGAGGTGAGGAGGGAACGCAGTCGGCCCAAGGTTCTGGCAGGGAGGACGTGGGGTCGTTCACAGGAGGAGAGCAGGGTACCATCAAGGATGAGTGCCCGGCCTCCAATCACACACAGCCAGATTCGTGTGCTGTGCCTGGCCACTTTCCTAAACTCTCTGAGCCTTGGGTCTCTGCCACTTTTTTTTTTTTTTTTTTAACGTTTATTTTTGAGAGAGAGCAGAGGGGGGGCAGAGAGTAGGAGACCCAAGCCGAAGCAGACTCCAGGCTCCGTGCTGACAGCAGAGAGCCTGAACCGTGAGATCATGACCTTAGCCGAAGTCAGACGCTTAACCGACTGAGCGACCCAGGTGCCCCTGGTCTCTGCCACTTTATAAGGCGAGTTCTAGATAATGTGTATAAATCTCTCCTGAGTGTTAGGTCAGACACACAATACTCAGGAAATGGTAGCTCTAGAGAATTTAGGAAATGTAGAAGGAGGTTTGAAAAGCATGCCAACAGTGAATTTAGGAATGGGTTTTTTTTAAGAAACAGATTTTAGGTGTACATGAATGACTTTTCAGAGGCTAAGTGGATTCCTTTCCTTGTTGTTGAAGATAAGAGTCCTGTCTGGTGAGGTTTCGTTTAAACCGTCTCTGTAGTCCGTGGATGTACTATTTTCCTGTTAGGGGGCTTTGGCGAACAGAGGAAATACCAGTTCGTGGGCGGGTCTCAGGAAATAGCTGCAGGCTTTTGGGAGCGTGAGTGGTTGGACCCTCGACCGAGAACAAGGGCTTTGCAAACTGCCCAGAGTGAGCATAGCGACTTCGAGATGGATAGGGACCTCACGTGCGAGCTTCCTGAGCTCTGGCCGTGTGCCGGCCACACGTCCGAGGTACAGACCCCATTTAGGGCCTCCCCGAACTGATGACATTGAGGTACTCATGACAGCGCAGCCCCCAGGAGTCCAGCAGGTGCCACTAGAGCTGAAGGCACAGCACAGCGTCCGAACAGAGAGGCCCAGAGGGCTCGTGGCTTGTGGAGCAGGGCCCCTGCCGTGCAAACTCTCAGAAAGAGCTGAGTGAGTTGTCTCCTCTGAGAAAGACCTTCCGATAACTTCACTAACCTCACAGTTATTTATAGCAGTTTTGGAAGCTTTTTAGAGCCATATTTTTAAGCAAAAAGAAACGATAATTTGACATGATAGCCGATATTAGTGGCAAATGACGACTGGGGTGTTTTCTCCTTCCTTCCCCAGGCCCTAACAAGCTGTCCATGTCACCTCCAAGTGTCCCCCACACCTGTTAATCTTGCTTCTCAGCCTTTTTTGTGTTTGTTCGATGCTGTGTTTATTCTTTCTATTTTGTTTTCTTTTGGCTCTCTTTATCCTGCCAGAATTGCTTCCTTCCTAAACCAGGACTCAGATTATTTTGCATAAAACATCCCCTTTAGCATTTAGAGACTAGTTGCTAATTTTAAAAGTCTTCTGAGCTTTTTAAATCTTAAAAATATGAAAAAAAAAAAGTTTAAGTCTGTTTTTCTGGGGCCTCTGTGCTGTCAGCGCAGAGCCTGACACGGGGCTCAAACCCAAGAACTGTGAGATTGTGACCTGAGCCAAAATCAAGTGTCGGATGCTCAACCAACTGAGCCACCCAGGTGCCCCTTCAGCCTTTTTTGAACCCGTGCCCCACCAGCCAAGCAGATTTTATGACACCTCCCCCCTTTTCTGTAGCTTCTATTACAAAACAACAGGTGTATCTGCGTGTGTGTTTTCTGGCCATGGAATTAGATTACTGTATTGAATATTTCTTTTCAAACTTAACATGTCCCTGCTGTTTCCCCCTATTTCTAGTGTTTGGTTGGTCACTCCAAGTGAAACCCTTCTGTCTTTCTTAAGAATCACCAGCCTCGGGGCGCCTGAGTGGCTCAGTCAGTTTAGCGGCCGACTTCGGCTCAGGCCATGATCTCATGGTTCATGAGTTCAGGCCGCGCATCGGGCTCTGTGCTGACAGCTCAGAGCCTGCAGCCTGCTTCGGATTCTGTGTCTCCCTCCCTCTCTGCCCCTCCCCCGCTTACGCTCTGTCTCTCTTTCAAAAAAATAAACATTAAAAAAAATTTTTTTTAAATCACCAGCCTTAAAAACATAGAAGTAGCAGTTCATTCGTCCACATATCCAATACTATATTAACTAAATTCAACTTACTGTACACCAAGCCAGAAAAAAAGCCTGGCCCGGATAGAATTACAGTCTGGTGGGGGAGACAGGCACTAGACAAATAAACAAAAGATAAGTGATTACAGTTGAAAGAAAGTAAGACAGAAGTATGTAATCCTGTGTGGAACACTAATCCCTTCATCTCTGAAATGCTGGCTCAGGAGGCTGGATTTTGCTTGGTTTGTGGTTACAGGACGACTCTGTGGTCTGATGCCTCCTGAAATCAGGTACACCCACAACTTTGCAGAGACAGAGCCCCATTAGTGCCTTGTCTTTGGCAATTTTTGTTTCTCAGGGTTTGGAGCTGATGGAATGACTTTTAGCTGCACTGCAGCAGAAAATCCCTAGGTGGCGATAAAGAGAAAAGTACTAGAGAGAATTTCCTCATTGTGTATTCTCTATTCTCCCTTTATTTCCAAGAGGAAAGTTCACTTCCTAATACGGAGCCCTTGCTGTTGTTACCAGTGTTGTTTTCCTCCCGTGAGCAGCGCACGAAGCGCAGTCCTGGCTTTCGGGAACAGCGGCGTGAGGCGGGCGAGCACTGCACCAGGCCCAGAGACCTGCACTCCACAGCCTCACGCCTCATGGTGCTGGAACCTTCCACACGCCACACTCCTGCTTTCCTGACTGTGGAGTGGGGGCAACAGTGAAAAACCAACGGCAACAGCAAATACGAACACATTTTGAGAAGTTACAAATCTTTACACAAATGGAAGGCTGTAGTAACAGTCACTTTTTGTTGACAAAATAGTTTCCACAACTGGAGTGACCGGTGCCATACTCGGGTGCTAATTTGGAGGAACAGCAGGGCTTCTGTCACATGTCACATCAGCAGGACAGAGAGGCTAAATTGTATAGCGTGGGCCATTTTATCCTAAAGCAGATTTTTTTAAAAATTTTTTTAAAGTTTATTTTTGATAGAGCGAGAGAGAGAACGAGCAGGGAAGGGGCAGAGAGAGAGGGAGACACAGAATCCCAAGCAGGCTCCATGCTGACAGCGGGGCTCAAACTCCCGAACCTCGAGATCCTGACCTGAACCAAAACCAAGAGTTGGACGCTTGACCGACTGAGCCCCAAGCAGATGACCATTTTACTGAGATTGCCGGTACTGACTTCCAAAGCGAGACTGTCTTTGAGAGTCACTGGTGCAAGTCATTGCTGGTACTGACCAGGAATCGACATCAGAAACTATCGAGGCTTATTTTACCAAAGAAGGAAGCCAGAAGTAATTGAGCTTTTCTTTTAATACACAGAATGTAAAAAGCTCTTTTGGAGCCTTTCTGGATCACCAGGTATCTACTGTCCTCGTTAAAAATTTGGTATGGCAGTCGTTCTTAGCTTTCTTTGATGTCTTTCCTTTCTTTGTTTTTTGTTTTTCTTTTTTAATGCTTGCAGAAATAGTTGTCTGTGAACACAGTTAAACCATAAACCTGGTAATTCTCCATAAAGAGATGTTTGTCAAAGTGTGCAACACACAGTGCCTGGCACACACCAGCCACTTCAGTGCGAAGAAACAAAAAATACCATAATACTAATCCTATAACATCTCTCAAAAACAACTCGTTTTTCCTTAAAACATTAGTCCAAAAAGTCAAGTTTTACCGTAGTGGGGGTGTGTGTGTGTGTGTGTGTGTGTGTGTGTGTGTATGTAATATTAATTTTTTTACTGCCATCCTGTCTTCACCTCTGGAGAAAGTTGAGTCTTTTTTTTAAGTCTATAGAAACCAGTGTCTAATTTATATAACTTTTTCAAGCTTTCAATATAGTATGTGGTTTATGATTTCTAGAACAGTTCAGAATCGGGGGAAAAAAGAGTTTTTGGATTTCTCATTTTCCCAAGTAATTCTCTACATTAGATCCTTCCTTCTTGATAAAAGTCATTAAGAACTTTTTTTATGCCAAGTTTTCTGACTAAAAGAAAAAGTTGTAGAGAGAAAAATCCTATGCTGTGAATATTTTCATGTTCCGCCGTGCGGCCCCCTGAAGGGTTAGCCTATCCTTTGTTCTTTCTCCGTTGATTCTGCTGGTGGTGCTTTGTTCCTTCTTCCTCAGTAGATTTTATGATGGTCCCACTAAGTTGTCCATTTAAAAATGTATGTTTGATTTTTCCCACGGTACCTAAATCACCTAACCCCATTAGCAGTCCATGGGATCGGCGTTTCCTTAAAAGCACACGCTTCCGTTTCTTTTCTTGTGATTTTTTTTTTTTAACCAGCAATTTGGAAACCCCTGTTTGTGAGTGACTGAGCTGATGGGGTTGGCCGTACCCAGCTTTGAGCTTTGAGCACCATATACCACATTTGGTGTCTGGAAGTGACTGCATACTGGCTGTTCTGTCTGTGAGCCTGGGATTAACCTTCCTGCCCCATTCGATTCCTTTCTAGGTCCAACTGGCCCTCCTTCAACACTCCCTCTAAGCACCCAGACCTCTAGTGGCAGCTCCACCCTGTCCAAGAAGAGGCCTCCTCCCCCACCACCCGGACACAAGAGAACCCTATCCGACCCTCCCAGCCCACTACCTCACGGGCCCCCAAACAAAGGCGCAGTTCCTTGGGGTAAGTCATCCTGAAGTCAGGGCCCGTGCTGCCCGGGCCAGGCAGTGCGTGGGGTGCAGTGGGCAGTGGACACTTAGCACATCCAGCAAACGGACCAGACCGCACACAGGCCGGATGAGGGCTTGGATACACACGGGTGTGATTGCGTTTAAGGCCAAGAAGCATCTGGGAAAACACTTAGGCTCATTTAAAAACCAGAGCGATACGTGAAGTGCTGAGCATTTCCGGTGCACCTGTCACAGAATCTCTTGCAGTCACTGTAGCAACGCTGAGCAGCGGGTATCACCAACCTCGTTGACGGATGAGGAAACAGAGGCCCAGGAAAGCCGCGTAATCCATTCTCACAGCAGCCAGAATATAAACCAGAAATTTTTCTCAAAATATAAACCAGACCTAGTCACTTCTCACCTTTAAAGCTTTCCTGCTGTGCTTCAGGGTGAACGCCAGCTCCTTGCCCCGGGACCTAGAGGGCTCACCTCTCAGCACCTCCCCTCTGTGCACGGCCCACCCTGCGTCTTCACGGCATGTCAGGCACACCAGGCTCTCCCTCCCGAGGCCGGTCCGCTGCCTGCATCCGTGTCGTGTGCTTTGAGAGTCTGGCTCCCCTTTGTGCTTCTGGGCTTGAACGTTTCTGTTTCCAGCTCCCCTCTCGACAGGAGCTTCCTCCCCACCCGTTTCCTTTAGAGCACCTGATCACCGTGGAGAAGTACTCTGCATTTGGCTCCTTGGTCTCTCTAGAATGTGAGCTCCATGAGAGCAGGGATTTTGTCTGTCTTCTCTTTAGCGTTTACATGGCCTAGAATCTAGCCTGTGTACGGTAGGTCCTCGGTAATCACTTGAGAATAGATAAATGTTCACAGAGTCCGTTGGTGACGTTGACAGGGGACAACAAATTTACATCCACGAGGCACGTAATTTCCACCCCGCCTACCTTTTTAGTTCCCCAGAACTCTTCACTAGCCCACAGCAATTTAAATCGGGAAGCAGGAGTGTCCCCAGTGCCCAGGGGGTCAGGCCCATGACAGGCATGCCGAGAAAGAGCAGCTGTACCGAAGGAGCACGCTCGTTTGCCTGGGTCACCTCCTTCTGCCATTGAGTTTCACTGCAGCTTCTCTTTCCTTCGGTTTGAGAGCGTAACTGATAGGTAATTCAGCTGAATGCATTACGAGGCCTCTTCAAAAGCCTGTACTAAGGCGTCCTGAACCTGGGGAGCTCCTGGAAAAAGCCATACTTCCCCATTTGCAGGTTAGCACACGTCTGTCATCTGGCCACAGTGCCACAGTGTGTGTGCGAGTATGTCTGTGCCTTTGGCCATTCGGCTCACATGTGTACGTGCCTGTCGTTGGTTGCCTCTCAGCCCATCTGCTCAGGGAGCCCCTGGCCTCGTGAGGGAGGCAGGCAGACAAATGAGTGAGTGCTCTGTACTCTTTAGGGCTCACGTGTCCACTGCATCCTGTGGACATGCTGAGAAATCGTGTCAAACTGCAGGGAAAGCTTTGTGGAGGGCCCTGAAGAGTCGGTCCCCCGGTGAGACAGGCCAGGGAGGAGCAGTGGGGGATTCGCACAGCCACACACTGGTATATCGAGTGTGCCCTCGACCTGTCCATGGTCGCCTTCCAGGGCCTTCAGCCATCCCCAGATCTCACCCAAGAGGACTTTGCAGACCCAGATGACATGCCTTCAAAGGGCACACCCGTGCAGATGTTCAGACCACAGATCATAAACTTTGATCCTGTTGTTGAATCAGTTTTTATTTCTGTGTAAAGTTCATAGTGCCTTATTCACCTCATAGGCGCAGTCGGCCTATAATTAATTGTATGAAATCTGTTTTTTGGCTTAGGAATCCTCACTTTCTTAGATAACTTTCACATCACTCAGCAGCAGGCTAGTAGCTGCTGGTCTTATGTATGTTTTGTTCTTTGCTTTTGTGGACAAGGGGCATTTTTCATTAAGAAGCAAAGTTACCGCTTTAGGCGAATTAGTGCCACCAAAAGGGAGCCTTTCGAAGATGGGCGCTGAGTGGCCTGCTGGCCGCTCTCACCAGCTAGAGCCTCCCACCTACAGCCAGCCGTGAGGGGCAAACATCAGAATCTGTCTGTGGCATAGGGACAATTCTTCACGTCACAGGCCTTGGTCATCACTCACAAACAACCCCAAATAGTAATTCTGGGACTCTCAGGGTCATTCTTTCTACATCGGTGTGTGTGCACATACGTGAGATCTACTTAAAGGCACCTACGGACACAGGTATGGTAAGTGCTTGGTCCCTCCCTAGCTCTCTCCCACTGACATCATGTTCCAGAAGCTAGAGGCAGGATCCAGACTGATTATTATTTTTTTTTTTTTTAGCAAGTTTTTTTTTTTTTTTTTTTAATGTTGATTTATTTAGAGAGCAAGCACTCGGTGGGGAGGGGCAGAGAGAGAGAGGGAGAGAGGGAATCCCAAGCAGGCTCCACACTGATAGTCCAGAGCCCTACTTGGGGCTCGATCTCACAACCATGAGATCATGATCTGAGCTGAAATCAAGAGTCAGGCACTTAACCTACTGAGGCACCCAGGTGCCCCCAGGCTGATCATTGGTAAAACACATGGGGTATCAGACCCCTAGACCTGCTACGATGCCTCCAGCTTCCATCCATGGATCATCTTTCCAGTGCCTCTCTTGTTCCCCTAACCCTCCCATCTCTCCCCTGCCCGAGCTGGGGGGCCTTTGGGGACTATCTGAGACCAGGTTCCGGGTCTGGTAGGCAGTGGGGGGATACCAGCATGAGGAGGTAGTATAGTCACAGCCTCCTGGCTCCCCCGGGCCTCGTGTACCCACCCCCTGAAAAGCAACGTGCCTGCCCTATTGAGGTATGCCAGCTTCCCAGGCTACATTCTTTTCTCTAAGGTCTGAGCCTTTGCTCATAATGCGCCTCAAACTGGAATATTCAATTCGTGTGTGCTGATGCTTAGTCGTCCTTCCAGATCTGCTCTCCAGGGACGCGCCTGAGGGGCCTTCCCAGGCTAGCCACCACCTTACCCCCATTCTGGCCCCTCGGGCACAGGAGTTGCCACAGCGCTGTGTGCACCTCTCTTCCCCAGACCATTGTGAATTTGCAAGGGCCCGTGCTGTGTCTGTCTCAGAGTAGAGTGCTCCAGTGTGGACCCTGTGCCATACCCAGATCCTGATCAGTCTCTACCACCTTCTAGCCCTGTGGCTTTCGGCAGTTATTTTTTCATTCTTCATCCCTCAGTTTCTCTGGCTGTGAAATGGGGCTAGTTAATAGTAATTATCTAAATGTTTTTTGTCTTAAGTTTTATTTAAGTAATCTCTACATCCAGTGTAGGGCTCGAACTCCCAACCCCAAGATCAAGAGTCTCACGCTTCCCCGACTGAGCCAGCCAGGCACCCCAGTACTTACCTAATCTTGACCACAGTTCCAGAAAGTAGGAAATGCTGGGACCCTGACTTTCAGGACACTGAGACACAGAAAGATTAAATCATCTGCCCAAGTTGCCACGGCCGGTCCTCGGGGAGCCGGGATCCATCACCAGCCGGCGTGGCTGGGGAGCTGCAGTCCTCCCCTCGCCGGGCTCTGTTGTGCTGCACACATGGTAGCACAGTGATCCTGGGACTGTCCCCCACCTCCGCCTGGCTGTATGCCTCCTCGTCCATCTGTAGCATGGAGCCCTGGTGTGCGGGGAGGGCCGCTCAGGCCTTCTCCCTGCCAGAAGCACAGTGGCCGCAGCACCCAGAATAGCCCAGGCATCACGTTACTGAAGTCCCGCTCTTGTGATGAATTCAGCCATCTGTCTCGGGAGACCGCTAAGGCAGGCTTTTGTTTACAAAACAAAGTGGCTTATAGGCAGATTTGCGTTTTGTGGGGAGTTCGGTGTTTCAGGTGGGTGTCATTAAACCTCACCTTTGGAGATGAGTAATTTGTTTGTAACCTATTCTATAACAGGCCAACACATATTTTACTACAATTTAAGTAAAATTAATGAAGAAATGAGAACAAAGGAAGAACAAAGGTAACTAACACATAGTCCAGGAGTTTGATCTCTTCACAAAATGTGTAATAGAAGTTCACATACAATAGCTGGAAATAGACCATAGATTTGACACTGAGCTTCTTACCAGCAAGAGCAAAAACAAAAACAAAAACAAAAAAACCTCCAATTATCCAGTTTATGGCGGCCATAAGTTTAACCCACTTCTCATACTTAAGAGTCTTGTAATTAATACCTGAGAACCACTTGCCCCAAGACCTCTGTCCTTTGGCAGGTGTTCAGAGAAGTCTCTATAGCACACATCACAGGAAACCATAATACGTACTAAAAGAACATTCTGGAAGCCTGGGTTCCAATCTAGGTTCTACCAATCCCAAGCTAAGTGATCTCTGGAAACCATTAGGTTCCTTGTCTTTGTTCACTGGGATTTAAAATTGTATAAGCTTTTTTTTTATTGTAGAGCATATACTAGAAGAAAAACCATACCACAAATCGATTCACTTCTCTTATTTCAAGGCCAGAACTTTGGGTGAAAGCCTCAGTATTTGAAAGGTATACTTATTGGAGCAGTATTGGTTTGTAAAAGAGCCTCTGGACAGAAATTTCCCTTTTCTTCGGTTCCCCCACATATTTTTATGTCAGCTCCCTGCCCCCCACCCCCCAACCCCACTGTGCATGCAGCTCGAGAAGTTAATAATGGTGGCTACCGTCTGTAAATTGTTTCCCCTGCCCTGGGGCCGTGCACTGGTCCAGTCGTCATCCTATTTAGCCATCATAGCCATCCTATAAGATAGACACCATCACTGTCTCCATTCTATCAGTGAGGAAGTTGAAGCACAGAGTGGTGAAGTGCTCGTAGAAGATCACAAATCCACTAACTTCAGAGCTGTGGTATCAAGGCTCATGTATTTATCCACTTTTCCGGAAGATTCCTGGAGCCTGTGTGTCATTCACTCCTGGGCCAGTGCCCTCCTCTCTCTCCATAAATTCTTGGCCCGAAGTTTCAGAGCTAAAGTAGGTAGCCCCGAGTCTGCCACAACTCCTTCAGCTGCTGGCCCAGCATCTGTCTCCAGCTCTCTCTTACACCCAACTTTTGTACGCGAGAGGCCTTTTCCAAGTTGCGTGAAGAGAGGAAAAGGGATGAAACTGCTTCCGTGTTTTTGGTCCTTCCTTGAATACTGTCCTTTCTCCAGAAATATGTCTAAGCCACACTTTTCTTCCCAGACATGGCTCGTGGCCTTTGTCTGGCCACGAGATGATGGGATTCCTGGCTGCCAGACCACAGAGGCCTTCCCACCAGGTGCGGGGGGAATGCAGCTGTGGGCAGAGAAGCACGTGAGTCCTGCTGACTTCCTTCAGCAAGAGCCTGGTGACTGCTCCATGCCAGAGACCGGGCTGGCCAGTGGGGTCACAAAGACGACCAATGTTCGCCCAATGAGTAAATCCTCATCGTTCTGTTACATTCCATCAGAGAGCTATGAATAATCATTACCATTTGTGTTGCGTTTCCTGTGGCCCTCCACTGTGCCCTGCGCTCCATAATTTATCTCTTGTGATGCTCTTACCCATCTAGTGGGGTAGATACTGTTTGGTTCCCGTTATATAAATGAGGGGACTGATGCTTAGTAGAAAAAGCAGAGTAGTCCAAACCCCTACCCACTGGGTGATGGCTTGGCTGGCTCCGAAATTTGCACCTTTAACCACTGCTCTGTGAGTAGTGGTTGTAGGCTAAAAGGAAGGAGGGAGTGGTCAAGCCTGGCTAGGGAAGAATTCCCAGAAGTTGACTTTGGAGATCCTCTTTGCAGGGTGTGCAGGAGTTCCAGGAGTTCGGCACTGGTGGGAGGGGTTAGGTGTTGCAGAGAGAAGAGACGGGCAAAGTTACTGAGGCATAAAAACACAGTGTCTTTGGAGACGGAGAGCCCCCTCGAGTGGCCAGAGAGCAGGGTCAAATGAGGACCCTGGACACTGGGGCTGCAGGTGTCAGGCCACAGCCCCTGGTGTGATGGCTTATCTGTGTGACAGCAGAGTAGGTGACCACAAGCAGCGCGAGGGGCTTTCTGCAACCCTAATGGTCTCGTGGTCAGTCTTGCACATAACAGGGCGAAGAATCGCTGATTTGGAATGTTTTCCACCCGAAAAGGGAATTACCAGATACAGTAGTTTGCCCTAACGTAGAGCTTTCTCTGCCATTTTGATTATTATGGCTCCTGTAAGTTTGAAAGTGTGAGATTTGCTAGCCAGTCCTAAGGACGCACATCGAGCACCAGGCTGAAAAGAAATGCCTACCTGAACATCATTCACAGCTCAGAGAATTTTGTGAGAGGCTGCCAGAAGAGTCCTTCGGTATTAATGCTGGCTCGTGGAAATACACTGATGGTTAGAAGGAGCGTCCTACTAAAATAAAGCTGTATTTGAAAGTCTTGGGTCCTGGTGACGTCAGTTTAGCTTTCCCCTCGCATCAGTGTCCTAGAGTTACAGAAAGTTCTCCTCGTCTTCGCCCTGTGCCAGCCTCCCCCCCATCCAGGACAGGCACTGATAGAAGGTGGGAGTTTAGTACACATCCTGGTAGCAGGCTGCTCCGCTGTATCACAGCTCTCACCCCTGCCAGCTACTTGACCTTGGGCTCGGCTTTACTGCTTCGTGTTTCTTCATGAACAAAATGGAGGGGAACCGTATTACACGTGCCATAGACGTGATTCCCGTGATGTGCGTATACCTTACCTCACTCACAGTAAGTGCCCAATGAGCGGTAGTCGCTATTATTGATAATTGCTATCGGGCCATCATGATGGGCAGTGAAAAGTCTGTAGACTCACGGTGGAGACTTCCAGGTACGTCATGTAGCCATGTGACTTACAGCCATTGTTCACTTACCCTCGTTTCCTCATCTTCAGAATGAGGATAATGACACCAGCTGTTCATGTCATTGTGAGGAGGAGAAGCATTTGGGCAGCCGTAGGTGCTATGGAGCAGACCCGCCACGTAGGACGCAGAGCTCAGTGCTTTGCCTAGGGCTGTCCTCTGCAGCCGCCCTCCTGTTTCTGAGCCTCCTCAGCGAAGCCCCTTCACGGCGGCACCTGGGAGATACTGTGGGTGTCTAGGGGACGAAAGGGACCTTGGGAAAGGCAGGCAAGGAAATGAGCTAGAGCACGGAGACCACCGCCCCCCCTGCAGGTTCGCCGGGATTCCTCCAGGAGAGCCTGGCAGCTTGGGGCTCTGTGCTCCTCCCACCATGGGACGGATCACAAAAGAGCCCCCTTTATTCTAGCCAGGCTTTCCGCCTTCTGGACGCAGAGCACGTATCTGGTTCTGCCGCTCCGCCGTGAGAAAATGCATCAGCGTTCAGGTGCATGTCCCCCAAAAGGACTCTCTGTGTTCCTCTTACCAGTTAGACACGTTTTTCTTTCATAGCACCCAACCCTGTGCAACACTCCTCTCATCCCGCGTGGTCAGTATACTTGGTGTGTGTACGTCTCCCAGGCCAGATCACAGACTCTGCAAGAGCAGTGACATTTCATTTGCTTTTGTGCCTCCTGCTCCACATTCATGCCTTGCACACGGTAGACGCTTAATAAGTGCATGTTTGAACGATCAGATTCCTGGCCGGTTATCACCACCCTGCTGAACGGGGGCCACCTCCATGTGCATACACACACACACACACACACACACACACACACAGAGTTTGTGGGTTGTGTATTTCTTCTGAGTCTGGCTCCCAGGGCTAGTCTCCTGACACAGGAACCTCCAGGTGAGTTTGAGGTTTGACTCTTCTCTCCCTGCCCCCAAGCTGAGGACAAGATCCTGAGGCAGTAGGACATCCCCAAAGCCCCATGACCTTAGAGGCCTCGCCTGGGAGCAGGCTGCACATCTTTGCAACATACTCCTTTAATAGCAAGAAAAACATCGTCAGAACCCAAGCCGATGCTTTGGTTTTGTTTCGTTGTGTTTTGTTTTAAAGTTAGAAGTGCATACCGTTCTAGCTTGGGTTTTTTAAATTCCCTTCTGGAACCAAAGGGGTGCCTGTCTGCGAAGTCCTACATCCCTCTATTCCGTTTCCCTGTCTGAAGGTGTGACTCTGCCTCTGGTTTTCCCTGCAGGGAACGATGTGGGTCCATCATCGTCAAGTAAGACTGCAAATAAGTTTGAGGGACTATCTCAGCAATCGAGGTAAGCCGCCTTCCTGCTTTCTCCCCCGATGGGGATCACGGGTGACTGTTGTGAATTCTAGGAATGGGTTTTAGTGGCAGTCTACCCAAAGTGTGGCCCACCAGCCGGGGCTGGTCGTGAGGAGCTCAGTGTTCACAGTGGGCATGCTCACGTGTCTTGTGGCCAGTCGTGCGAGCCGCTCTTGCCCAGTACGTCTGTGAGCGGCACGGCTCTCCTCCATCCAGGGTCCCTGGTGGGGGGACAGACCCCACTTCCCTGATGTCACAGAGTCTTACCAGGAGGAGATTTTAATTTTAGTATTTTAACAAGTAGCTCTGTTTTGTTACTTTCCCTCTTGACTCCTTTTTGCGGACTTGGGAATGAAGGCAGTCCTCAGGGAAGCCTGACAGCCCAGAGGTTTTCAAACCTAACAGTAGGACTCTCTCCAAGGGCCCCGTTTGTGAGGTTTTCTTTGGCTATGCTGAAAGCAGCGTTCCTTCCTTCCCTCCTTTCACTGAAACAGGATATTTTGGAAGATCTTCTATGGGCAACATTCACCCAATCCCGACGCCAAGGGTTTTCTCTAGAGGCCCGGTCTGAGATAAAGACACAAAGACACTTCCAGCCCCAAAACCTCGGGGAGAGAGAGTCAGCTGGCGTGCCGGGGTAGCTTTCCAGAGTTTTATCAAATGAGACAGAAACAAAGTCCTCATTTATTTTAGCACCCCTGCCCCATTTGGTCTTTACAGCCTCACAAGATAGGCCAATTACTATTTCCTCAGTTTTACAGATGAGGAAACAACCCCGAAAGGTTGAGAGGTTAAGTGGTGGCAATGTCAGAGCTGGACGCAAACAGCTGTCCTCCAGACTCTGCATCCCATCGTCCCCTTCCCTCGCGTCCCGCCTGTCATTCCCATTCCATCGCCCGTCCGCCCCCCTCTGGGGGACACAAACTTCAGTTCTGGGGTCTTCTTCCAGAGGGGCAGAGCGTCTGACACGTACAGAGTGCTTTTTGAACGGAATCGGGCTGCTCGCACGCACGCACACACACACACACACACGCGCGCGCGCACAGCAGCGGCCTCGTGTTCATTTCCGTGGGAAGAAGCCCGGGCCCACAGGTGTTCAGTGGTGGCCCAGCCGGCAGGTGCTTCCCTGAGAAGAGGCCAAGGTCGGAACACACGCTCCAGAGGTGTTTGAGGCGAAGCCCTGTGTGTTCACTGTTTCCAGATTCACGGGGACTTCATGGCCCTCCCTGGCCTGGGGCCAGGGGATCCAGGAGCTGAGGAGAGAGCAGTTAGGACCGAGGGTGGTTGGAGGCCAGCGGCTGAGAACACGTGCACTTCATCATCTTTGACTCTGTGTTGTTTGGTTGGCTTGGCTTTCCCTCTTCCTTTAAATGCAGTTAGGAGAGAAAGAGGAACAAGCCAATTCTTAGGACATCATAGGACAGAAAAAGACGAATGAGAGCTTGAAAGGGGCCCTTGGCACAGAGGACTTGGGCGCTCGGCTGCTGTTGCTCTGGGAGTCTGCAGTGCTCGGTGTCCTGAGAGTAGCTACCGCCTCCCGCTGAAGCCAACAGGTGCCACCTGCAGCCCGTGCATTTCAGCGGTGGCAGGGGCGTGGGGAGGAACATTCGATTATTTGGACCACCTGGAGTGGGCTTCTGTTCCCGAGACTTGGGTGTTTTTCCCCACTCGTTGTGTGTAAGTGCTCCAAGAGGAAGGAGAGCTCAGGGAGAGCCTGGGGGTCTGAGAACCCAAACGATCTGCTCTGGGGCCATGGAGGATATCAGGGCTCTGGCGATGGACGGAGAGGGGTCTGAATTTATGTCCCTCCTCCCCCACCCTGGCCTGCCTTGGGACCCTCTGCTGGTCACTGAAACTCCACAGACTTCAGTTTTTCCTCACCTGGACATGGGGGCCGAAGACTTAGGTTGAGAGACTGTATCCCATGAGAGGACTGACTGAGGTTTTATGGGGACAGATGCTCTCAGTCGGTACTTCTGTGGACAGGTGTCCAGGGAGAAGGGCAGGCAGTTTTCACTTTCACAGGCTTGGCCTTTTCATCCTGTCCTGGGTCCTCCCTGGCCAGGCAAATCTTGAATTGTGGGAAATAGACTGTAATCTTTCATTAAAGAAATTTTGGAAGGGTTTTTAGAGAATTCACCAAACTCCTGTGATTTCCTTGAATATTACATCATTAATGATATTCTAGCATTTTGAGATCCTAAATGATTCTTATTTATTAATCAGCACCGGCTCTGCAAAGACTGCCCTTGGCCCAAGAGTTCTTCCTAAACTACCTCAGAAAGGTAAGACTCCTCTCTCTCGTGTTCACCTAACCGGAGTATCACCGTGCCCTCCAGGGGACAGGTGTCTCTGTCTCTTTAGTTCATGGCTTGGTCCCAGACGCCTGAAGCAGCACCTGGCAGGTGCCCAGTTAATGTTTGTTCAATGAAGAAGGATACTTATAAACTCCGATTCTGTGGTTAGCAAAACACCACACTTTTCCCAAAAACCGCAGTCCTTCTCCAGAAGGCACGTGATCATCCCAGGGATGGGCATGCCATTCCTTCCCTTGCACACATGGTCAGAGACCTGGGAACCAGCACCAGCTCTACCGCTCACTCACCATGCCGCCTGGACGGTGGACCCGGAAGCTTCCCGAAGCCTCCAAGTCCTCACTTGCAAATGTGGGCAAGAATGCCTGCTTCGTGAGGCTTCGTGGGGACGAAATGAGATCATGCTTCAGAAAGCACCTTGCTGCTGGGGGGCACAGAAATTCTTCCCTGGGATGGCACCCCTCATGCAAAGCAGAGGGACGCATGCTCTGAGAAGGACAAGAAAGCAGTGTCTCTAAGTGCTGCCTCCTCTCCAAGCAGAGACACTCGGTCCTTTGACCAGATCTTCTTTAATCCTGATGGAGCTTTTCATCCGTAAGACCAGCACGTCCCGTCACCTTATCTGCTCCCTCTTCTTTGTTGCCAGCTCCTGCTTGGGAGCTGGGAGAACACCCCCAGACGTGCTTGGTTCATTCTGCCCGTCCTCACCTAGGCCCACAGGCCAGAGGGCCCACGTTAGGTGCCGGTGGAGGCTCAGAGGACTCGTGGCTGCTCCGTGGGTTTTGGTGGCCACGGCAAGACCTTTGACCCCAGAAGTCAAAGTGAGGGATTCGTGGCGGAGAGCTGGGATCCACCCCGCTCCAGAGGTCTTTAGTAAAGTGACATATTTGGAGGGGTGCTGCCCAGGCTCCTGTGTAGTACCAGGGAGTCCCAGGTGGCTGCCAGTTCATTCTCCAAGGAACACAAAGGAAGCGTCCCCTGGATTTACGAAGTCTTTATCTCAAGTCATTGTTTTATTGTTGTTGTTGTTTTTTAACCTCAGCCCAGAGGGCTGTCCTGATCCCAGAGAAGTTTGAGGTGTTTCCCCGGCCCTGTCGCCACTCCTCCACAACCGGCCCCACATTCAGCCCTGCACTCTTCTCTGCCCATCACGCCTCACCACTGATTCCTTCCACCTGCCTGTCCGGCTCCCTTCCTCCTGCACCCAAACCCTGGCGATTCTTAGCCCCTTCTGTGACACCCCCACCCTGGCCACTGCCACCTTCTCACTGTCCCACATCCTCTCCGGAGCCAGAATCTCCCCGAGTGCTCTCCCTCACCTTCTGCGCCCCTGCTGTGCTGGCTCTGCCCGCTTGACCAGCCCTGGGCTGACTCCACGCACTTGGACGTGCTGGAGAGGCACAGTCAGGACCGTAGAGCAGTCCGAGAAGTGGTCAAAACCCTGAGCTCACACGGGCCTCGGGTGCGACCTGGTGCCCTCCATCCGCGGGATCTACTGACTTGCCACCACCATAACCCTCCCGTCCTTCACACCTCCTGTTCTCCTCGCTTCTGCTTTCTCCGTGAACAGGACGTAAGCCCACTCCACCCCACGCTCACCACCACATGTCCCCGGCTGCCTGCACTTGGCGCCCAGGAAGCAGCAGGCCGTGTCCTCATGTGGACCCCATGCTTATGCACTAGCCCCACCCCCCCAACTCTGGAACGGTGTTCCAAGCTCGTGCTCTCTCTCTCAAAAAATAAAAATAAAAAAAATTAAATAAAATAAATAAATAAATAAATAAATAAAAATAAAAAATTTCTTAGTACTTTCAAATACCCAGTTTACATTTCTAATTATCTCATAAATGCCTGTCTTTTTTTTTTAATTTTAGAGCTCGAGTGGGGAAGAGAGGGAAATGGGGTGGGGGGGGTGGGCAGAGAGAGAGAGAGAGAGAGAAAATCCCAAGCAGGCTCCACTCTCAGTGCAGAGCCCCACACAGGGCTCCATCCCACAACCCTGGGATCATGA
The DNA here is from genome assembly GCF_028018385.1 of Neofelis nebulosa. NCBI lineage: Eukaryota > Metazoa > Chordata > Mammalia > Carnivora > Felidae > Neofelis > Neofelis nebulosa. The sequence continues at coordinate 72,167,116 of NC_080795.1, read as the reverse complement.
CCTGAGCCACAATCAAGAGTCGGACGCCCAACCAACTGAGGCAACCCACACCCCCCCCCCTTTTTTTTCTTTAACAAATCGTTTAAGACAAGATAGAATGAAATAAGGTCCACATGTTAACACCTGACTGATTTGTCTCTTGAGCGTCTTGGCTCATGGTTTCCCTTGCATGTCTCTCCTTTTCCGGTGATTTATTGTGGAAGGAACTGGGTTACCTGTCCTCACAGGTTTCTCCGGTTTGGAATTTGCTGACCGCATCCCCGTGCGGTTGTTTTCACACGTGCCTGTATTCTCTGGTTCTCCTGTCAGTTGGAAGTGGGACCTAGAGACCCAGTCAGATACAGGTTCAGACCGTAGCAGAGCTACTGCCTGGGGGCTGGGTGTCCTTTTGTCCAGAGGCGGACGCCGTCTGATGGTCTCTCTTTGTGGGAAGCGTGCAGCTGTCAGTGCCCAAAGCCCGGATCCAGTCCTCCCCCCTGTCAAAACCACTCCGCGAGGCCGGTGGCCGGCAGTCGAGTATCGGCCCAATGTCACACAAGCCTGTGTGCAGCAACCCCTTCTGTCGGGAGTCTGGGCCAGGAGTTTGCAGGGTTTTTCTTCCTCTGCCTCCTGTTCCTCAGTTATGCTCTTAGAAGCCATTCTCAGGAGTAGAATGATCACGGCCAAGGGAAGAGTGTTTAATAGGCCGGACTCTGGGTCATGTTGCTTTTCAAAGGGGCTGTATCCGCGTGCTTTCCACCCAGTCCAGCCCATGCGAACCAGCTACACCATAACCTCCCAGGTTTCTGCAAGGAGTGGGGGTGGGGGGTGGACTTCTCATTCCTTTTTTGTTCTTACTGGGCCTCACTCTAGCAACGTGCTCTCTGGAGTCCAGTTTGCGGGGAAAATCAGCTTGTCAACCCTTCCGAGTTAAAAAGGCAGTTCAGAAAGGACTTTTAATTCGAGAGGGGAAAACGCAAAACCAGCTTGGAAATAGAATAGCCAAAGGTTGGGCAAGCTTCCCTAGGGAAGAAACCCCTTATCTTGTTTCTACCTATTACAAAAGTACATGTATTCATTCCAGAAGGTTTTCAAAAAATACAACCAAAAAAAGAAAAACACGAATCACCCGAAGTCTTCTATCTGCCCATATAAAAACAATTTGGTATATATCCTTTATTCTGTGCTTTGTTTTAGGTTACGATTTAAGCTGGAGTTGTTGGTTTGTTTTTTTTCACACAACAAATCAACAACATTCTCCATAACAAATTACACACCATCCGGCTTTTACCGGCTGCATCATAGTCCATTGTCTGGTGCCATGAGGGGCTACGTAGGCCTGGTCGTTCTACGTCCACACAGCATGAAGCTTTGGCGCTGTGACCGGTGCAGTGCTGAACATTCAAGCACGAGCATCTCATGGCCTGGCTTTGATCCTTTTTCTAGGATAGATTCCTTGCACTGGAGCTGCATGGTTTGGGGTTCTCTCTGCCCAGGACTTAGTGTCTGTTCCCCCAGGAGTGGCTCACAGAGAGGCTTGCCACGCCCACCGCCTCGGGGGATCCCCCAGCTTTGCCCCGTCATTGCCAGCCTCTGCCTTGCGCTCACCCCGTTGGTGACTTGCGAGAGAGGAATCTGGCTTGCTTGAACTCTTTGAGCTCAGCCACACCAGCTGGAGCTCAAGGGCCAGCCCGCGAGCAGCGTGCCCTTGAATTTGATTTCCTTAGGAAGGGACATGGCTGAGCAGGCCATGAGCAGAAACAGCTACGGTACAGCCTGTGACAGTTTACAACACCAGCATTCACCTTTTATTTCTTTTTTTTTTTTTTTTAAATAAATTTTGAGAATATCTTTGGGAATATGTTGTACTTTTAGAATAGCGTCCTTAGTTTGACTTACTCCATGTGCCTTAGTCAGCTACTTCCTTGCTGAATGAATGTCTACTGTGTACTTGGCTCTGTACCAGGAGCCCGAGTTATAAGAATAAGTGAAAATGTGAACCCTCGCCTCCAGCAACCCTGTCTGACAGTGTGATAATGCTCTTATATAATGCTTAGAGCCTGCCAGGTCCTGTTGGCAAACTCTTGACCTGTACTGACTCATGTTTTAGAAATAAGGAAGGTGAGGCACAGGGAGGTTGTGTAATCTGCCCAAGATCACACAGCAGGTAAGTACCGGGTGGAGTGGCCTTGGACATGTCCGTAGGATCTTGGGTCCTACCAGTAGAGCTGTGGGTATGGTTTGACGAACTGGAATCCCCAGGCGGTGCAGTATTCCGGCCGCAGCCACACAGGGAGTGGGGGGGACCTGCCTAGGAAATCCTCCCAAACACATTAAATAGGCAGAAAACAAAGTTGCAAAGTACGTGAAAATGCCACGTAGGGTTTTTAAAAGATACATTCGTAAGTAGAAGGACCTGTGTCACCAAAACGTTGCAGAGGTTACCTCGAAGGATTGGGGTGGGTGAGGGGAGAAGCCTTTTCATCTCTTACCTTATGTAGCGTGTGAAACGTGTGAACGTGAGGAATTCATCATAAATTATGAGACAGCCACAGAACAGAACGCAACATTAAAAAGTACATACTGTTGCCAAAGGAACTTTATTGAACTGGCAAATACTCTTCCTAAAGCAGCATATAGATAAAGGCAGATAAACATTTTATCTGTGGAAAACATACAGAAAAGTCCAGGAGGAAATATGACCCAGTACTGTATTTTTTGTTTATTTGGGAAGGAAGGGGCAGAGAGAGGGGGACAGAGGATCTGAAGTGGGCTCCGTGCCGACAGCAGAGAGCTTGACATGGGGCTCAGACTCCCAAACCTCAAGATCATGACCCAAGCCAAAGTCGGATGCTTAACCGACTGAGCCACCCAGACACCCTGTCCCCTTACTTTAAATGGCTACATTTAGGTGGTAGGCTTGTGGAAAACTTTATAACCTGTTTGTATTATGGTTGCTGTTTTTTTTTTTTAATTTAAACAGTCATGTTTTTTAAATTCTGGATTAGTTTGCACATCCCATTCCTACATAACTGAGGTGTGAAATAACACACTGTAATGTGGACGCCTTCCAAGCCTCCAACTTTTATCTCCTAAGGACGGGCAGTGTGTGCCTGGGTCCGGCCCCGGAGCAGCCACTCACTGTCCCTCGGTCCTCCTGGGGACTGATGGATGGAGGGGGCAGCACTTCCCCGCCTCGTGGTGCCCTCCAGTGACCTCCCTCTCTGTGGTTGCTTCCCACAGTGGCACTAAGGAAAACAGAAACCAGCCATCACCTCTCCCTGGACAAAGCCAACATCCCGCCCGAGATCTTTCAGAAGTCCTCACAGTTGGCAGACTTACCACAGAAGCCACCACCCGGAGACCTACCCCCGAAGCCCACAGAACTGGGTCCCAAACCCCAAATGGGAGATTTGCCTCCTAAGCCGGGAGACCTGCCCCCCAAGCCCCAGCTGGGAGACCTGCCCCCCAAGCCCCAGCTGGCAGACTTACCCCCCAAGCCACAGATGAAGGACCTCCCTCCCAAACCGCAGCTGGGAGACCTGCTGGCGAAGTCCCAGGCTGGGGACGTGTCGCCCAAGGCCCAGCAGCCCCCAGACGTCACCCAGAAGTCACACACGGTGGATCTCTCCCCGAACGTGCAGTCCCGAGACACCATCCAAAAGCAAGCATCCGAAGACTCCAACGACCTCACGCCCACTCTGCCAGAGACGCCCGTCCCGCTGCCCAGGAAAATCAATACGGTGGGTAGGCGCCGCGTTTGAGGCTTTCGTGAGCCCGCTGCTGCGCTCCGGGGCCCCGCGGGAGGGCACGTGCTCCAGCGGGCCCAGAAGCAGCACAGGCCTGCTCGCCTCCCCTGGCATCGAGCCAGAGCAGAGCCCGGCGGTCAGGGACACGGGCGTTGCACTCCAGCGGGGGGGCCTCAGGACCTGCCTTCGGCGCACGCTCCGACTGCGTGACCTGGGCCCGTTACCCTCTAGGAGCCTCAGTTTCCCCGTACACAGAAAGGAGCCAGTGCAGTCACCAAGCCAGCTCACAGGCAGTTAAGTGCAGTGACAGTGGCACCAAGCTGGCACCTTGCAGACAGACACTCAGCTCCAAGAGCCTGGAGGACCAGAGTCCTCCTCTCCTAGAGTCACAGGAGAGCAGGTTCCGTCTCCGGATTCTGCAGATCTGCTCTCTGCTTCTCGCCGCATCTTCCTGGAGGAGGTGGAGGCAAAGCCCAGGGGACTTGCACGTGCAGAACTCGGTTGAAATCTCACACTCCCTCGTTTTCATGAAACGCTTCCTACTCTGTAATATGTCGGTTTTATTCTAATATAAAAATGCTTTTTGCCCAAAAAACCCTTCTTTGGGGCAGGGCTCCAGGAAGATTCAGCGTGCCGTTGGTGGGGGGCACTGGCGGCCCAGGCCAAGGAGCACAGTCCCCGAGGGAGCAGAAGGGCCGCCCGCTGCGTGCGGTTCTGCCCTCGCCCTCTGTAAGAACAGCGTTGCAGCAGAAGTGTGTCCCTTCCGCCCCGGAGGAGAGGAGGGACCAACACAGCCCCTGTCCACGGCTCGGAGGCCGCCCTGGGCGGTGTGGCACGTGCGCTCACTCTCCCCGGAGGCAACCTCCGAGACCCCGGGCGCCGCTGCTGGCCTTGCCGGGTGCAGTTTCCGGCCCACACCACGCGCTCGCACGGTTGTCTGACGCTGTCGTTTCATCCTCCCCATTGTAAATTCTCGCCTACGGGCCTCGGAGCTCAGACGCCTTGGCCGCCGCTCCTCCAGCGTCACCGGCCGCGGGAGGGGCTGCAGAGAGGAAGGGGGTGGCTGAGGGACAGCCCAGAGCATGCAGAGGAGGAGTCAGCTGACCCAAAACCCTGAGAGACACTGCTCGGTTTTGGGGGGTTTTTAAATGAGAGAGAGAGAGACACAGCACAAGCAGGGGAGGGGCAGAGAGAGAGGGAGACACAGAATCCGAAGCAGGCTCCAGGCTCCGAGCTGTCAGTACAGAGCCCGATGTGGAGCTCGAACCCACGAACCGTGAGATCGTGACCGGAGCCGAAGTCGGCCGCTCAACCGACTGAGCCACCCAGGCGCCCCACACCTCGCCTTTTGTAATACTAATTATTTAACGAGCAGGGCACCAAAAACCTCCTTTCGAAGATGATTTCTCTATTTCCATCTTTCTGTTTGCAAAAAACCAGAACAGATAAAAGCCCAAGGGAAAAGTGATCAGACGTTAAAACACTGTTGGGAACTGCCTGGAAGCCTCCCACCCAGGCCGCTGCATCCTGGTTCCCCAGCATGTGCTGACTTGGTACTTTGCGTGAGGGGACTGAGAAATGTGTTCATGTCGTGCGTTCAGTCTGCAGAAGATGCGCATTCTTCTTTACATCATGTTTCCCGGCACCATTTTTACCCTCTGCTGTCATCTCTGCAAGCTGCTGTTGTGGGTGGGGGGAGGGCAGGGTGCCTCATGGCTTTCGGTGGAGCTGCGTTTTGATCCCCGCCCGTAATTTGCTCCGTCCCAGAGCTCGGGGAAGAGGGAGGCGGCGCACAGCACCTGGGCGCCTGGCAGACCGGCCTCCCCTCCCACAGGGGAGAAGTCGAGGCTCGGGGAGGTTAAAGCCCACGCCAAGGTCTGCGTGTCCTTTTTTCAGCTAAAACCCAGTTTCTTTATTGAAGGGCAAAAACAAGGTGAGGCGAGTGAAGACCATCTACGACTGCCAGGCGGACAATGACGATGAGCTCACCTTCATGGAGGGGGAAGTGATTGTGGTCACGGGGGAGGAAGACCAGGAGTGGTGGGTACGTACCAGGGTGCGGGGGGTAGGGGGCGGGGGGTGCCCACCCCGCGATGAGGAGCAGCGCCCGGCGCCAGGATCCTGCCGGCCGCCTCGCTTACCCTCTGGTGTGGTCGCTGGGTGTCTTCTGTCACCGCTGTCGTGCTAGGAACAGAGCCGTGGGGCTTCGAAACTGGCTCAGGAGAATTACTGCACGCATGTGCTTTACCCTTGTTATCATGCCCCCCGTGAGCCGCAGGTATTTGCTGCCGTTTCACTGGAAGAGCTCAGGACAGTTCACCATGGTAGGCAGCTGGATTCGGGAGCGTCTCTGACCCCGACGCCCGATGCCCTGCTCCCCAAAACACACCGTCCCGGGCTCAGGCTCGGAGGCCTGCGTCCCTGTTTACCACTGCCCTGTCCCCAGGCTCGGTCCTTAATCCACCCTGCAGGCCGGTCTTTGTAAAGTGGGCCATCAGACCTTCCTCACTTGATTTTAGAGGATTAAGTAAAAATATCTATAAAAATCCCTTTTTCATTAAAACTGCTGCCCAGGTGTCAGAACGGAAAGGCACCATCACCCTCACACAGCGGCTGTTTGGAGATTCTCGGTGGCTGTAAGGGCAGCCGACAGGTCTATGCTGTCCTGGCTGCCACGGGAGTGGGCCTCCCGTGACAACTGGCCGGAGGCATCGGGGATGGTGTCCTCTGATCGTTCCCAGCATCAGCCTGGAGGTTCTGCTTCCTTGGCAGCCTGCACCCCACCTGCCCAGAGGGACCCCGTTCTGTCTGCTGGGAAGGGACCTGTGGTTCACAGTTGCCAGCAGAGCCTGCTAGGGCCCAGAGCACACGTGCACGTATACACACACACACACACACACACACACGTACGTGTGTACCTTTGGCTTTTCTGCCTTTGGGCCTGGAGTGACTGCAGATTCTCGATCACAGCGACAGAGATTTTGCTGGGACTGAAGCAGCGGCGCTGGGGACCTGGGAAGCGGGGACGCTCTGGGCCTCTGGCAAGTAGAAGCCAGGGTGCTGCAGTGCTGGGAGAACAGAGCTGCTGGCCTGGGTGTCAGGAGTGCTGAAGCTGGGAAGCCCCGGCCGGAGGGATGAGGTGCCTCCCCCCTGCTCCAGAGGGACAAGTGGGGATAGCCCCAGGCCCCTCCTGCCTCTGTTAGGAAGGGGCCTCCTCCTGGGGTGGAGCCTGCTAGAGAGTCATGACAAGGAGATGGGCTCTGAAGACCCCGTGGGAGTCACTCACAATGCCCTGTGGCCTGGGATGAGGCATGTCCCTTCTGGAGGCCTGTTTCCTGCTCAGAAATGGGCCGTGAGTAACCCCTCCCCACAAGGATGCCCTTTGATGATACGGTGATGTTATTATAAGCAAGCGGCGACCAGATCCCTTGCTAAGAAAGTGGTGAGGACAGCAGAGGATCCAGAGGGAGTAAGTGGAAAGTTTGTAGTGTCAGCACATCTGCCAAAGCAGACATAAAAATAATGCCGTGCACGGCACCAGCGATTTCTGATGGACAGAACCCTCTCACGTGCCTGACGCCAGCTGAGTAAGACGCCCGAGGTGAGCAGGTCAGGTCTTACCGTTAGCTCTGCCTCCAAGATGAGAAGCCCATGCCCCACGGCCCAGGGGGGCCCCGGGGGCTGCCCCAGGTCAAAGAGCCGGTGAATAAAGGAACCAGCCCTGGGCTCCCCTCACAGCTCCTGCCTCAGCCGACGTCCACATTGCTGGTGTTTCGTAGATGAAGGTGAGAGCCGACCTGGTCCCTAACGCCACCATCCGTCCACTCTCTGCTTTTGTCCTTTAAAGCCAGTGTGCGTGTCGTCTTTGCTCTGAAGGCTCGTGACAGGATTCTCCTTCATGCAATTAATGGGGACCTAACTGAGCTAATTAGGAGGTTCTTGCTGGGCACTGTGGCTCACAGGCTCGGGCAGCAGACCGTAAAGTGACCCCAGGCCACCGTCCATCTCAGACCTTATCGGTCTCCTTCCCCCACAGCAGCCAGAACGAGCAGGTCTGGTCCGCAAGCCAGCCCTTTGCATCTGTGTGGGTTTTCGTGTAACCTCGCGAGGGTCCTGAGGAGAAAGGGTCCTTTAGCCCCATTTTTCAGACAAGGCTTAGCAAGGCTTGTGCGAGGAGGCTCAGCGGGAGAGCCAGTTGAGCGCCCTGGTTAAGAGCGCGGACCGTGGAGTCTGCAGCCCATGTGGGACCGCGGGCCCTGGGCGCGGACGCTCCCCTCCCTTGGGGCTGGCGTGCGGGCGCCGTGAGGTCCTGGAGAAGCGCTGAGCGTGTCCTACCTTCCTCTGTTATTGCTGCACGTAGTTTCTTGTCATTAGCGCCCTATAGCTCACCAGGTTGGGGGGCCACCCCAGGCCCGTGGGCCGCTGGCAGACTGACGACTCTTTTCTCCCCGCAGATCGGGCATATCGAAGGACAGCCTGAAAGGAAGGGGGTCTTTCCAGTGTCCTTTGTTCACATCCTGTCTGACTAGCAAAGAGCAGGACCTTGAGATTGTCCACATCTTCACGCAAGACTGCCGCCTCCACGTACTCCCGTGCACACGTGTATATAGCTGCTGTTACAGAACGAGGGACTCACTCCAGGGCCGCCTCAGGAGGGGAACGCAGTGTGTGTTGTAAATAGTCTGTGGTCTTCCGCCTTCGCCAGTATTAGGGTAGCCCTGGGACCCGGCGCGCCTTACTGGTTTGCCAAAGCCATCCCTGGCGTCTAGCACTTAACATCTCTATGCTGTTTTCCAAGCAGACAGACAGAAGCTGCTGGCTTCGCAAGGAGAAGTGGTCTCCAGCAGCCGTTGAAAGGCGTAGAATTGACTCGTGTTCCTAACAAAACAGTATTCTCCATTGTGTTACTGAAAACGCAACATTAGCAGAGAGGTGGGTTCTGTTCTCCAGGTGAAATTAGCTCCGTGACAGAACGGCCTGTAGCGGTCTGTGTACACGGTTCACAGCCACAAAAACCTACTTTGGTATTTATTACAGAGAAGTGCTCGGTTAAACGTAAGTGTTGCTCCTTCAGCAAAATAAAATACCGGCCCAAACCCTTTGGTGGCAGTTGACCGTCCCCACCGCCTCGGGCAGGCTAGGCGCGGTCGGTTTATCCTGTCTTACGGTGACGAGTGCCCGCCCCTGAGATATTACCTCATTATGCAGAAATAACATATCCTTCACGACTATTTTGACAAAAGCTTAAAACACATCTGGTGAAGTTCAACTTTCAGGAACCGAGGACCGCCAGGAAACATTAGCCTCTACATTATGCATGCATTTAGAAGCTTACCTGAAATCTGCCTTTTATAAAGGAACAGTACGGACAAGTTGAACTGTACATTTTTTAAACTTGATCGCCATTAAAGCAGAAATTACAAGGTTGCGACAATACCCGTTTCTAGTCAGTCATTTGGCCTTCTCAGAGCGTGAAGCTGCGTATCCCGTTATGAATTAGCATCCTCCCGATGTGTTAAAGCACCTGATACACCAGTTTAAATTCATTATTTTGTCAGTTTTGTCCTTGATCAATTTAAACCTGTAAAAGAGGATTCAAGAAGAATTTAACAGTCAGCCCTTCACACGGCTTCCCCCCGACCCCCCCCCCCATAGGATCCGGGTGCTGAAGCCAGCCTCCTGTTCCTCCGTGCTTTTGATGACACCCGAGGCGTAGGTGAGGCTTCCAGCCTTAAGCTGACTTCAGTAAACCCGTTCCCTTCAAGGCAGGTCGCGGCCAAGTGCTCGAACGCCGCCGTGAACCGGCGCTCTTCCCGCAGCGAGTCTCCCTCCGTGTTCTCTCCGTCCCAGTCGCGGCCATCAGGCCGCTGAGGGCGCCCTGCGCGCTCGGTCTTGTCCGTCGGTCTGGGTTCTGAAAAGAGCACGTTCTTTTCAGCGTTCCCCAGTCGGCGGGGCCGCCCTCCGGATTCCGAGGCCCGTGTGTCCTTGTGGCATCGCGTTTGCTTAAACCGCTTTGTTGGCAACAGCATAGAAAGCTGGTGTTTTTAAGCAGGGAACCTCGGCAGCGCGTGGCTTAGAAACGCTCGGTTCACAGACGCGCGCTCCCTCCCGCGCCCATGGGAAAAGCCCCCTGGACCACAGCGCTCAGGGAGTGGTAGGGAGCCCGGCTCTGCTGAAGGGATCGCCGCGAAAACTCCGAACACCCACCTCACAAAGAAACCTTGCGTGAACGCACCTGCACCGCGACTTCCCAGCTGTTCCTGGAAAGTGGTTTTGAGCAGTCGCTGGCCCGGCGGCCCCCGCGAGCCGCGCACAGCCCGCCTGCGTCAGGAGCCAGGCGGCTCACGGGGCCGTCGGCCCAGGAAGGCGCCGTCCCGAGTCACGGAGCGTCCTGGTTCATTCAAGTACGCGTTCCGAGTTGCACTGAAGAACCGTTCGTCTTCATGGCCTACGGTATTTTCAGCCGATCTCAAAATAAACTGGTTTTCTAAAAAACTCAAAACCTAGATGTCTAAAATTACACGGAGTCCTTGTCTGTTCTTTCTCCTCCTTCCACAGATGCAGTTGTTCCTTTGGGTTTTTTTCCGATACCTTCTGTGTTTTTCTTTCTGGTTTTTTGTTTTCCGTGAGGAATTTGCGTTCTGTCTAATCCAGCTTACCGCGAGACATAGGAAAGCTAGGGACAAGTACCTTTGGTGATCTTGGTCGAGTTTGAATCTTTGTTCTGAAACTCAGCGAGCCACTATCTGCAATTTTGTACATGATATAGTATTTTGAAGGTATGGAAACTTATGGGGAAAAAAAATAGTTAATTAGTTCTTTTTTCCCCCAGGGGGGAAAGTTACGTTCTGCAAATAGCCTGTGTCTTATTTTACTGTTGAACAGCAATTGCTATTTATTTTTTTATTGCCTAGAACTTCTACACGTTGTATAGGAACCCCGTAGTGCCGCTAGATAAATTCCAAACTCTCGTCTGGGTGTTACCACGAGGCATCAGTACACTTGTCATTTCACACGGAGTTAATGTGACCGTTTTTCAGTACTGTATGTGTTAATTTCTACTTTTTTTAATATTTAAAATTGCTTTTAAATAAACATATTCTCAGTTGATCCCAAACATCTGAAATCAAGCCATTTTGTGAGTCGTCCACTCTGTTCCATTCGGAGAGAATCAGGGCTCTTGCTTGGCTGTGCTTTGGGGCGGCGGGTGGGTGGGTAGATAACACGGCCATTCCTGTGTCAAAGCTTTGGAGACATAAAGATGTCCATCACTTTCCCGGGCTTACAAAACAAGTCCTCTGCATTTTGCCCACCCCCCCCCCCCCCACACCGCCGTTCCCACTCCCACCTCCATGCACCCACTTCTCCTTTTTATGTGCAGAGGGGAGAGCCCTGCCCCCCCAGCAAGAGGCACACACCTCTCAGCTTTACAGAGTTTAAAAAGGAGGGGGGTGCCTGGGTAGCTCGGTCAGTTGAGCGTCCGACTTCGGCTCAGGTCATGATCTCACAGTTTATGGGTTCGAGCCCCGCGTCGGGCTCTGTGCCAACAGCCTGGAGCCTGCTTTGGATTCTGTGTCTCCCTGTCTCTCTGCCCCTCCTCTGCTCATGCTCTGTCTCTCTCTGTCTCAAAAATAAATAAAACATTAAAAAAAATTAAAAAGGAGGCCCAGAAAGCCTCACTGCCCTGCAGGACATGCCGTGGCTGGTAAACAACCGAGTCTGGGTCCAAGTGAGTGGTTCTGGCCCCGGTGCCGTCCTAGGATCCATCGCAGCGTTCCAGCCTGGAAGCAGAGGTGGAAAACGGCTGGAGGCGACAACACTGAACACTCTCGAGTGTTGGCCTGGCATTCCTTCGGGTTCCTCGTTGGTGGAGGTTAGTGCCTATCACACACCTAGACCAGATAAAGCCTACAGACGGTGCTGACGGGGAAGATGGGCTTCGGTGTGGACACCAGTGACTATCAGGCTATTTCTGGGACAGGCTAATGTAATTATCCGGATAGTTCAGGCAAAGGGGAAGCCGGCTTTCTCTCGAATCAGTGCTGCAGTGGTTACATCGGTTCTATATTGTTTTAAACCTGGTAGGTGTCTGTCTGAAATTAACGGACTTGCCCCCTCGGAGGCAGCCCCTCCAGGATGCTGCGAGCTGCCTCGGACATTCCTCCCCCAGTGACGCCAGAAACCAGAGGAACTCTGATCTCCTTGCCTTCGGCCCTTGGAACACTAGATGGTTGATGAGCCTGTGTTTCCCGTATGCGCATTCAGTCTCCTGTGCAGCGAGAATCCTCTTGGGGCACATCTTCAGATGAGGAAATCTGCGCATGGGGCTGAAGGGACTTGCTCAAGGTCACTGATGGCAGCAGGGCGAGCCCAGGTCCCTGTGGCCTCGGCACCAGCCGCCTCCCACCCCCACTCGCTGCCCTACTCGTTTCTCCTCTTCCCCAATCCTAGATCTTCGTTCCAGAATGTGGCCTGCGTGGATAGTGGAGACGGTAATTCTAATTCAACCTCTCCTGTTTTGCCCCCTCCCCACTGCGTGTGTCCTCGCCCACCCGGGCTGGTATCTGACCTTTCCAGGTCTCAGCATGTAGGTAACTCAGGGCCGAGGGGCTCCCCTCTCTGCAGCTGACCATGTGCTCACTCGCACAGCCCCACGGTGGGGGACACGTTGAGTCCGGCCTGTCCAGCAGCAGCCTGGGCTGGAGGGGAGGTTGCCTTACCTTAAATATCCGAGCTCGTACATTCCCCAGGTAGGTATTCTCTGTGTGTCGAGACGATGCCAGCCCTGTAGTTGCAAAGACAAACCCCAAAGCTCTGTCCCTGAGAAGCCCTCGGGGGGAGGGGGACAGAGAAGCACTGATGACCGTGGGGCCCACCCGGTGGGGGGCGTCCCCGGGGCCCTCAGTCTGCGCTCCTGCTACAGGCCCGCACTGACCGAGAGGGTGAAAGGCACAGAGCTCGCATGGAGGCTGGCGGGAGAGCGATGCTCCCCTGCAACGGCTGGAGCAGCCCCCCCCCCCCAAGTAACAGGTGCACCCGCCTGCCCCAGTGACCGCTCACCTGCACTGAGGCCCTGGGGCACGGCCAGACTCACCTCTGTAGCACCAGGAACCTGGCCTGGTCTCCTCCCCTCTTTAAAGACGAGCAGGCTGCAGCTTAGGGAGGTCAAGTCGTAACTGGCCAAGACTCAAGTTGCTACCAAAGGGCGGGGACCAGACTTGAGCCCTGAGGTCAGGGCCCGTGTGGCCACCAGCCATGACCCCGCGCTGCCTGTGTGCTGCTAGTACACTCCCTGGCTGCCATTTCTGAAGGGAACTTGGGTCAATGCCACCCCACCCCCAGCCTTCTATGGACAGGTTAGCCCCACAGGCAGGGGTGAACCACGAAGTGCAATGAAGTAGGCGGATCCAAGGGCCCTGCGGGGGAGTATTCCTTAGATCTGCTCTGCAGCGGGAGCCAGGGGTGGGGCCGGCACGCTGGGGGGGGGGGGGGGGGGGGCCTGGTGCGCATAAAAGTGACCGGAAGGCAACAGTGAGCAAGCCAGTGTATATCTGTGAGCACAGCAGCCCCGTGTGCAAACATTGAAACACTTAAGCTCCTGAAAACAGGAATTAAAGCTCAGATAAACACAGCTGTTTTGCAAAAACCTTACCCCACAGCAAACCCTAGGCAGAGGCTCAGGAGGCCAAAACTCTGACCTGCAAAACCGCCTGGGGAGAAAGCTTGCCGGTGGGCAAGCTTCTGTGGGCAGAATTTTAGGTGTTGCTTCACAGGTCCAAGTGGATCTCAGAATAAGCCTTCCGCACGCTGAAAATACGTTAGGGGCAGGTTCTCAGGCTGGGTGGCTATCATCATCAGGGCGGGCGGGGAGAGGGGGCTTCAGTATTCGAGTCAGACTCCGGGGCCCTGTGCCTGGAGATTCGGGGTCGTTCTGAGCCTGCATCTAGCCGGCATCCACAGGTGATTCCCACGCACCAACCGGGGGCGCGGTCCCCGTCATCCTCAAAAACGACAGGAACTTGAAACCCCACTTTCCCCAGGGACAGGTGAGAAATCAGAACCACAAATGTGCGCAAAGCTCGACACGCAGTTGGTCCTTGCTAGGCATCCCTTGAGTGAGTGAACGCAGGAACCCGGCAAAGGCACTGGCCGTTGGGGGAGGGGGAGGGTCACGTTAGCAGGGGAAGCATCGTGCTTTCAAGGGCGTGGGGAGCACCCACCCCAGCGAGGGCCAAGGCCAGGGAGCCTCTGATCCACATTTGCTCTGCCCACTTGCACTGCATACTGCTGACTCCCACCCAGTAAACAGGCGGCTTGACAATGGACCTCTTTTTATGGCGCACTAAGCCTCAGAACAAAGATTCACAAGAATGCATTGTCCAAATGTGCAAGCTTCGTTCCTGCTCAGCTGGAACCACTTAGAAAACTCAGACGCCAGGACTCCCCTGGCCTGCCCTGCCGCCTGTACCAGCAGGGATCTCGTTTCACGGCTCCAGAGAGAAAGCTCTAGAGGTGACAGAGCAACAGGTGTATATGCCGCCTTTCCTGCTTTCCCTTCCAGGCTAGTGTCGGCGGCCTGGGGTTCACTTTCCCGCCTGAAGCCAAGGCCTGGTCTGCTCCGTGCCAAAGTGGAAGGTGCTGGGGTGGCGGGCCAGCTTGCAAGGAGAGGGAAGATAAGGCAGGAGGCAGAAAATAGGAACAGAGTGAAAGTGAGATCGGCTGAGAATCTGTCTACCGAAGCTGAACTTGCCCCTGGACCCGTAGACTCCCCGGGAGAAATGCGTGCTCGTGCTGGCCGAAAGAATAGAGTGTCCTTAGCAGGACTATTATAACGGTAGAAACCTAGAAACTGCCCAAATGTCCATCAACGGTGCAACGGCCGTGTAACCTGGGGATTCATCGCACCATGTGATGAGGATGATCATTATACAGACAATAGAGGTGAATGTCCCAGGGTCGAGTGCAGGACGCCAGACTCTAAATTAGAGTTCACCTTCGATTCTACCTAACAAAAAGAAACAACGTATCCGTGCGGTTACAAGTCGGAATCGTGGTTGCCCAAAGGGAATCCTGCAGGGGACGCTGGGGGACAGACTTCGGGGTACAGATCCTATTCTATTTGTTCCTCGGGGTGCAGCTCACACGCTTCTTCACTTTGTGAAAATTCACTGAGCTGTTCACTTCTGATACGTGCGCTTTCTTCATGAGTTATTCTCAGTGGCATGCTGATAAATGTGTAGCCAGCTCTCAAAAAAGTAAAATATTTAGAAGCCCTTATCTGTAGCATCTCCCAATTCTGGCAGTGTGAGTGTCTCTAGCACGGCTGATTACAAACTGCTAATGTGATGCCCCTGAATGCCAGGTCGGGAAAAGAGGCGCAGATTGTCTAGTCCATCCTTGCAAATTGGGTTGAGCCAGCTCCAGGGGTCTGCTGGTTGTACTTCAACAAAAGTTTTTTGTTTTGCTTTGCTTTGTTTTGTTTTGTTTTAAAGGAAGCCTGGGGCGCCTGGCTGGTCGGTAAAGCCTGTGACTCTCGATCTCGGGGTTGTGAGTTCAATCCCCACAATGGGCATGGAGCCCATTTAAAATAAAGGTTAAAGGGGCGCCTGGGTGGCTCAGTCGGTTAAGCATCCGACTTCAGCTCAGGTCACGATTTCTCGGTCCGTGAGCTCGAGCCCCGCGTCGGGCTCTGGGCTGATGGCTCAGAGCCTGGAGCCTGCTTCAGATTCTGTGTCTCCCTCTCTCTCTGCCCCTCCCCCGTTCATGCTCTGTCTCTCTCTGTCTCAAAAATAAATAAACGTTTAAAAAAAATAAAATAAAATAAAGGTTAAAAATAATAATAAAGGGGCACCTGGGTGGCTCCCTTGGTTAAGTGTCTGACTCTTGATTTCAGCTCAGGTCATGATCTCACAGTTTGTGGGTTCGAGCTCCGCATCGGGCTCTGTGCTGACAGCTTGGAGCCTGGAGCCTGCTTCGGATTCTCTGTCTCCCTCTCTCTCTGCCCCTCCCCTGCTCACACTTTCTCTCTTTCCTTCTCTCTCTCTCTCTCTCTCTCTCTCCTCCTCCTCCTCCTCTCAAAAATAAACATTAAAATTTTTTTAATTAAAATAATAATAATTAAAATTAAAAGCTAAGTCTGCTCGAATGCGAAGGTGAGCCCTTGATGACCTCGCTACCTGCTTAACATCTGTCACCTACCTCCCCACCTCTCTTCTTTTTTAAACATGCAACAGCTTGGGGCGCCTGGCTGGCTCAGTTCGTAGAGCATGTGACTCTCGATCTTGGGGTCGTGAGTTTGAGCCCCGTGTTGGGTGTAGAGATTACTTAAATAAAACTCAAACATATAACAGCTTCATTGCAATATAAGTCACAGATCATACAGTTTGCCCATTTAAAATGTACATTTCGATGGTGTTTAGTGTATTCCCAGAATTGTACAACCATCACCACACTTAACTTTAGAACATTTCATCACCCCAAGAAGAAACCCCGTATCCGTTAGTCACTCCCCATTTCCCTTCAGCTCTTGACAATTGGTAATTTACTTCCAGTCTATATAGGTTGGTCTCCTTTACACCTTTCATATAAATGGAATCATAAAATATATGGTTCTCTCTGGCTTCTTCTACTTAGCATAATGTTTTCAGGGGTCATCCATGTTGTCCAATATATCAGTATTTCATTTCTTTTCATTGCCAGGTAATATTCCACCCTATGGATGTACTTTGCTTTGTTTATCCGTTGATGAGCCTTTGGATGGTGTCCCCTGTTTGGACCGTTTTGAATAACGCTGCTGTGAACATTTGTGTGTCAGGTCTTGTGTGGGCATATGTTTTCATTTCTCATCCCTAAGAGTGGACATGCTGGGTCATGGGTATCACTGTGTGTGACCATGTGAGGAGCTTCGGACTGATTTCCACGGCGGCGCCCTGTGTTACACCCCCACCAGCGGTCCGTGAGGACTTCCTGTTTCTCCACGTCCTCGACAACACTGTTTATTATCTGTCTTTTTTATGAGAGCCTGCCACGTGGGGTTGGAGTGGTGTCTCATTGTGGTTTTGATCTGCGTTCCCCTGATGACTAACGCCATGGATCGTCTTTTCATGTGCTTCCCGGCCACGTGTAAGTCTGCTACAGAGAAGGCTACATAGTAACCTTTCCCCGGGTTAAAATGGGGATTGTCTTTTCGTTACTGACTTGTAGGAGGTTTATTTGTTTGAGAGAGAAAGAGAGTGAGCAGGGGAGGGGCAAAGGGACGGAGAGAGAGAATCCCAAGCAGGTAGCCCTTCATCAGCACAGAGCCAGACTCGGGCTCGATCCCACGAACTGCGAGATCATGACCTGAGCTGAAATCCAGAGTCAGACACTCAACCAACTGAGCCACCCAGACACCCCTACAGGAGTTCTTTATATATACTACATACAAATCCCTTATCAAAGATATGATTCACAAAACTTGTCTTTCCTTCTGTGGGTGGTCTTTTCCTCCCACTCTTGGACGTGAACGTGTCTTCAAGAAGGTGGAACTTTCAGGAGTCACAAACTCTGAAGCCTTCAAAGCCGGGAAAATAACCTAAATATGTGAGGTGACCTTTGGGATTTCTCTGGTAATACTGTTGTCCAGACTAAACTAAGCATTTCTACAGCCTCTAGAAGCAGAGCTACGGGCTTTGGAGTCTCTGGCCCTGGGTTTGAGGCTGCGTGCCTCCCTCACAGCTGAGCGAACGTGGGCCAGTCAGCCTGCCCCTCAGCCCTTAGTTTGCTTGTCCCTGAAGCGTGAACACCCCCACCACCCTCGCAAAATGGACAGAGGACAGACAACTTGGAACACTTCACGATAAACCCTCCTGAATAATGTGTCTCTACATGCCACTTTGATAAATATATTTTTTAATATAAGACCTGCATCTGGTCTGGTATCAGTTATTGGATCCATAAATAATTCCTCTCTCCCCGATATTTACACCAAAGAGCCTGTCACAGCTCCCTCAACCCTCTACTTTCAGATCATTCTTTTTTTTTTTTTTAATTTTGTTTATTTTTGAGAGAGACAGAGAGAGAGAATGCAAGCAGGGGAGGGGCAAAGAGAGAGGGGGACAGAGGATCCGAAGCAGGCTCTTAGCTGTCAGCACAGAGCCCCATGCGGGGCTTGAACCCGCCAAGCGCGAGATCCACGAACCTCAAGATCATGACCTGAGCCAAAGTGAGACGCTCAGTTGACCGAGCCACCGAGGCGCCCCTGCTTTTCATTCTTATTTCCTCAGGGGCCAACAGGAGTGTTTCTCAGCTTCTTGGGCCAAAAAGAACTTTACCAACATTTGAAACCAAAAGAAAGTGTTCTTTTGCTCTCCTTTCCAGAGGAAACCCTTCTGGCCCCTGTAAGGGTTTCTCGGTCTCCCCCACAGCACCACCCCCACCGCACAGAGGGGGAGCCCCTCGGGGAGTCTTGGGCCTGGTGCCTGCACCTTGCAGCCCTCACCCTGACGCCCCCCCCTCCCCCACCCTGCAGCCGGCGTGCCCCAGACGACGTCAGCTTGCACAGCTGCCTGGGGAGCAGGGGGCAGGGGGCAGGGGCCGCGGTCTCGGGTCCTGGAGGATCAGGCCTGGTGGTTCCGAAGCCAGACTTTCTTTCACACACAGCTTTCCTCGGGGGGCATGGACACATTGCTGAAGGTTGAGCTGTGAGTTTAAAAATAAAAATGAAACTCTGGTACAAGTTCCTCATCTCTGCCCCCTTGGGCTCTTAACGGTCAAGTCACTCCCTTCAGTGAGTCAGGCTGGGAAATGCTGATATCACCTCGGTCAGAGAATCCTCCCTGCAGGGCAGGCTTCCCGAGGCTCAGACCTGCTCCCTGGCACCGTGATCGTGACCGGAAGGCCCGACCAGCGGCCAGGAGGTCCTCTAGGGGCCAAGCAGAGAGCAGGGGCCCCGCTGCCCCGCGCTTTGCCCTCTGCGGGCTTTGTTTTCCCCTCTCCTCACCCCCGCGGGGACTCACTCTTGAGCCTGAGAAGCACAAGCCCTGCACCCCGGGGCTCTGAGTCAGCAGGTGGGGCCCAGGACCCCGCCCTCTGACCAGATCCACCCAGGTGGTTCGACGCTGCTCACGGACCGTCCCCTGAAACTAACACTGATATATTTTCCCTTTTCTTGTTTAATCAGAGCAACACGAGACTAGGAAAGCATGGATGGAAATGGCCTGGGGCCCGGCTGCTAGGCTGAGAGCTCCCTTCCAGCCCCAGCGGCTGCCCGGCCCCCTCCACTCACCGATACCCCCCACCCTACCCCAGGGGCTCTGGCACCTCCAGGGCCCAGGCCGCCGCCCAGATGTGAAGGTCCTACTAGGCACCAGCTGTATCTGCCCTCCTCTTGCTCCCGGTAGCTCTAAGCACATCGTGGGGCCTCAGGTAACAACTTCTCTGGGTTTTTTTCTTTTCTTTATTTTTTTTTTTAATGTTTATTCATTTTTGAGAGACAAAGACAGACAGAGTGCAGGCAGGGGAAGAACAGAGAGAGAGGGAGACACAGAATCCACAGCAGGCTCCAGGCTCCGAGCTGTCAGCACAGAGCCCTTCACAGGGCTCGAACCCATGAACCGCGAGATCATGACCTGAGCCAAAGTCAGATGCCCAGCTGAACCACCCAGGCGCCCCCTCAGGTAACATCTTTAAGGAGGGAGAACAAGAAGCCTGACCCCAGCCCCCCAAAATTATGCCAAGAGAAGAATGACAAGAAGCAAAAACAACCTAGTCCCAGCTCTCGAAATCAGATCCAGTTGGCACCATTATGAACACGGTTCTGCTCACGCTCACGTTCTGCTCACGCTCACGGTTCTGCTCACGGTTCTGCTCCTGTCCAGTCAGGAGGGGGTGGGGGGCAGCAGGGGCAAGAAGAATAGGAGACACCTCCTGATCAGCACTGCAGAACCCAGGAGGGCGGAGCCTGGGTCCGTCCTTGCTTAACTCCAACCGATGGGATGAACCTGAGCGGGCCTTTTCCCTTCTCCATTTTAGCTTCTTGGTCTCTGCAGCAGGGAGTACATAGCTTTGCCTGTCCTGGAGCCACCGGGAGTGTGTGCTTGTCTGTGCGTGTGCATACGTGCACATGTGTGCTCTTGCTGCAGACTGGTGTCCTTCCCAAATCCCTGTGTTGAGATCCTAACCCCCAGGGTGAGGGTATTTGGAGGTGGGCCCTTTGGGGGTGCTTAGGTCAGGAGGATGGAGCCCTCATGAGTGGGGTCAGTGCCCTTGTAAGAGAGGCCCCACAGAGCTCCCTCAGTCGTCTTCCACATGAGGACACAGCAAGCGACCCCCCCTCCAGAAGCAGACCCCCACCACACACCAGATTCGCTGGTGCCTCCATCTTGGACGTCCTATCCGCTAAGGAAAAATAAATAACAAGAAATAAATCTTGGGGCACCTGGGTGGCTCAGTCGGCCAGGCGTCTGACTCTTGATTTCGGTTCAGGTCATGATCTCTCCGTTCGTGGGATCGAGCCCCATGTCAGGGTCTGTGCTGACAACACAGAGCCTGCTTGGGGTCCTCTCTCTCCCTCTCTCTGCCCCTCCCCTGCTCGAGCACATGCTCTCGCACTGTCACTCTCTCTCTCTTTCTCTCTCAAAATAAATAAACTTGAAAAAAAAAAGAGGGGCGCCTGGGTAGCTCAGTCACTTAAGCACCCAGCTCTTGATTTCAGCTCAGGTCAGGATCTCACAGTTCATGGGTTCATGCCCTGCGTCGGGCCCTACGCTGACAGTGCAGAGCCCGCTTGGGATTCTCTCCCCCTCACTCTGCCCCCCTCCCCTGCTCGCTCTCACTGTCTCTCTGAAAATAAATAAATATACTTAAAAAGGATTGTTTTTAAAAGAAAGAAATCTCTGCTGTTTTAAACCACTCAGTCTATGGTAATGTGTTATAGATGAAGACAGTTCGTGTGTGTGCATATGTGTATGTGTGTGCATATGTGCATGTGTGTGTGTGTGTATGTGTGAGCATGTGCATGCATATGTGTGTGTGCATGCGGATGTGCTTATATTAGGCTCCGAGCATGGTGAATCACTGTTCTGTTAGATGAGGTGATTTTTCCCCTTGCCATGACCTTCTGGAACGTGTACAGTCTCTTGCCTTCCGGCCTGCTCTGCCATAATGAATCACTGCAGGAACTAGCAAGCTCTGTCTCCACTCCCGTGAGCCCCAGTTAGCTCCCCCTCTTGTGCCCTGAGGACGCTGGTCAGAGCCGCAGGATGCTGAGCTCCAGGCTGCAGAAAGTATCTGGTCCTGGGCCCTTCCAGGGCCCGTCTGCCCTCAAGGGCTTCAGGCACCGGCCAAGGAGAAGGCGGCCGTGGGATCCCCCTGGTCCGGGGAGATGAGAGTGGCCTGGACTCCCCAAGAACATGTGCACTCAGAAGGAGCCCTCCCTGATCCTGGGTATCTCTGGCCCGAGGAGGCCAAGCGACTTGCCCACACATTGATTAAACACTTAGCATTTTTCAGGCACTTAAAATATCCTACTGTGTTTTAGCCTCAAAGTAAGTGTTTAAAATAAATCCTGTTATTATTTCCACTTTACAGATGGGGCCCCTGGGGCTTTCGAGGGGGTAGTTTCCTAGTGCTGCCATCACAAATGACCACAAACACAGTAGTTTACAACACAAACTCATTCTCCCATCATTCCAGATGTCAGAATTCTAAAATCAAGGGGCGCCTGGGTGGCTCAGTTGGTTAAGCGTCTGACTTCAGCTCAGGTCACGATCTGACGGTTCGAGGGGTCGAGCCCCGCGTCGGGCTCTGTGCTGACAGCCTACTTCGGATTCTGTGTCCCCCCTCTCTCTCTGCCCCTCCCCTGCTCAAGCTCTGTTTTTCTCTCTCTCTCTCTCTCTCAAAAATAAATAAACATTAAAGAATACAAAAATAAAAAAGTCTAAAATCAAGGTGCTGGCCCGGCTGTGTTCCTTCTGGAAACTTCAGGGGAGAATCCATGTCCTTGGTTTTTTTCAGTTTGAAGAGGCTCCTTGCGTTTCTCTGGCCGGTGGCCCCCTCTCCTTTCTCCAAAGCGTGTGGCTCCAACCTCTGGTTACGTGGTCACATCTTTTTCTTCCATTGACCCTCTCACAGTCCTGTATAATTATTGTGATGACATTGGGCCCACCCGGACCATCCGGAATAATCTCCTGATCTCAAAATCCTTAATCACAGCTGCAAAGTCCCTTTTGCCAAGGAAGGTAACCTGCTCACACGTCCCGGGAATAAGGACATGGATGTCTTTGGGTGGCGGTGGGGAGGCGGGGGGGGGGGGGGGGTTATTCTATGACCGAGAGCTTAAAGGACTTTCCCAAAGTCACTCAGCTGGAGAACAGTCTGGGTCGGGTGGCGTCCAGGGGCTTGCTTCCTCAAACCACTGTGACCACATGCTTGTCATCTGTGGCCACACCCAGCAGCTCTCCCACGAGCAGGGCTTGCACCTGGCTCTGCCCTTGACAGGTTCCCCTGCCCGACACTCCCCAGCCGGGGGCAAGGGTCGGCCCAGCCAGGAGTGGACAGGGAGGGCGACCCCCCCCAGGAATCTCAGCCTTGCCCACCAGGCCTCCAGGTCTTTAATGTCCTTCCAGTTTGAGGCAATGTCTCCTCGTGCCTGGTCGCCCATCTTCCTAGACTGATAGATACCTAGGCCTCTTTCTGGTCACCATCCCTTCTCTCAAAAAAGCATTTACCGGGTACCTACTATGTGCCGGGACCCCGGGACACAGAGGAAAATCACCACCAATCATGCTTATGTGAACACTTAGGGTCAAATCCACGAAGCAAATGTCCACAATACTTACATAAAGAAGTTTCCGGGAGGGTGGCAGCCTAAGTTATAATAATCCTTTTGGCAATACATAAGAGGCACAAAAAGTATTAATATGCCAACCCAAACTCCAACTCTTGGGAATTTTCCCTGAGAAAAATACAAGATTTATACCATTCTGTAATTTAAAAAAATACACGTGACTAGTTAATTATGGTACCTCCACCAAAAAAAATATGTAGCCACAGGAAAGAACCACAGAACACACAAACATGCTTACTGTATGATGGCTTCAGAGCATAACCTAACACGCAGCAACAGGGCACTAATTTACAAAGCTAAGGTGCATCCAGACAAGGGAACGCTAACAGCCGTGAAAAAGAAGACGGAAATCCTGCCGCGTGTCAAAAGAGAAAGATCTCCGTTACATATGCGGTTTAGACGTGGAAAAATTCTGGAGAGATCTGAGATTTGAGTGCCACTGTTCTGAGGTCAGAACTGTATGTCTGCAGCCTTATACATGTATAATATATATAATTATATATATACACATATATACATATATTATAATATATATACATATATACATGCATATATTTACATATATACATGCATATATTTACATGTGTGTGTGTGTGTGTGTGTGCATGTGTGTAACTGGTGGAGACAAGTCTTAACCACTTTGGAATAAACCACTTTGGAAAGTGTGTAATAGTTTTAATAAGTTTGAAGTTACATTTATCTACCTATGACCCAGCCGCTTCAGTCTTGGATACAAATGAGATTCTTTCCTACGTGAGCACAAGGAGGCAGGGAAAAGAACATCCCTGCAAAAGCCCCGTTTAAAAGAGCAAAATATTCGAATAATGCAGATGTCATCTGCATGGCCCAGATGATCGTGGTCACGTTATACAGTGGAATACTTACAAAGTGTTGATAAATTCTTAGAACGAGTTAACCAGTTTTTCTAGGTGTCATTCTACTACCTAGAAAATGATCCATTCTGGGGCCCCTGGGCAGCTCAGTTGGTTGAGCGTCTGACTCTTGATTTTGGCTCAGGTCATGATCTAATGGTTCATGGGATCAAGCCCCATGCTGGGCTCTGCGCGGACAGTGTGGAGCCTGCTTGGGATTCTCACTCTCCCTCTCCCTCTCTCTGCCCCTTCACCACTTGTGCTCTCTCTCTCTCTTTCTCAAAATAAACAAATAAAGGAGTATTTAAAAAAAGAAAATGACCTGTTCTCATGGAGCCTGCACGGTAACAGAGGGTTGGAGAGACAGAAAGACTACTGGCTTTCCACGTGGTGGTAATGAACCACTGTGAATCACTCCATGAACAGACCAGGGCTACATGTAGCCACATGAATCGCACTGAGCAAAAAAGAAAAGTGCAGAAGGATTCATACAAAATGCAACCACTTGTGCAAAGTTTTAAAAATCCACAAAGGTCTACATATTGTCTATGCATGGGCAGTGATGAAAGATGAGTGCAGAATAACGGTGATCCCACAGGACGGGTGGGGGAAGGGCTCGTCCCGTCTCTTTCCTCCCAAAGAAAAGGAAAGAGAGAAGGAAGGAGAGATGGCAGGAAGGAAGAGAGAGATCTGACGCAACCAGGGCACAATGTGGACATATTGCAGAGCACGTGGCAAGTCGCCCTGGGGCTGGCCCTGGAAGGAAGGGTGTGACCTGCCAGGGTTTGGTGGCAAGAAGAGGGAAGCACATTTCTGGAGGGAGAAGCTGCCTCAACAGACAGGGCACCTTTCTACCATCATGCCGAAACGCTTTCACCACTGCGAAGAAGCGAACACCCAAGCTGTTTTTCTCTCCCGGACGTAAGCTGTGGGCAGGATGGCCTCCCCTCTGTCCTCCTCCACACCGGGCTCACCTTCACCTCGATTCTCCCTCGTTCCCCCTCCTGTTTGTGACATTTCCGCCAGAGGTTGGGCAGAAAGTATATGGGGTCCTCCTGCGAAGCCCAGCTGCCCAGCCTCTGCGCAAACGCCCCCGGCCCTGGGGACTGAGGAATGTCTTCTGTCTTATGAGTTCTTCCAAGACACATTTAACAGAGCACCTGCTGGGTGCCAGGCCCTGTTCTGTGTGCTCAGGAATCAGACAAACAAGATCTCCATTTTCTTGAAATTTACATCCAGTGGGAGGAAACAGAAAACTCATAGGTAAGGTAGTATCTGATAAGTGCCCTGTAGAATATCCAACAAGATAGTCTGAGACTGACCAGCGTCCCTTGGGAATCCCACCGGACTTTAGAGACTTCTTGCTTTTCCCTCAATGAGGCTTAAAGTGAACTTTTGACTATCCCCCCCAAAAGTAAAAATCTGTTTTAGGCTTATGATTCTCTTTCACTGAAAAAAGAGGGGATTCGGGTTAAAACAGTTTCCTGACTGGTAGTTGTTGGAAAGAATCGCTTTGCTCTCTGTCCCTCTGAAATACCATTGGTGTGCCAGGAATGTGACTTGTATGAGCATTCTCCGGTGACAATGCCTGTTCCTTGCCTGTTCTTGCCACGATTAGTTGGTAACAACTCTTGCAGGAATGAGCCAGCTCTCTCTCACCAGTCAGGTGATGCACCCAAAGATTTACTTTTTTAATCTGTAAAACAGGGGCGCCTGGCTGGCTCAGTTGGAGGAAAATGCCACTCTTGATTTCAGGGACATGAGTTTGAGTGTAGAGATTACTTAAATACATTTAAACTGTGAAAACAAAAACATCACGGGGAACTATGATGATTATAGGAGTGTATCTCACTCTTTCTTTTTAAAGGCATTTTTTTTTTCCCTTTTAAGGATAAAAGGTGTGGAAAGAATCATTCGCTCTTTCTTTCCAGAAATACTTTGTGAGCTCTGTTCTGTGCAGACCACGGTGTTTGGTGCTGGGCAGGGAGATGATGGAAGAACTTCCTGCATTCAGAGTTTCCTGACCATTGGCCCCCAGATGGTCACAGGGCGCGACAAAAAGGGTAAGTGCCTGAGAGGTGCTGTGCAATGGAGTTCAGGGCGGAACAGGGATTCCTTCCTGGGGCAGCCATTGCCCACTCCATGGGGCGGGGCTCTAGAGGATAGGAAGGATCCTCAAAGGAGCAGAGGCTGGGGGCTGGGGCGAGGAAGGGGGTATGACCCTCTCTAGCCCCTCCAAAATCACTGTCCTTGCAACCCGCTGTCCGATGTCTGAAACGGTATTTTCTCTTGTTATTTTTTTCCCCAAATATTTTAAGGCTGGTGAATAAATCCAGCTCTTGTTATCCCGTCTTACTTAGAAGCCCCCCCCAATCTGTTTTTTATCTGTAAAGCCTCTTCCTATTGGTGATCCCTACTGTCCTGTCAATGTGGTCACCCAGTGACTAGATTACTAGGTACCCGAGGGTGAATTTTCCAGAGTGACTTCTGGTAACAGTAGAGACAGGTTTAAGGCCCGGAGACCAAGTTCAAGTCCAGCTCCTGCTACTAAATAAACGACTTTGGGCATGCCACTTGGACTCCGGCCTCCGTTTTGTTTCCAGATGGCATAAGGCTGCCTGCCTCACCTTCGGGGAACAGAGTTTGAAGGTGAAGGAAAATGTGTATAAAATGCCTTTGTGAGCTCTAAAGTCCCACGGGGTTGTAAGGCCTCTATCAGCCATTCGTACAGGCCTCCCCCACCTCGGTCGACACGGGTGAGTTGCCCACCTCAGAGCCGGCAGGGGTGGGTGACCTTGCTAGGAGCTGCTGGCAGCAGTGAAGGTCGGGTGAGAGGGGGGCAAGGCTTGTTGTAGGGCCCAGTGTTTCTCAAACCCAGCGTGCCTTGGACCCACTCAGCTAAGGTCATCAACGTGCAGGTTCCGGGGCCCAGGCACCCTATCAGACTAGAATATGTAGGGGTGAGGCCCGGAAATCCGCATTTTCCACAAGTCCTCCAGAGGATTCTGGCGTAAGTGGCTCTGGGACCGTGCTTTTTTTGTTTAAATTGTTTCTTTTGGGGGCACCTGGGTGGCTCAGTCGATTGAGCATCCGACTTCAGCTCAGGTCATGATCTCGCCGTCTGTGGGTTCGGGCCCCCGCATGGGGCTCTGTGCTGACGGCTCCGAGCCTGGAGCCTGCTTCGGATTCCGTGTCTCCCTCTCTCTCTGCCCCTCCCCACCCGTGCTCTGTCTCTCTCTCTCTCCCAAAGATAAATAAACATTAAAAAAAAATTTAAAAAAAAAAAAAAAAGAACATAGGATTGAGAGTCTGGAGAGTTGGGCTTTAGTCCTGTCTCTCACGTGCTCTGCGACCTTCTGTAAGTCACTCAGATTCTCCATGATTCGGTTTCCTCACGTGCAAAGGGAAGAGTGCTGCCCTGTCTTCATCTCAGGACTGTGAAGTGACATCACAGGAGACGAGGGCTATGGAAACCCTTTGAAATGTAGGAAGCGCTGAGCTTCTGAAACACAGTCCCAGGGAAAATGGAAATACAGCCTGCGAGCAAGGCAGACTTGAAAGCCATGCAGAGGCAGCTGGGGCCTCAGGGAGAGCCTGGGGCAAGGACGTCTTGACCGGAGCAGGCCAGGGGGGCATCCTTGGGGAGGCAGGGCGAGTCCTACGCGTGGGTCAGAGGAGGCCAGGGCAAGGGTGGGAACTGAACCTGGAGGGAGGGAGGGAGGGAGGGAGGTGAGGGAGGAGACTTCCACACCACAGGGGAAGGGGTGAGGCCAGAGGAGCCAGGACACAAACCACAGGGGTGCAGTTCACATGGGGCACCTGGGTGGCCTGGTCGGTTAGGCATCTGACTCTTGCTCTCAGCTCAGATCATGATCTCATGGTCCCGTGAGATGGAGCCCCAAGTGGTGCTCTGGGCCGAGAGCCCAGAGCCTGCTTGGGATTCTCTCTCTCTCTCTCTCTCTCTCTCTGCCCCACCCCTGTTCACATGCACTCATGCTCTGTCTCTCTCTCTCTCAAAATAAAATAAGTAAATTAAAAAAAAAAACAACATTGGGGCACCTGGGTAGCTCGCTTGGTTGAACGTGTGACTCTTGATTTTGGCTCAGGTCATGACCTCACGGTTCATGGGACGGAACCCTGTGTTGGGCTCTGTGTTGACAGCGCGGAGTCTGCTTGGGATGGTCTCTGCCTCTCTGCCCCTCCCCGCTCACGGGCTTTCTCTCTCTCTCTCTCTCTCTCAGAAATAAAATACATAACATTACAAAAGTAAAGAAAACATAAAACGTAAAAACAGTTCATTTAACCCTAAAAACACCAGATTGATGCGATAGCTCATGTTCCCAGTTTCCTTGGCCCCAGAAAGGGTAATCAACTGGCCAAAGTCACACAGCGAGGAGGAGGCTGAACCAGTATCTCCATCCAGTTATTGTGGCTCCTAATCACTTTGCTGGCTCTCTGTGGCAAAGAGAGAGAGTAAAGGTTAGGACAGCGGTTCTTCTGGAGAAGGAGGGACAGAAGGGGAACGAGAAGGGTCTGCAGAGAGCCCCAAGGCTGTTATGTTTGGGGCTTTTTTAAAAAAGCATCTGCACGAATATGACTGAATCCGTTTGCGAGGGCTGTCATAGCAAAGTACCGAGGACTGGGTGGCTTAAACGGCAGAAATTTCTTTTCTGGCAATCCCAGAGGCTGTTCTTTCCCGCAGCCTCTCTCCCTGCCTCGTAGTCGAAGATGCCTTCATACAATCTTCACTCCGTACGTGTCTGTGTCCTAATTTCCTCTTGTAAGGACGCCATTCATAGTAGATTACAGCCCATCCCTGTGACCTCATTTTAACTCAATCATCTCTTTCAAGACCCTTGTCTCCAAAAAACAATCACATTCTCGGGAGTAGGGGGTAAGACTTCAGCGTATGAATTTGGGGGCGGGGGCCCGTAAATAATGGCCGAATAAGAAGATAGGACGGAGCTGGTGGCGGGTACGTGGGTACAGTGCTCCACATTGCTTTGTATGCATAAAATATTTCAGAATTAAAAAGTCAGTGTGATCGATTACAATACCGCACTTAGTAATGATGAGGCACGCTGGGTGGGAAGGGGAAAAAGTCCCCGAGAAATGGCCACGTGCAGCCTCACTGCGGTCCAGAGCCGGCTTCTCAGGCTGCGCCCTAAAAGCACTTGGAGACCTTTGAGAGCACTCTGAAGTCTGAGCCCCACCCAAAATCAATGAACTCAGAACCTTGGGCTGAGGCTCACATCTTGGAGGGCAAACAGGTTCCCCAGGTGTGTCCAACATGCACGGGGGCTGAGAACCGCTGCTCTAAGTCGGTGGGTGGCTCGCAAACTAGCTTCTGCGGAATCACCTGGAGGACTTGTTAAACCCAGGGCGCTGGGCCCCGCCTCTGAGTCGGAGTCAGTCTGGGGCAGGGCGGAGACCTGCCGTTCTCGTCCATTCCCAGGGGCTGCTGCTCCAAAGACCATCTCTGGAGAAGACGGCTCTGAGCGGGTGCACAGCTGCAACCTGCGGCCAGACACCTGCTGTTTGGGGAGCACGGGGTTTTGTAAAGATGGGAAGGTGAATGCCACACTCTCCCCATCACCCCAGTCTCCACTGCTCCCTATCGCTTGGTGGGGGGGGGCTTTCTCTGCAAGAGGGGGAGGGTCTGCAGAGAAGCTCCTCTCGGCCGGTGAAACCCGTCAGGCAAGGTCAGTGTGACATCAGTATCTATCTGTTCCCCACTCCTCCGTCCATTTCTTATTCCGCACACCTTTATTCGGCACTAATCATGTTTCGGGTACCGTGCTAAGGGCTGGGCCCGCAACGCCGAATAAGACATAGTATCTGGCCTGGAGGAAATGACACTGAAGGAGAAACAGTAGTTTCTCTTTGCCGACTCTCCTGTGTGGGTTTCAGGCTGTCGGTGCCTGGCCGGTCCATTTAAAGCTCTGTGGGATTGACATTCTCTCATATACGCGAACGAGGAAGCAAGATTCAACAGGGTGGATATGGTGTAATTGCAACTATATTAAAATAAAATGCATTTTATTTTTTTTAACGTTTTTATTTATTTTTGAGACAGAGAGAGACAGAGCATGAACGGGGGAGGGGCAGAGAGAGAGGGAGACACAGAATCTGAAACAGGCTCCAGGCTCCGAGCGGTCGGCACAGAGCCCGACGCGGGGCTCGAACTCACGGACAGCGAGATAGTGACCTGAGCTGAAGTCAGACACTTAACCGACTGAGCCACCCAGGCGCCCCATAAAATGCATTTTAAAAAGAGACACAATACGGGGCGCCTGGGTGGCTCAGTCGGTTGAGCGTCCGTCTGACTTCAGCTCAGGTCATGATCTCACGGTCTGTGAGTTCGAGCCCCGCGTCGGGCTCTGGGCTGACAGGTCGGAGCCTGGAACCTGCTTCGGATTCTGTCTCCCTCTCTCTGCCCCTCCCCTGCTCATGCTCTCTCTCTGTCTCTCTCTCTCTCTGTCAAAAATAAACACTAAAAAAATTAAAAAAAAAAAAAAAAAAAAGAGACACAATACGTGAAGATGTTAAGAAAGGGCAGTTCCAGGGTTGACCCTGGAAGGGGCATCGTGGGTGGGTTTCGCTTCATTTCTTACACTTTTCTCCGGCGTTTCTATAATTAGCACCCCTACTTTCACCATTAGAAAGAATAACTCATATAAACACCCTCTCCTCCCTGTGTGTGTCTGGACGAGGCTGTGTGTGTGTGTGTGTGTGTGCTCACGCACGTGTGTCTGCACATCTGTGCTTGTGGTCCAGCGTGGAGAGACGTTTTATGCTTAGAGAAATTACTCATATTAAATTGAGCGAATGGTTTTATTTCAGTGTGGTCAGACGGGGGACATTTGATGCCTCGCCGACCGTTTTGCGGATACAAGATCACCCCTCCACAGGACAGAATTTTTCTAGAGCAACGAGCGCTGACCCATTTGCATGGCAATGCACTTGAAAGTAACTGCTTCTCAGTGATGTCGCCATGACAAATCACATTTCCCAGCGTTTTGTGCGGACGTAGGTTCTTGGAGAGTGGGAAAGGCTGTCTGCCCCCTCCACTAAACGACCCCAGGGAATTTGCTGGATTTTGACTCTGCTCTCTTGCCCTCGGTGGTAACTGTCACCTCCTAACATACAGTGACAGGTGACATGCCATGCATTCTCTTCCCTCACCTCCTGTGAGATGCGGGGGAGACCTGGAGGAGCGGAGAGGGACCGGGGCTGACTCTGCCTTGCTTCAGTCCCCTCCCCACTGCCAAACACCAACTGTGTACCGGGCACAGGCAGGTGCGAAATTCGTTTGTGTTCTTGCAGGTCGCCAGAGTCTAGATAGTGGTTTCTAGAGCCCCCCCGAAGAATGTTGATTCGCTCCCCGCCGCGGACCCAGGTTTCGGAAGATTTTGTGACCACAAGCTGCCACGTGTTTCTGCACCCTCCAGGTGAAATCCTACCTACACTATCCCACTCAGTCCCCACGGCAGTGCGACGATGGGCATGTCATCGTCACCCCACGTTATGTAAGCAGGAAACACAAGGCACAGCGAGGCTTAAGACTTTGCCCAGGGCCCTGCAGCTGCTCAGAGTCGGGATCTGAATTCAGGCCTCTCAGACTCCACCCTGAGCTTTGCTATGACGCCACGCTCTTTTGTCTTTTCGAAATGAAGTCATGATAGAAACCAAAATGCTAATACCCAAACTGCATTATTCAATACGAATTGCCTTTACTTCCAATTGTTAAAGAATCGCCTATACAAACTGGCCGCGCAGAGGGCGTTCTGGGCCCTGTCGCTCCGATTCTGACAGCTGGTTCATTGGTGCAGCCCTGTGCTGGATGTTGTGAAATGTTGAAAATACGCTAAAGGTCTTGCTCACCGGCTCCCCCCAACCCCAGCTGGTTCCCCTCCCCACTTCCTCCCTCTCTTCCTTCCTCCCATCCCTTCCTTCTTCCCTCCCTCCCTCCTTCCCTCCTTCTTTCCTTCCTAGTTTTTAAAATTCAGGTGAAAATCTCATAACCTATAGCTAACCATTTTAAAGTGAACAGTTTAGTGGCGTTTACTACATTCACTATGTTGGGCAACCACCACCTCCACCTAGTTCCACAATTTTCATCACCCCAAAAGGAAACTTAGCGTCCATTAAGCGATTACTGCTCATTGTGCCAGTGCCTGGAAACCATCATTCACCAGCTTTTGAAGCCTGGGCTCCGCGTGCCCAGGTTAGGATCTCTGTTCCAGCCTCTCTGTCTACCTTCCTGAGTGAAATCCCTCAATCGGAAGGGGCTGCCTGAGCCACCTGCAACCCCCTTCCCCACGGCCCTCCTGCAATTCCAGGACAGCGGCCCCTAGTGACTTCGGGCTGTGAGACTCCTCTCTGAAGCCCACCAGTTCTGAATGGCCAGAGGTACAGGAACCCTGTAGCCCCGTGGGATGTGGAATCTACTCGATTACAAAATACTAACCAGCAGGACAAGAACAGGGTTGCCGTGTCTCCTTTCACTTTCTGTTACTTTCCACACGCAATAGCTTTTACTCTTGTGAAAAACCAGATGCTCGGTGGGGAGATACATATTAAAAAAAAATGATGCTTTTTAAAATTTTATTTATTTTGAGAGAGAGAGCGAGCGAGCATGGGGAAGGGGCAGATAGAGAGAGAGAGAGAGAGAGAGAGAGGGAGAGAGAGCCCCAAGCAGACTCCGCACTGTCAGCACAGAGCCCAATGCAACTCACGAACGGTAAGATCACGACCTGAGATGAAATCAAGAGTCAGATGCTCAAGCGACTGAGCCACCCAGGCACCCCGGGAAATGCACCCTTTTGACGGGCTTTTGCATATATGATGGAAGGAGCCAGCTATTTTGCTCGAAGGATGTGTGGACAGCACGTGCTATGGGAGAATAGGATACTGAGGTTGCGAGCAAAATGTGCCTGCTGTTTTAGAGCCGAGAAAGCATTACAAATTCATGATCTCATGCACATTTCTCAAACAGAAGATAATGTTCTTATTCCCATTTTACAGATGAGGAAATTCAAGGAGTCAGAAGCTAATTGACTTGCCCAAAGCTGCACAGCTGGAAATTGCAGGCAGGCCTTCCTGACTCCAAAATCAGTGCCCTTTTCAGGACACCAAATATTATGGGCTGACTGCTGGTGTTTCCCCACAATACATAGGTTGAAACCTAATCCCCAACGTGATGGTGTTGGGAGGTGGGGCCTCTGGGAGGGATTCCCTCGTGAGAGTGGAGACTTCATCAATGGGATTAGTGCCCTTGTGAAACAGACCCCAAGGCCCCCAGCGGATTTGGTGACTGGTGAGGGAGGGCCCACTCTCTGGGTCATAGCCTTCTTCGGTGTGTCCTCACATGACATAGGTTTTTATCCCCAGGTTTCCATTTGCTTGAATTTGTCACATCTGTCAGGACCTGACCGATGAGCAAGATCAAAGGCCAGAATCATCCTCTTAGCCTTGCTGTATCCAGTGAGTGGAGACACATATGAGTCGGACTCCTCATCTTAGACATCTCTGAATTCCGTGGAGTGCAGGTGAAGCGTGATCCAGCCCCTGCACACACCTTCACTTATTCCTCCCTGCCTCCTGACGCCCCACACTACACCCTATGTTACATTCACTCCAAACCGTTTGAAGTTCCGAAGCATGCCAGAAAATTCTTTACCCCTATGCCTTTCATCATTATTGTGATAATTATGACAATGCTGATACTGTTCTCCTGGGTCTTACTAATGTGCTGGGTTCTACACATGTGCTGTTTCACTTAAATCCCCCTCCCCAACTCATGAAGCTGTCATTGTCAATCCCACTTAACAAATGAGCAAACTGAGGGTCAGGGTGAAGAGCTGGGCTTTGGAGCCAGACAATCTGGGTTCATGCCCAGCTCCACTGCTATCTAATTAGTCTGACCTTGGGCGAATTCCATCTGTCTCCCAGCTCCAGTATCTTGCGTAACACTGAGCATGATGAAGCTGCCTCGTGGGGCTGTTCTGAGAATTAAATTAGATGGGCACGGCGTTTGGCAACTGGTTAGAACTTCAAAAATGTTCGGAATTATTAATGCCCACTTCGTAAGTGGCCAAGAAAGAAACTGACTCAGCTCAGCTCTGATTCCGACCCCTTGGCTTCTCAAGTTGCTAGTTCAGGACCCAGCTGTGTCCCCTCTGCTCCACCACGGCAAGGTGGGCTTCACTGCCTTTCTTTAGAGATGAGGGCACTGATGCTCAGGCAAGGTTCCAGGTGCTTCTTTTTCACTTGGCCTAAATGCCTCTCAGAACTTCTAGGAAGAGTTTTATGATCTCCTTCTGTCCTCTCTGTGGCTCCCTCCCTTCCAAGTTGAACAAACACCCTTCCCCCTCAGTCTCCTCCATACTGGGTCGTCTGGGCTGCTTTCCTGCAGATCCAGGGCCAGGAGTCCCTTCAAGTCCTGTTGGAATCAGATCTTCTCACCGCCCCCCACCCCCACCCCCAGCACTGGGCCTGGGTAAGGGAAAGGGTTCAGACCTCTTTGTAGAAGAAACCAACGGGTTATAATCAGGTAAGTCAACACCTGATAGTATTTGGGCACATCCCAGCCCCCAACAACACATCCAGGATGTCTGGAGGTGGAGGGTGGAAAGACAGTGAAGGATTTTGATGTAACTCTTGATGCCCTGCTAGAGGTCAGTGCAAAGATACTTTAAAGAACACTGTCTATATTCCTGAGAAATGTGGCAGAATTTCAAGACAATGATAGGATGGGCTTGAGGGCGGGAGGAGCAAGGCAGAGGGAAGAAGACTGTCCGTTCCCCATGCGTGTTGTGTTGTTACACGGAGAAAAATGCCTTCACTGCCATTACAGAGGAGGGGAAAGATGGGGCCTCCGTAAGATCCGACGCTGGAATTACAGACAGGAGCTTTCTGGGAATTCCTATACTAAAAGTCCTTGGAGAGCCAGCTACTCATGGTGGCACAGGCACCCGAGTCCCTCCCCTGATCCTGCTTTATTTTTCCTCATAGCACCTGGCACCTCCAGACACATCAGATATTTGCTTGTTGTCTGTCCCCTTGCCTCCCAGGCCGGAATTTTGTCCGGGTTCCCAGTTGTGTCCCCAGGGCCTAGAACAGTCCTGGCACTTAGTAGGCCCTGGCACTTAGTAGGCCCTCAATAAGTATCTGTTGGAGGCCTAATGTCTTGAACGCACACGCTGTCACCGACCCCGCTGCGAGGTGGGCCGGGAGGGATTGGCATCATTCCCAAGCACAGGGGCGGGGGGGGGGGGGGGGGGGGGGGGAGCGGACCCAGGGGGCAGGAACCCGGCTGGCCTCAAGGTCGGGAGGTCGGCGCTGGAGCCCGAACCCTGACCGATAGGCCTAGGCCGTGACCTTGGGCCAGCCCTGCGCCTCCGGGGGCTTGGGGTTTCCACGTCTGGGTCAGCGGGGCGTCGAGCCCCCCACCCCCACCCCCCGCCCGCGCGCCCCGCGCAGCGGCTCGCCCGCCCGCTGTGACTTGCCCAAGGTCACCCCGCCGCGGGCCCCCCACCCCCACCCCGGCCCCCGCCCCCACCGCGGGTTTTGGGGTGGGGGCCGGCGCGGGGCGGTCCCGGGGCGCCGCGCGCGCTGACGCCGGGCCCCGCGATGCGGCGGGGACGGGGCGCGGGGGGAGGCGGCGTCGGCGAGCGTCCTCCTTTTGTGCGAGCGCCGGCGGCTCGGCTTCTCGAAGGTAAACAGCGTTTCCTCTTCCTCCTCGAGGCGTCTCTTCCTTTTATAGTTATTTCTCGCCTGGCACTCGCCCGGGCCGCCGCTGCTGCTGCTGCTGCTGCTGCCGCCGCGGCGGGGGCCGCTCGCGAACCTGTGGCGGTGACGTGAGACCGGCCAACCCGGAAACGGCGGCGGCGGCGGCACCCGAGGCTCCGAGGCTCCTGCGCTCCAGCGCCCGCGGCCGCGCTCCCCTCGCCGCTCGCCCGGCCGCCAGGTACGTGCCCGGGGCCCCGCCGCGCCGCCGCCCGGGCCGCCCGGCTCGCCCGCGCGCCCCCGGAGCCGCCTGCGCCCGGCGCGGGTGCGGGTGCGGGTGCGGGCGCGGGGCGCGCGCGGCGGGCGCGGGGACGGGGGTGCGGGCCGGGCGCCGCGGCGGCGGGAGAGGGGGAGCCGCAGGGGTGGGGGCGGCGCGGGGGGCCCAGAGGACGCGCCGGGGGCGGGAGGGCGAGGTGCGGGGGGGGGGGGGGAGCGCACGCCGCGGGGCCGCCGCCCGGGTCCACCCAGCTGCGGGGAGCGCGCGGCGGGGCCCCGCGCGGGGAGGGAGGGGGCGCTCGGGGTGGCTGCCCCCCAAGACCCCTCCTGCGCGCCAGGTGAGGGCGCGGGGTCTGGCCCCGGCGCAGCGCAGCCCGCGCCAACTTGCTTGGGGGCTGGAAGGCCAGGCGCTTCGAAGGGAGGAACTGGAGGGGGTGAGCAAAATCTCCATTGGCCTCAAGACTTCCTCCTGGGGTAACCACCCGCCTGTGTTTAAAGAGCACTTCCTCTTTGCCCTTTATCTTTTCATCATCTTTTTTTTTTTTTTTTAAATGGAAGTTCAGTGTTACCGGGTGGGTGCCCTTGCAGCCTGCAGGGCTTTTCCTGGGTCTGTGTTCACACACAGTGAGTCTCGAACCGGTGCGTCCCGTGTTGAGGGTGGGAGGGAGAAGGAACCGGGGACTTCGACCCCCCCTTCCCCAGA
The DNA here is from genome assembly GCF_028018385.1 of Neofelis nebulosa. Taxonomy (NCBI): domain Eukaryota; kingdom Metazoa; phylum Chordata; class Mammalia; order Carnivora; family Felidae; genus Neofelis; species Neofelis nebulosa. Next base: position 72,130,981 of record NC_080795.1, on the reverse strand, counting down.
TGGAACCCTGCGCGTGTGTGTGGGGGGGGTCGCATTTGATTCCCACCCAGCTGCAAGAAATGGAGCCGGTGGGGGGAAGGGGGGGGTTCAGCGGGAAGGAGGATCCGCTGGGGAGTGTCACGTGGACTTTGCACCTATGCTAAATTCCTGGCCCTGCAGCCTCACTAGCTGTGTGACCTTGGGCAAATCGCTCACCCTCTCCGGTCTTAGATGTCTGTCTGTAAAATGGGTGCTTTGAGGAGGGTCTAGAGAAAGTGAGCGTGGACTTCCTGGCCTGGAGGGGGCGCAGTAATGGAAAGTCTCATTGTCAGTCATCTGGCTTCTAATTTCTGCATCCCCCTCTGCCTGGAAGGGGTCCCTGGGCACCTGGGACGCTCTGGGTAGATGTTTGTGAAAGGAAGAGCTGGATCCGTGAATTTTGAGAAGTGAGTGGGTGTGGGTCTACGTTTTGGCTTCCTTGCCCTGTAACATCCATCCCACAATCCCCAGAGAGCCACGTTTTGCCACCTGGGATCTCAGTAATCCATCCCCTCCCCAGGAGGATTATCTCGTGAAAATATTGATTGCTTGTGAAAAGGAGCTTAAACTCTGACTTTGAGCCTCTCCTATTCTTGGAAGAGTGCATTCTGTGGAAATGAAAAGCATCTTTTTGATTGCCACCACCAGATGACTGTCCGACGAGGGGGTGGCCAGGGCTAACAGCTGGGCTGTTGTCCCAGGCTTGGGGGTTCCTGTAAACGGGGAGGAAGCTGGGGAGAGGTGGTTTTTCTCCCTTGGTGGGACATGCAGGAGTGGTCAGCGGGCCTGAGTTTTCTTCCTTGGGGAGGCACGTTGGAATGTGCATTTTCCGGATTTTGCCCAGACTGTTGGCATGGGGAGGGGCAGTGTGTGTGATGAAGGAGGCTAGGGTGAGGTTAATACGCAGGGGTACTTGGAGATGGCCATCAGATAAAGGGCCACTGTGGGTTTCTGCACTTTGGGAGGTTTTTAAAGTAATTTTGTTTTCGCTGTCCCTTCTCCTTTCTCAGCTCCCAAAGGCTTCTGAGCACCTTTCTTAGCATCCTGTGTGTGTGTGTGTGTTTTTTTTTTTTTCCCCCACATCTGGAGGGCGGGAGGTGAGCCTGAGTGCTACTATTGTGACAGGCAAGAGCAGGTGCCTTTATGCAGCAGCCAGCTGTGGTTTGAACACCTGCAGATTCATTTTTAAGCCGTGGAGTGGTTCACGGTTACCTGTGAAGCAGAGGTTTTATTCTTACTTTACAAGACCTAGAGAGAGTGCAGGACTTGGTCTCAGACCCTTAGTAAGTGGTGGATTCAGGATCCTCACCCGCCTTCCATCTGGAACGCGCTCTCGCTCTTTCCTGTGGGCTCGGCTCCCTTCTGAATGGCCTTTGTGTTTCCCTTGGCACCTGGCAGGCTGTCTGGCATATGCTTGGATACACGGTACATGTTTTGTGACAGACGAACAAAAGAGAGATGGTTTCCCTTTGGCTCTTTATGGAGGTACATTCTGTCTCCGCCTCAAGGTCAGTGTGCTGGCCTGTGGGTGACCTTGAGATTGTTCTCTGGCAGTTCTTGATTCCCCATTCTGGAATCCCAGCCTCTGACAGCTTACCTCAGGATCCAGAGACCATGACAGGAGGGACTCTTGAGGGACGCCAGGGCCAAGAGACTGTGGCCTCACGCTCAGCATTGCTGTCCCCTCCTTGTCTGAAGAGACCTCTGTCCTGTGGCTTCAGCAGGCTGGGACTTGGCCGTCTTCGGTGAAACCGTCTTCCAGTGAGCACTGTGGAGGCAGTGTTGTGTCAGTGACACATCAGATTTTAGATGGGTCCACTCTCGCTACGCGCTGGCCGGGCAGCCTTCGAGAGGTCGCTGCACTCCTGGAACCATCTTTTCCGCATGTGTGACCAGGCGAAATCACCTCCGCTCTACCTGCTTCCCCTCCCAGGTGCCTGAGTAGGAGAGCGAGACCCAAATGCACACCTCCACTTTTGCCGCTTACTGCCCACGGGCATGTCCCCACGTTTCAGAGCCTCAGTGGTCTCATTTGTAAAATGGGACCATTTAGCGTGGCGTTGCTTTGCTCGTGCAGGAGTGGGGCGCCCTTAGCTGAGACCCCTGATAAATGGCGGTCCTCATCAGTGGTGACATTCAGCCTTTCCTGAGCTGCAGGATGAGCTTCTCAAAGGCCAGACCCACCTCTCTGTTTTAACCTGACTTGGAGCTTCTCCAGACTAGTATATTGAGGCGGGGAGGGGAACCGGCTGATTTTATTCATTCTCTCCTTCCCTGTCTGGGACAGTTGATAAAAGCTCTATGAGAAAGCATCATCAAGATCATGTTTTGGGGAGCCTGGGTGGCTCAGTCAGTTACGCGTCTGACTTCGGCTCAGGTCATGATCTCACGGTTTGTGGGTTCGAGCCCCACGTCGGGCTCTGTGCTGACGGCTCGGAGCCTGGAGCCCTCTTCGGATTCTGTGTCTCCCTCTCTTTCTGCTCCTCTCCTGCTTCTGCTCGGTTTCTCTCTGTCTCTCAAAAATAAATAAGTGTAAAAAAAAATAAAAAGATCATGTTTTTTGGGGGTGCCTGGGCAGTTCAGCTGATGAAGCATCTGACTCTTGATTTCAGCTCAGGTCATGATCTCACAGTTTGTGAATTTGAGCCCTGAGTCTGGCTGACAGTGCGGAGCCTGCTTGGGATAGTCTCTCTCTCGCTCTCTCTCTCTCTCTCTCTCGCTCTCTCTCTCTCTCCCTCCCTCCCTCCCTCCTTCCCCCTCTCCCCCCTCTCCCTGTCTCTCTTCATGCCCCTTTCCCACTCACACTCGCTCTCTCTCAAAAATAAATAAATAAACTTAAAAGATCATGTCTTTCATCCATTTCTGAGGGCAAAGGTCTTTTTCCCCTCTCATGAAGTTAACTCTTTACGTGTTCATGACATTCACTTCCTATCTCATAACCTTCCCATGAACTCCTTCCAGCTTTCCATCAACCCCGGAGTCCCCCAGATTCTCAGAAGGACAAAGCCCCTGTTGCTTAGGAGTTAAGTCTTTGATGGCCTGAAAAGGGGTGAGTGGCCTCACCAGGTTGAAAGAAAGGTAGGAACTTAGCCAAGGATGCATGAGGTTAAGGGCCATGATATTTGTCCTGTTATGCTTTTCTACTTGTAGAGGTGGGTTGTGGGTATGGCTTTAGGGCTCAGACTACCTGGGTTTGCATGCTGGTTCTGCTGCTTACCAGCTCTGTGACCTTGGGCAAGATTTATCCTCTCTCTCTGGGCCTTCTTCAACTTTCAAATGAGGAGTGGTACACCGCCTGGAAGGGTTGTTGTGGAGATCAAGGAGAACCTTCCAGCACATTGCCTGGCTCATAGGATGTGCTCTGCCAATGTCCCTTCCTTTCCCCCTACCCCGGTTCTTTCCATCCCCCCCCCCCGTCCCGTTGTCCTATCCCTCTCCTAACCAGGCTCTGGTTCCCACTGGTAATTGAGCCTTTGGCTGGTGGCTTCTTCTTAGATTCCAGTTCAAGGTGCCATGCCTTCCGGAACCAGTCGTTGACTGGCTTTCATATGGTCCTTCCGCTGAATGAAGAGATAATCATACCGGAGCTTGTCAAGAGGAGTAAACTGGGGAGTCGTTGAATTTACGTTCTGTCCCATTGATTTTTTTTTTTTTTTTTTTCTTTTCGAAGACTTACTTACTAGTTGCCATCTGCTCTGAGGGAAGGAGACATCATGTTCATAAATATATAAATAATCGAAGTCAACGAGGAGATCTGTTTAAAGAAGTGTGGCTGAGAGTGATTTTAATAAATAAGATAATCTGAAACCATTAGAGGAATTGCAGGGTTTATGAAAAAACTGGAAATGTGTTTTGGAGAAGTTTCTTTTCTTCCCAAGTCAAGTAAGTGTCAAGAGTAGAAAATGAGGGCAGAGCATCTTCTGACCGTGGACACAGGGCCGTGAGGGACGTGAAGGGCCGCCAGTCCGTTTGTCTCTACTGTGGGATGTTGGCAGTGGGGTTGTCACCCATTTATAGGGACTGATGGGTGGGGACGTTGAGGGTAGCCAAATCCACAGAACCAAGGGGAAGGGACCTCAACATTTTTGAGAGGTACTTGAGACTCGGGCGACCAGTGGATAACACATGTCAGGAATCGCCCTGGGGCCTGCACATTTCAGATCCTGCCTGTGGGAGTCAGTGGCAAGCTTCTAGAAGGTTCCTAAAGACACATCTTTTTTTGGTTAGCGTTGGGCTGCGTTTTAGTGAGTCCTGCTAAGGCCCATAAGTTGGAAGGCTTCTAGGTGGTCAATGCGAGGGATGTGGGAGTAGGGGCACGTGAGAGCCGAGGAGCATCTTGGAACAGGGCTTCCCAAACTGGAGTGTTCCCTCAAATCACTTGGAGGTTTCTCTGCAGATTCTGAGTCAGAGGTGGGGGTGGGCAAAGATTCTGGTCCGGGGACCGCACTTGGAGTAGGGAGAATGTGGAAGCCCCCACTCCCGTCGTTCATTCAGGACCCGGAGCTCGTAGATGTGAATCTGAACGTGACACTGAGTGTCGTGGGGCAGCTCGGCAGTGGAAGAGGCAGCCAGGCCCATGATACACACAATTAAAAAGACGGAGGCCTAGAACAGATGACAGTGACAACACAGAGGGCTGGGCAGGCCCAGGAGGCACCGAACAAGCCCCACGAGGCCTAGACCCTCTGAACAGTTGAGGTGGGGAGGGCGGCATTGTGAGCGCAACAGGCCTTCACACGTGGTTGTGGGCTGCAAGGATCGAGCAGGAAGTTCATGCTCAGAGGGTCAGGTTTTAGGCGTCCAGTAGTCTTTTTTTTTTTTTTTTTTTTTAATTTTTTTTTTAATGTTTTTTATTTATTTTTGGGACAGACAGAGACAGAGCATGAACGGGGGAGGGGCAGAGAGAGAGGGAGACACAGAATCGGAAACAGGCTCCAGGCTCCGAGCCATCAGCCCAGAGCCTGACGCGGGGCTCGAACTCACGGACCGCGAGATCGTGACCTGGCTGAAGTCGGACGCTTAACCGACTGCGCCACCCAGGCGCCCCAGGCGTCCAGTAGTCTTAATTTAACACACGAGGGAACTGGAACCCAGAAGGGGAAGCGTCTTGCCCAAGAGACCAAATCAGGCCTGGAACCCGGGTCTTAGCCAGGCCCCTTCACATGGCTGCGTGGTACCTGGGGGCCGACCTCAGCGCAGGGCAGCCCCAGCCCAGGGGATGGTGCTGGCTGGACGTCCTGCCCCAGCTCAGCGGTACCGGTGCTGGTGACCTTTCTGCCACAGGGCACTAAGCCCAACGCAGGAAAAGCGACAAGGTTGAATTCGGGCTCCGTCAGAGGCTGATGGCCCACTTGCCCTTCCCCTGCCAGCACCCTCAGATTTGGGGAGTACAGTGGGGAGCATTCACACAGAGGAGTCAAGGACAGGAGTGCACTTGGGCAGCAAGCAACTTTGCTTGTCTGCTTCAGAGATCCTCCCGTGACCGGCTCTGTGTGGCCACTTGGAGCTCTTTGGGACGTAAACCCAGTGCCTTCTCAGCAGACGCTGCCGCACTGTGGAGCCGGAGGAGCCCCTGCCCAGCGGCCGCGTGACCTTGGGCCAGTCCCTCACCTTGCTGAGCCAGAACGGTCCTGGTCCCTGATGAGGCTGGGCTAGCAGCGCCCGGTGTCCCGGCATCCCGGGTGGCTTGGGGGACTAAACGGTATCAGGTGCGTGAAAGTTGCTAGCCAGCCCCCCGCAGAAACACTCCCTGTAGGTCCACCTCCCGCGGGACGTAGCCCCAGGTGAGTGAGCACTGATTTGTCCAGTGCAGGTTTCCGTCCAGGGCCATGCCCTTGGAGGAGATGGGGGGTATGAATTTGATGGGGGGGGGGGGGCAGGTGTTTCTTTAAGACACCTGCAGACTGCTGGGGTGGCTTCATGCAAAACCAGACGCCGTGGTTGGCCCCTCTGGGGGTCTTCTTTGGCAGGGGGCGCTGGCAGGGTGAAGGACTGTGCACCGGGGGCCAGGTACATCTCCGTTCACAGCCGGCTCCCTAGCTGTGGAGTCTTTCAGATCGCACAGCCTCGTCTGGCATCACGGTGCCTGTTTCACAGCTTGTTGTGGCTCTTACATCAGAAAATGTCTGACTGTGCCTGGCTCAGGGCCCGATGTCTGAGTGGTGCTCCATGATGCAAGTCCGCTGTCCACACAGCCTCCGGGGCTGGGACTCGGGGAGAGGAGCCTGCAGGCTCAGGGAGGCCTTCCCTGCCAGTCTCTGCACCAGCCCCAGCTTTGCTCAAAACCAGAGCTGAAGTAAAATGCAGAAGACAATGTGGAAGTGAAACTCGGCCAATAACATCCTAAAATGTCTGCCCTGCTCCCCTGAACTCTAGTTTTGTGTACTGCCCTGAGTCCCCAAGGCATCAGAGGCCAGCCAGTGTGCACAAGATCACACGGGCTTGTGAATGAAAGTAGAGTGAGGTTTTCCAGTCCTTTCCGAGCACACCTTGGTTGCTGTCAAGCGTTCAGTTCATAATGGAGGAACCACGTCCACCCTTCCATTCAGGGACTATCATTAAGTGAACGCCTACTGTGTGCTAGGCCCTGTGATGGGTCCAGGGGGGGAATACACACTGTGTGTCCCCACTGCCACCCACTCAAGTCTCTAAGGGCCTGTGTGGCTTGAGAAGGAAGGCTTTGTTTCCTTGGGCTAACCCACGCCCAGCCCCCCCGAGGCCTGTCCTTGTCACCCAGGAACTGGAGAAGCTCTCTGGCTAGATTTGGGGACAGGAGAGCAGGGGCAGTCACTTGACGCCAGAGAGGACAGAGCAGTGGGCTGATTGAGCAGGGCAGGAAAGGGGACTGAGGCAGCATTTCCAACCCTTTGTGCAGGCATTTATGGCCCAGGCAGAGGCCTCCCGAATCACACGGCTCCCGTGAGCATGTTGTGGCTTTTGTGATTTTGTTTTGTTTTGTTTTGAAACAATAACCACTTTCCCTGTTGAGCGTGGACGAGTGTGTGTCTGCGTGTTTTATTTCTTTTCTTTTTTTTTTTTTTTTAACGTTTATTTATTTTTGAGACAGAGAGAGACAGAGCATGAATGGGGGAGGGTCAGAGAGAGAGGGAGACACAGAATCTGAAACAGGCTCCAGGCTCCGAGCTGTCAGCACAGAGCCCGATGCAGGGCTCGAACCCACAAACCGTGAGATCGTGACCTGAGCTGAAGTCGGACGCTCAACTGACTGAGCCACCCAGGCGCCCCTGCGTGTTTTATTTCTTATGTTCGTGGGAACTCCGTGAGGCAGGTCATGTTATCCCCATCTGACAGATGAGGAGACAGAAAACTCGGAGGCTGATGGAGAGCAGAGCTAGAATTAAAAGCTGCCTCACCAGCTTCAGCTCCCACCTGCTGTTTTGACTGCCCCTTTCAGGTGAACCTTGAACATAACTCCCCAAATCTGTAAAGTGAGCGGTGTACCTGAGTAGTTTCTGCTGCTGCTCGATGCTGCTGGAAGGGGGTGGGTTTCTAAGGTCAGGGCCGGGGGGAGGGGGGAGGTGGTGTTCATGGTAGGCATCTCGGCCACCAGTGTCACCAGAACCACCTGCTGTGAACAGCCAGCCAAGGAAGGTCAGATTTATAAAGCACTCTTGCAAGGAGATGGAGGACTTGGGCTAATTTGAGTCTTGAGGTTTTTTGGTAAATTCAGTGTGAAACTGACTCACGCTATTAATACCCCTCTTGATGCATTTGGTGTTGGGATTTGCAGCGCATCGCATGGTCTGCAGGCACCCCCACAAGAGAAAGATTTGGCGGGGGGGGGGGATATGGGTTCTGTGGGTTCGTGTGTCAGGGGGGTTGAATTGAAAGGGAAATCTCAGTGTTTGGACAGCGGTCGTTGTAGCCTTGAGAAAGTAAGTGGACACAGTATTAAATGCCTCTGCTTGTTCCTCCCATCCACTTTCAGTATGTGAACTTGCCAGAACATTCTACGCATGTGTTCCCTCTTCCCCAGTATTCTTCCATCTGACATAATCTGGTGTACTTAAGCTTCCAGGGTGGGAGGGCCAAGAATCTACATTCTGAACAAGCCCTCTCCGGTGATTCTGGTGCAGACCCAGTGTGAGAACCCCCAGGTCCTGTAATCTCCTACCCCTGTAACGATCTATTTCTAACTCCGGGGGTGCTGGGGGTGGAGTGGCTGGTGTTCAGATGGAAAGGACGTTGAAGACCACCTTAGTCCCATCCTTCCCAGACCTTTTCAGGCCATGGCTCACCTAGGAAACAGGATTTGTAAGGTGTGGGTTGGGTGGTGGGTAGGAAAAGGGGAAACATCTCACAGCTGGAGGTGACTGACCGCAGGGCCCATCTGCCCAAAGTGCAGAGGAGGTCAACATCTCAACACGGGGCAGCTCTCTCTCGGAATCCCACTTGGGCAGCGCTGATCTTCCTCCAAGGTGGGAGCCTGTTCCGACAGCCAGAGGAGGCCCAGAGAGGTGAGGTGAGTTGCCCAGAGTCACACAGGAGTTTGGGAATCATCTAGGTCACTCTTAGAAAGAAGGAGGGAGCAGGCCAGGGAGGTGAAAGCTTGCTAAGGGCTGTACAGGCAGCTCAGGGCCCAACGCGAGGACAAGTTTTCATGCCCAGACAGCCCGTCCTTGGCAGGCTGGTTATAAAGTCAGGGGCCCTCCCCCCCTCCCCCCCAGGCGTTCTCCAGCCTGGGAGGCCTGGTTTCCTGTTGTGATCGGAGACTGATTTTCTGCTACTACCTCACAGCACATCCCTCGAGCACCCAAGGAGGGCAAACCTTAACACAGCAGAGTTGTCTTAATCGTGACTTTCGGAAGTCCTGATGAAAATGAGGCATGAAGCCTGGTAAAAATGATCTCAGACAGTCTCCTAAATTGGCCCTGAGGGATCGTTTGCATACGGTGCTTTTGTGTACGTGATGCTGTGCAGTAACATGTTGCAGGAAATGTTTCGCATGCACAGTAGTGTATGATGTACCATCAAGTACAGTATCCAAAAATAAAACAAATACAAATTAAATACCACAGGCAAAATATGCTTTTATGTTATTTAAACTCTTTAAAATAAAAATAAAGCGTTTGGCCCTTTGAGTAGAGTTGAATACGGCTGAGCTAAATTAGCACGTGATATACGGTTCCATTTATGTTGTGCTAGATGGGGGACCTCCTCAGAACATGCCGTTGTCCTGACCCAATTGTGGGCTATATATATTACATATATGTATGTGTGATCATTCTAGGGGTCTCTCCTGCTTGAGTGTAATTAACTTTGGAGAGAATTTTTTTGTGTGTCCAGCTGTCCTGTGTGTCGGACCCAGTGGACAGGACGGAGGCAGTCTCTTTGGCCCTAGTGAGGCCTGACTCTTTTTTTTTTTTCTAAATAAAGGCAACATCCCTGGTCACAGCAGCCCCTAGATTTAGGACCTTTGACTGCCATTGATCCCACACATCTCCAGGATGTGGTTGGATGCCCCAAACTGGAGTTGATCTGAAAGGGCTCCTGCATCCATGAGGGACCCCAGCCTTGGGAGATGACCCCACTCCCTGAAGCCCTGCCTCCAAGTGGGACCTTCTCTTTCCCAAGCAGCGTTTCTCAAAGTTTCAGTGGTGAAATGCAGGGGAAGTGTAGAAAAACGACATTTGCATACTTGTGACTTTCCCCTAGACCTCTCGCTTGCAGAAGTAAATGAGGAATAAAGAAGGTATGACCTTTGGAGTGTCCCCACCCCCTCTTCTGCCAGCACCTCCCCTCATGACCAGGAATGTGGTTGGAAAATGCCTCTCTCAGGCAAATTGATCTTTGTCTCCAGACCTTAGACACTTAAAACCGAAAGAGAAGGAACCTGATCTTTCGTTCTCCATCATATTAAGTAGCTGTTGGGGCAGGAGGGAGAGGGTATTTGATTCCACTTTGGAGCTTGTTCTTGTATGTGTTATGGAGCTCCCATTCAACAAGGGGGAGTTGAAAAGCCCCTGAGATTGCCTGTGCTGATGTGCATAGACTGGAATGTTCCATAAGAGCTCAAGGCAGAGAAAACCCAGCAGGTGCCCCTATCCCCACCCCATGATGCCTAGGAGAGGTGTCCCCAGCCCCAGGAAGGAACCTGTGTCTTTTTTCTTGTGGCCAACTGGGTCTTTGTAGGTCTTGTGGCCAACTGGGTCCTACAAAGACCCTTCTGGGAAACTATGGAATTTATGTTAAGAGTCATGAAGATACTTGTAACCTTTGACCCGGTGAACCTACTTCTGGCAAGATATCATAAAGGAACAATTCCAAGTACGGACAGAATGTTGCACAAAGATGGTCAGCTCAGCGCCTTTGACAGTAACAAATTGGAGGTAACCTAAGCATCTGAAATTGATCAAATACTTGAATCGGTCATGCTGTAGCCCCTCAAAAGAGGGCGCAGGAGGCTGGGAGGAAACTGAGAAAAGCAGTCATTTGTAGGAAAAAAGTTTGGAAGGAAATACACACCAAAACGGCATCTGAGGTTGTGGCAGGGGGCTGTGAATGTGGATAAATTTCTTTTCCTTTCTCTTTTATGCATTTTCTGCAATGTGGTTATGAGATTACTTTTGCTGGAAGAAAACCTTCTCCTCTCCCCTCTTCTCTGTTCCTCTCTGATCTCTTTTTTTTTTTCAAAGAAACCGAGAACTCTACTGTTTGCAGGAGAAGAAAGAAAACCAGTGTTTAGATCACTTTATAAATAGTGTACGACAGAAGAGAGCAATGACTAAAACTTAGACCCAGGCGTCCCCGGGGTTAACATACTAACAGCCTTGCCAATAGGACTGGAACACAGCTGGAGAAAGACAGCTAGCGGTTCTTGAATACTAACAGCCACCCAGAGCGGACCCTCCTAGACCCATGGAGAAGGAGTCCCTGTTACCTTTTGATAAGGGAGGTAACCTGAGGTCAGATCATGTGACTTTTCAAGACTCACTGCCAGCCCTCTTGGTTAGCAGGTGATGGGGCGAAGGGCATCTGGGGACTCCCCAAAGCCAGTGACTCTCCTCAAGTCATATGGAAGTTACTTTCAGGGAAGGGTAGGATGAATGACAGCTGCCCATTAAGAACAGCCCAGTGTTTTCTGCGTGGGCGACTCCGAGGCAAAAGTGAGCTCCCGGCTCAGGTGGAGGGAGCTGTGGTCTCCGCGGGAGGTCGGCGAGCTTCTGTGCACCCGCACTTGGGTGCCCCCCCTCCTCCGCCTGTGCATCCAGAGAGGGGGGTGCCCTTGATCTCTTAGGAGAAGGACCGCTCTTCAGAACCTGCTGCTTGCGCCCTGTGGCGGCTTCCAGCGGGCAGGGAAAGGATGCGTCAGCCCTTCTGAGAAACCCGTTAAAGGGCAGCCCAAGGCACCTCGGCGGGGGGCTGAGCGCAAACCGCTTAGGGGACTGCAGATTTCCAGACAGTCTCTGTGGTATTTAAGACGCCGTTTTCTCTCAAGTTCTGTGTCTGCCATGCAGCCCACTTGTCATCCCTGCCTGGGATGGAGAGGTTTTTGGAGAGGTTCTGGTTAAACTCCTCAGCCACTTTTTTTAAGGAAGGCACAGAGCATCCAAAGGTGCCTGGTGCACAGGTGCCACGTGTATGCTTGATGGATCAAGGTATGAACTAATTTTCTGCCTCGGGCGGAAAATGGGAAGTGTTTTTAAGCATTCATTTAAAACCCCAGGATTCATAATCTTGATGTACGTGTGTATTTGTTTCTGTGTTTAGATACGAAGGGAGACACGGTTGAGGCTCTCACATTGACATTTATTGAGTGTCCAGAACATTCCTCGTTTTCTCCATTCCCTTTGCCCTCTGTTCTCCTGTCGGGCACGTGAGCTGTGCTCCCCAGCCCCTTCCAGAAGAACGGGTATGTGGGGCAGGCAGGTGTGCTGCTTTGGGTGAGTGAAGGAAGAACAGAACGGAAGCTCCAGCTACTTGCTGGTCTGGGCCCCGGCTTCCCCAGCTGAGTCACACCTGTTCCTCTCGCTGCAGTTTCAAGGGTCAGAGGAAAAAAGTGAAGGACCAGAGATCAGAGTGAAAAGCTGGCAAAGGCGCCTGTCACCCAACTAACCCCGTCAGCGCCTGGTGGGGGAGACGGAGTTGAGCTCAGCAAATGGGAGCTGCCGGCCCTGGGGGTATGTTGAGCTAGTTTGGTGAAAGGTGGAGCCCCGGAGAAAGGTTGAAGCCTATGGCAGGCCCAAGGGTGCACTTCCCTGGGGACATGGGTTTCAGGGGCCCCCGAGGGGGCCGCTGCTGGGCACACAGGCTATGCCACTGCCACGAGCTGCCACTCGGCTTCTCCCAGCCTCCCACCCTTCGCCCATGGAGCGGTAGAACACTCCTTACTCAAGAGTGAGTTGGGTGATATGTCTGTCACCTCCCCACGTCCCTGTCCTAATGACCATTTACCGTAGGAGCACAGTCACCTTGCACCCTTCCAGAGCGCTGTGTCTGCTTTCTGGGGGCGGAGGGGGGTCATTTTCTACGTCTGCCCTGCTCTCTCCTCTCCCTTCTTCCTTCCCTGTCCCCCCTCCCCATCCCCCCTCTGCCTTCCTGCACCCCTTTCTCAGAGCATGGGACAATTCCTCCGTTAGACTGAATAATTGAGAGCTAACTCTAGGAACAGACGTCTATGAATAGATGTGCTGGAAGAAAGCATTTTTGCCAAGTTTGAGCTGAGCTGAGTATTGTCAGCACTGAATTAAAGATGAGCTTCCTGGCTCTCTCTTCTACTTAGCATTGACCAAACACTATGTCTTGAATCTTAAGGAAAAAAAAAAAAAAAGAAGGAAGAGAAAAAAGTCAGGGATTTATATGACAGCAAGTAAAGTCTAATCACAACACTTCCCATACGTACGGAGTTTTGTATATGCTGTGGCCTTGTTGCACTAAACATCGCTGAGCCCTAAGACTAGGCCTCTTTCTTTTTCTTTTTTTAAATTTTTTTTAATGTTTATTTATTTTTGACAAAGACAGAGCATGAGCGAGGGAGGGGCAGAGAGCGAGGGAGACATAGAATCCGAAGCGGGCTCCAGGCTCGCAGCTGTCAGCACAGAGCCCGACGTGGGGCTCGAACTCACAGACCGTGAGATCATGACCTGAGCCAAAGTCGGACGCTCAACTGACTGAGCCACCCAGGTGCCCCTGGGCCTCTTTCTGTTTAAGGTCCACAGGTCAGGCCCATAGTGTCTGGCTCCAAGCGTGTCTGCAGAACGAGTGCATACTTTTTTCAGAAAATTGAAGCCCAGAGAGGTTGAGTGATCTGTCCAAGGCTGCACGGCTGGTCAGGACCAGAGGTGGAACTTAATTTCTCGGCCCTGGCTACTCTTAAACTCCACTTGGTGGTCTCCTCACACATGCTCTTCAGGACGACAGGGAATCCAGAAAGTCAGAGACACAGCTCAGCTAAAGGAAAGAGTTTTACTGAGGCCTCGGCCCTCCTTTAGTCCGATGGCTGGTATTCCTTCACCCTCAAAATTAGCCTGCTCTCTTGGTGGCCACATACACTGCCCTCCTCTCTCCGTTCCCTCCCCCGCTTGTGTATTTAAGCATCTTCTCATTTGTGTGACTCTCTCTGGGTTTCCTCTGAAGCTCCTGGAAGCTACCCGGGTCCATGTTGTGGAGCGAGTGAGAAGTCAGGAGGGCAGCCGTGGCTTCTCTGGAGCTGAGCGAAGGAAGACGTTGGTCCTCCACGAGTGGGCACTGTCCTCTCTGTTAGATGGTCCCCACGTTGGGTCTTCTCTGGACCAACCACTCTGTCTCGTTCCACGCTTTCCCTTTTCTCATCTGTGGAAATGGTGTTTTGTTCAGCAAACGCATCCAGAGCCCCTGTTGTGTGCTGGGTACAGTACTGTGGGCTCTGGTCCCTCATGGTAAGTGCTGCCCTGTCCCCTCAGCCAGCTCCGCGCCCTGTCTTACTTGGGTCCCTGTGCCTTCTTAGCCTGTAACTTCAGGAGGTTTTCCAGAAGGCTGTGCTCCCGATAGACTCCATGGGGAAGCCCTCTGCCCCTCTCCCCACTCCATTTTTGGGTCCAGTGAGTGAAAACCCTGTCCTCACTGTTGTCTGTCTGTTCTTTCTTTCTTTCTTTCTTTCTTTCTTTCTTTCTTTCTTTCTTTCTTTCTTTCTTTCTTTCTTTCTTTCTTTCTTTTTAACTTTTTTTTTTTAATGTTTATTTATTTTTGAGACAGAGAGAGACAGAGCATGAACGGGGGAGGGGCAGAGAGAGAGGGAGACACAGAATCGGAAGCAGGCTCCAGGCTCTGAGCCATCAGCCCAGAGCCCGACGCGGGGCTCAAACTCACGGACCGCAAGATCGTGACCTGAGCCGAAGTCGGACGCCCAACCGACTGAGCCACCCAGGCACCTCTTTCTCTTTCTTTCTTTCTTTCTTTCTTTCTTTCTTTCTTTCTTTCTTTCTTTCTTTCTTTCTTTCTTTCTTTCTTTCTTTCTTTCTTTCTTTTTCCTTTCCTTTTTCCTTCCTTCTCTTTCTTTTTTTTCTTTCCTTCCTTCTCTTTCTTTCCTTTCGTCCTTCCCTCTTCCTCTTCCCGCTCCTCCTCCTCCTGCCTCCTCCTCCTCCTCCTGCCTCCTCCTCCTCCTCCTGCCTCCTCCTCCTGCCTCCTCCTCCTCCTCCTCCTCCTCCTCTTCCTCTTCCTCTTCCTCTTCCTCTTCCTCTTCCTCTTCCCATCCATTTTCCCGCCCACTTTCAGCAAGCATTCATGAGACATGAACTATGTGCCAGGGTTTGGGGCAGGTGCCCCAGGACAGAGATTAGCAGGATGTAGGCAGTGCTCACAGAGTCCGGGACTGTAGGAGGGGATGGACATAAAAACAAATCATTGCATTAATATGCAAAGTGTTAAAGTCCTCAACATTTTAAAACTCGGAAAATGACGATACACATTGTTTAGGGGGTATAAGCATATGTGTTAACAGTAAAAAGAGGGGCGCCTGGGTCACTCAGTCAGATAAGCGTCTAACTTTTGGTTTCGGCTCAGGTCATGACCTCACAGTTTCGTGGGTTCGAGCCCCGCCTCGGGCTCTGTGCTGGCGGTGCAGAGCCTGCTTGGGATTCTCTCTCTGTCTGTCTCTCTCTCTCTCTGCCCCTCCCCTGCTCATGCTCTCTGTCTCTCTCTCAAAATAAATATATAAACTTAAAAAAAAAAAAAAGTAAAAAGAAATGCATGGCAGTGATAAATGCTCAGTTCAGGAGAGTGCTTACCTCTGGGGAACTGGGGAGATAAATATGATTGGGGGAGTGTGGTGCTAGGGGACTTTGTATTCGTTATATTTTATTCCTCAAGCTGGATGGTGGGTACAAGAGAAGGTTTGATGATTCTTTATGTATTTTTTGTGTGTATGTTAAATATTGCACTGTGAAACTTTTTTAAAGTTTATTTATTTATTTTGAGAGAAAGCGTATGTGGGGAAGGGGCGGAGAGAGAGAGGGAGAGAATCTGAAGCAGGCTCTGCACTCTCAACAGTTTGAGCCTGACAGGGGGCTCGAACTCAAGAACCACGAGATCATGACCTGAGCTGAAATCAAGAGTTCGGCCGCTTAACTGACTGAGCCACCCGGTGCCCCATACACAGTAAAACTTTGACAATAGAATTGTAAGCAAGAGGTTATTTGGAGACGCTAGCCTATGAGGGATTCTAGCCAGATACAGAAGTTTCTCCTGTCTGTACATCTGGCCAAGCACAGGGCTCGGCCAAGCTTACACTCTCAGGATGTGTTGTTGATGTGAACCCTGCCTGGAGGGGCTGGGAAACGTTTTATAGAGAAGGTGACAGTTTGTACTGAGTTTTGAAGTTCCATGCTGGGAATAGCATTTCAGACAAAGGGAACAGCATATGCAAAAGCAAGCAGGCCAGCATTCAAGGAACTGCAAGGTGTGTGTGGCTGCATCAGCTCAGCTTTGGGGCAGTCCTGCAGCGCGTTTTGCTTGTCATCGTTTCTACTTAGAATGTTCCCGAATCCAGGTTTATTCGGAGTTGACTCAGGATAGATTCCCCTCTGGTATTAGAAGCAAGTCAATTTTCAGAGAGTGCTTCAGTGTTATCAGGGCCTCAGCTTGGTGAGAGCTGGTGTCAGTCCAAGGAGATTGGCTTCAGCTTCAAGCGCAGGAAGCCGCTGGTAAACTGAGACTCTGATAAAGGAGTTGGACCTGTAGAACGTAAAAGCCGGTGACAAAGATCGTCTTGTACAGAAAAGAGCCAAGGCTGCCATGGTGTCACGTTAAAGACCCATCTGGGAAAATGCTCCAAAGAGGGGGGAGGGGCAGAAGGGCAGTCTTTCTGTTTAGCGGCTCTGGGAATAATGTATATTCAAGATGGTTTTCTTTGAAAACATTTGCAAAGCCAGCGGAGCCCTCGGGAGAGTCAGATTAAAGCGGTGATGGGGAATTTCACCCGTGCTTAATCAGAGACATCAACTCTTTTCTGGGCCTCACTCTTACCCTCCCCACTGTTGTCTTTATTTGTGGAAACGTGTTCATTGGGGGTTCGTTGAGGCTGGTCCTGGGCATCACCCCTCATTTGCCCACTTTGATCTCTGGGAAGTCATCCCCTTCCCCGGGGGTTCCTTGGGGCTCCCAGGCTCCTTTCCATCTTGGCCACTTGTGTTCAAATTCAGGCCAGACTCTTCATCCATACTTGACAAGAGAGGTAATTCTCCACACCCCAGGTTCCTACCCGGACCGAGGAAGGACATGGTTTGAGGGCAGGTGTCACTTAGCCGGGGTCTGCTGCAGTGACCACGTGAGGAGCCAGACGCCTCGGGAGGTGAGACGACAGCGTACGTTCTGGAAGGGGACGACCTCAACGCCTGACACTTTATTTGGAACACAGGTTCCTCCACCGAAGGTTGTCTTCAACTAACCTGCATGTCCACGGCTTTTTAAATGCCATCTTGATGAGCTGTGTGACAGGAGTGGGGGACAGGGAGCCACCTTAGCTGCATGATCTACAAGGAACTTAGCGCACATCTCCCACCGGGGACCAATTAATTCTGCAGGAAGTTATGGTTTACATTTTCCCTGGGAACACAGGCACTGCGCACCATCCACGGCCCTTGGCCCTCCAAGATCCTCCCTGCAAGGTCTGCTTAATCACCGTCCTGCTTGAAAACTCACAGCATTTCCCCCTGATTTTATTAGCTAGTCTTTACCCGCATTTCATCTGCTTTCTGTTAACCACTTTTTTTTTGGGGGGGGGGTGTGTTTATAGACCTTGAGTAAACATAAATCCTTGGTTTTAATTAGGAAGCCAGCGATGGCCAGAAGAAGAGGCTCCTTCTCTGCATTTCTCTTGCATTGTGGATGTGGACAGGAGAACAGATGGAGCCAGGGTACCCTGATGGCTGATAGAATGACCTGGGGGTGAAGAATTGCATGGTCTCCCACCCCCTCAATAGACCGTGTGCCCTGATTCAGCTTAAGTTACATCTTGATGTTATCTGCAATGATCACTTGACATTACCCGTAATTCATTCATTCATTCATTCATTCACTCATTGATTCACCAGAGGGACATCACTTTTTGTAACACCGTTTCATAGTCAGACCCTAGTGATGTTGGCTTGTGTTCACTCTGCGTTTCTGCCCCTACAGTGGAGCATAGCGTGGGTGCTCAGTAAATATTTGTTTAATGAATACACGAGTGCCTGACATTCCGTCATTAGGAATCCTGTTTTTTTTTTTCTTTTAATCGCAGGCTCTGTCTCCTTGTATCTTAAAAAATGCCCAGAGGGAGGGTAGAGAATCCCAACAATAAATTGATCGCAGGAGGGCAGATGGAATTCTGTGGTTCTTGGAGAGAGGGAGAGCCAGAAGCTGGCCGGGGTGTCTAGTGGGTGTGGAGAGTGGGATTAGTGGCCCAGCATCCATGCTTTTGGAGACACACTGGTCTAGAAACCAAGTGTGTGTGTGTGTGTGTTGGGGGGGGGGGGGTGATGCCAGATTCTTACCTTACACACCTACGCATTCATTCTCCCCCATTGCGTGCCACGGTGGAGTAGGTCCTGTGGATACAGTGATGCGTGAGGTCTAAGAGTCCCTTTTTCCTCTAAGCCAGGGAGTTTCGATTGAAGGACAGTGATGATACAGGGAGCTGTGAGCTCATGATGGGGGAGGGGACATTGAACTCAGCCAGAGAGACCAAGGAGGGCTTCCTAGAGGAAGAGGGATCCAAAAGGGCAGGGGCTGTATTTTATTACTCTTCAGATTCCTAGCTCTAAGCAAAGTGCCTTGCACCTAACAGGTGTTCAGTGAATGATGAATGAATGAATGTATGAAAGGGTTTAGTAAACTGGAAAATGGGGTACAAATGGCAGGTGTTGGCATCCTGATTTGTGGAGGGTTGAGGAGGGGCACCTGAGATTAGCTTTATCTCCCATTTTCAGAGGACTGACTGTTGCCGAGAGCCGGGGTGTGCCCTGGGGCACCTAGGGTGTCTGCTTCTGCCTTCGTCGCAGTCGCCCCCATTCAGAGAAGCAGACTGCCCAGGGCTTGAAATTTTTAACCAACTCAGTAGCCAGCAGCCGTTCAGGTAGGATCCAGATTTGGGCACGCAGCCCTTGTCCTCTGGGTCGGTCCTAGGGGCTGGCAGCTGACTAAGCAGGTAGCTATGCGTGTGTGTGTGTGCGTGTGTGTGCGCGCGCGCGCGCGTGTGTGTGTGTGTGTGTGTGT
The DNA here is from genome assembly GCF_028018385.1 of Neofelis nebulosa. NCBI lineage: Eukaryota > Metazoa > Chordata > Mammalia > Carnivora > Felidae > Neofelis > Neofelis nebulosa. The sequence continues at coordinate 72,112,273 of NC_080795.1, read as the reverse complement.
GTAGATGTGGAGTAATGCCCAGCGAATGCTTAAAAAGGTCTGCAGCATATGTTCAGATCACCTCTAACCCTCCGTCCAGCTGCCGTCCCCAGAGTGCAAGTGACTTTTCCTCTAGTTGACTGGACTTATGGAAGTCAGGGACGGCAGCGGATTTATCTTTGTAACCCAGATACCCAGCGTAGGACGTGATACATCTGGGTCTTGGGACAGTTTGCAGAATGCGTGCATGCATGCACACATGAACACATGAATGAATGAACTTCAGGTAATGACAATGGAGTCACCCAGAATGTATCTGCAGCCTAATGTCTTTATGGGGTAGAGGGAGAGGGATGTTTTTCTGGAAGTGACCTTTTGCTACTACTTTAGATGTTTTGCAATAGCAGATACTTGAAATTCTGCTTGACACTTGCTCTCTGTGGTGAGAGATGAAGAAACCCTTCCTTTGTTCACACTTGGCTCTGGTGCTGTGTAGACACAGGCAGGGGCCTGTCCCTCACATCTGCCACCCTGGGAGTTTCTGAGTCCACTCTGGGGGACCAGTAATAGAAAGGGCTCATAGACCTACAGTTAATTTCTACAGTCTTGGTGAATTGGTAGGTCTCATGGACACTTTCTATATTTTGGGGTGCTCAGCATCCTGCCCACCTTCCTGTTTGGGGGAATATCCAGTATGTAGGTCTTGGAAGGGGATGGAGCTCTGGCTCTCAGTAGGGAGGTGGAGGCAGACCAGACATTCTTTCTTCCCGCCTCCACTCAGCCACTTGGCATTGGTTCTGGCTGAGTTCCGCAATGAAAGCGGGGGTAGTGAGCAGCTCTTCCGAACTGGAGTCCAGTTGAGAATGGCAGGTGTCCTAAGCAGATGTCCTGTGGTGTGGCCTGGCTCATATTTCCACTCTGCCCAGTCCCCTTTGGTCCTTAATCCCAGCCTGGTTCTCCAGCCTGCCTGTTGCTCCTGGGGCTTTCTGTTACTTTCTCATCAAATTCCTTTTCTCCATAAAATAGTCGTAGCTGACTCCTGTTGTCTGTAATCAATAACCCAGACTGACCTGCATGGTTGAGGCCACAGTGAGGCACTCGTCGCTGATGGGCACCTTGGTAACCTGGTGAGAGAAGTGAGGTTGCTTTGGATGCTCCCCTGTCTCCTCCTTCCTCCCTTCTGTGATATAGACACCACCTAGCTCATTTACATTTCTTTTTTTTTTTTTTAACGTTTTATTTATTTTTGAGAGACAGAGCGTGAGCCGGGGAGGGGCAGAGAGAGAGAGGGAGACACAGAGTCGGAAGCAGGCTCCAGGCTCTGAGCTGTCAGCACAGAGCCTGACGTGGGGCTCCAACTGGTTTACCACAAGATCGTGACCTGAGCTGAAGTCGGAAGCCCAACCGACTGAGCCACCCAGGTGCCCCTCATTCACATTTCTTGAAGACTCAGTCTCTTGCAGTTCAGGTCAGTGAAATGGGGCACCTACTGTGTGTCATGTTGTGTTGTCCAAAAGCACAGGGATACAGAGATAGTCTGTAATCCTGGATAGTAAGAGGTTTACAGTCCAGAGGTGGGGAGATGGGCGTATCGTTGGATAATTCCGCTCAGCAAGGTGGCAGTATAGAGCCAGGCAACGGTGCTGTGTTTGTGTAGGCGACTCCTCATCCCAATGAGGGACCCACAAGGAAGAGGTGGGGTGAGGAGGATGCAGGGAGTTAGCGAGACTGCCCAGATAGATAGGAATTTTGCAAAAGGGCTCAGCGTAACCAAACCCAGAGAGGTGACTGGTATTACAGCGGGGGGGGAGGCAGAGGATGGTCGGTGGTCAGTCTGGAAGGGAAGGCAGAAGTCTAAATATGGGTATGCCAGGGGCCAGCAGACATTTTCTGTAAAGAACCAGATGGTAGGGGAGGGTAGGTGATGGGCATTGACGAGGGCATCTTTTGGGATGAGCACTGGGTGTTGTATGGAAACTAATTTGACAATAAATTTCATATAAAAAAAAAAAGAACCAGATGGTACATTTTTAGGCATTGTGGGCCATATGGTCACAAGCGATCTACTCTGCCATGGTAGCACCTGAGCAGCCATAGACAATCTATAAATGAGTGGGTATGGCTGTATTCCAATAAAACTTTATTGACAGAAACAGATGGTTGACCTCCTTTGGCCCATGAGCTGTAGTTTGCTGACCTCTGTTATACCCCATACTAAGGAGTTTGTACTTTATGTTGAGATTATGGAGAACAGATGTGCTTGTGGTTGCTGGTAACAAGAAACTCAACTCAGGGTGGCTCAGCGAGGAAAGGAAATTAATGAACACGTGTCACTGAAACATCCAAGTAGGTAAGCTTTAGGTGGCATTTGTTCTGGGCCCTGGCTCATTTCTCTGTTCTCTCAGCTCTGCCCTCCCCTATGAACTTCATCCTCAGGCTGCCTCCCTCCTGGTGGTAATGTAGGTTCAGCAGTTCCAGCCTTCACATCTACTTCTCTTCTCCAAATCTTACTGGACGACTTTAGGTCACGTGCACACCCTGGAGCCAATCCCGTGGTCAGGAGGATGCTGTGTGCTGATAGGCTAAGGGTCCAGACAAGGGCCGCCCCTAAGGGAGGCGTGGCCAGCCCTGCCCAAGCCACAGGGCTGCAGCCTAGTGGTGGACAAGGGTGGGTTGTGTCCACTCATGAGAGTATCGTAAGTAGACAAGTGATGTAGCCAGACACATGATTTCTAGAAAAATCTCTCTGGTGACATGGTGGGAAGGAGCCAGGCTAGAGGCAGGACACTGTTAGGAGGTTGTTTCTGAGCCTGTTTCAGAAGCAGGGCAGTGGTGCTGGACAGTGGAGGGAGAGAATGGGATTGTTAGAGCTTGTATCTAATTTAACATGCGATGGAGGGGGAGGGAGTGAGAAAGACAAAGTTACCAAGAAACATCGTCTCTAGCTTGGCGACTAGGAGAACTAGATGGGGAGCCTGGGTGTAAGGGAAGACGTGGCGTTCTGTGACGAACAAGGTGAACTGGCAGGTGGAACTTTTACCCCAGGTCACCCACCCTGGCTTTACTTCCATGCCCACCCGCCGTAGACCCCATCTTTGATTTTTAGAATTTAGGGACAGCCAGGAAAAGCTGTTACCACAGAGGAAAGGTCATTCTTCCCCCTTAACCTCTCTCCTTTTCTGCCCTGGCTGCCAGGGTGCTCAGAGCCAAATTTATGCTTGATCACCAGCAGCCGTAAAGGGCCCTTGGGTTCAGTCTGTTTGTTTGTCTCCGCTGTCATTTTCTTTGTCTGTTTATTATCTTCATCTATCCTTTTTTTGCTGCAGGTTATCCCCAATCTCTTTCGGAAGGAGGCAGGGTATAAACAAATAAATGACAAAGAAAGGAGGAAATAAGGACACTGTGTTGATCCAGGGGCTGAATTTCTACCCCCTTTCTTAAATATTTGGACTGAATTAAATTCTTCGCACCTGTGCCAGGCTGGCTGCTCTTGGACAGTGGAGATTTTAGGTTCCTGGAGGAAGGGGCCTGTGTCTCCTTCACTTCAGTGCCTCCAGTATTTATCACAGTGCCTGGTACATACTAGGTGCTCCCTAACGGTCTGGAAAAATGAAGTGAATTGATGGCCAAGTCATGTGTTAGCTTCCTGAGTGCTGTTCGGGGGTGGCCGGGAGGATTGTTTCTCACTCTTTGACAAGTCGGCATGATGCTGGGGAGGATATTTTAACCTCTTCCAATTCATTTTTCATACTGTTCCAGATCTTTTGAAAAATGTAGATCAGACCATGCCGTCCCTCTGCTAAAAACCCTCAGTGGCTTTCTGTTGTCATTTAAAAACTGAACAAAACCCAAGGTCCTGGGGATCCAGCCCCTGCCTCCTGAGTTCCCTGTTGGCTCTGCCTTTCCTTGCCTGTTGTCGCTGCCCCCCGCCCCACCCCCCCGCCCCAGCTTCTTTACGTTCCCTGGAGAACTGGGCTGTTCCTGCCCTTGGTGCATGCTGTTCCCTCTGCCTGATCACTGTGTCCCTGGGTCTCTGCAGATCGACTTCCCTACATAGATCTTCCCTTTCACCTCAGCACCCTGTTCCTTCCCGTCAAAGCTCTCCTCTCCATTTGGATATGGTGTGTGTGGCTTGTGGGCCTGGGTGTTGGGTCTCCCCACCCCCAAAAGGCAGAGACTCCTTCTGTCTGTTTGTTTACCTTGGCTCCCCAGAGTCTTGCCCCACAGCTGGCACTTGGTAAGTACTTGTTCAGTAAATGCTTGTCCAGTGAAAGTGGGCTGACCGTTCCTCCATTCACCCAGTATTTACTGAGCACATCCTAGGTGCCAGGCAGGCACTGTGCTACATTAGACTTGGGGATACAGTGGAGAACAAAAGAGACATAATGTCTGTCTTTCTAGAATTTTCATTTTGGCTCTCCAGCCTGTTCTGCCTTTAAACGACGTCTTGCTTTTTATCTAAATTCCTTCATTCATATATATGTACTTGTATGCACGTACGTACATACATAGATATAAGTGTATTTATGAAACAATCATTTACCGAACGCCTATGTTCTCTATATGAAATGTGCTTTTATGCATATAAACCTGTCTGCATATGTAAAATGTGCATATAAATGTTTGTACGTGTATATGAAAAAAGCCTTTTCCAAACACTGTATACCAGAAATAAAAACACATTTATGTATACAAAGCACGCATATACAGTGTATACGTTTACATGGTTCCCGGTGTTTACTGGGTACCCGTTCTGTGCCCACATTGTGCTGGGCACTAGGGGAGCACACTCCAGTAGAAGAGACGGGGAGGAAGGCACCGTTTCCATCTGTTGGGAAGGCTCTAAAGCTGATGGGGACAAGGCAGAGAGGTGGCCCTGGGCAGGGTGTTTATAAGACGGGAGTGGGGAGGGGCATCAAGCCTGCAGGTCCTGGGTTCTGGACGCCACCTGTAACCAGAGCAGAGTCGGGTCCTGCTTGTTCCTTCCCATTCCCTTGATGAGGACGGTCTGGCGTGGTGCCTGCTGAGGGAACCGTTCTGGTGGCTCCTTACATACTGACTTAGGTGCTTGCCAGAATCAGAGATCGTCTGGGGACTAACTTAATTTGGGTTCTTTTAAGATAATCAGTGAGGTGGAAATTTCAGAACACCCAGAGGCTTAGATCTCATGCAGACATCTCTTTTTTCCTTAGTCTTGACTGTGGGGTTGGGGGGAGGGGGAGGGTCAAGTCAGGTGAAAATTAGAGGCATTGCTCCCCTCCCTCACATACCCTCCGTCATCTAGAACTTGACCATTTGTCCAGGTCTTCTTCTCAGGACTTAGCATTCTCTTCCCCTCTTCCCTCCTAGGTTTTGAAGACAAAATGAGGGCCGTTTCAGTTCCTTTATGCCCCATGTGGTCCCCTAGGACAGGGCTCCCGAGGGCTTCTTTAGTGGTGGGGGTTCTAGATCACCTGCATGAGCCCTACCTGCTGGCCACGTCCTGCACTGGCTATTATTGAGGCACATGGTAGACAGAATAATGGTCCCCCAGTGACACCCCATCCTAATCCCCAGAGACTGTGAATACCATGCCTTCCATGGCAACAGGGACCTGCAGATGTGACTAAGTTCAAGTTCCTGAGATGGGAAAATCAGCCTGGGTTATCTGGTGGGCCTCATAAGAGGGAGGGTCAGAGTCGGGGAAGTAGGTGAATGAATGAGAGAAATGGGGTCAGAATCTGAGATACAAGGAAGCCACCCTACTGGCTTTGAGGGTGGGGGAGGGGCACAGGCCAGGGGACACAGCAGCCACCAGAAACCGGAGAACACATTCTCCCCCAGAGTCTCCGGAGGGAGAGTATTGATTTCATTCACCTTGATTCAAACCCAGTAAAACCCTGTCTGGGTTTCTGACCTCCAGAATTAAAAGATAATAAATTTGTGTTGTTTTAAGCTGCTACATTTGTGGTCATTGCAACAGCAGCAGTGGGAAACTAATACAAGGTGTATTTTATTTACTATAAAATCTACCCATTACAGTTACAGTTCAGTGGTTTTTAGTCCCTTTACCCCTGGTGCAACCATGACCATAATGCAGTTCTAGGATATTTTCATTACCCCAATAAGATCTTTTATACGCATTTACAGTTACTCCCTGTCCCCAGCCCCAGGTAAACCACTAATCTGCTTTTGTCCCTCTAAATTTGTCTCTAAACTTTCCTCTCGGGCATTTCATGTAAGTGGAATCATATAGTATGTGGTTTCTGTGTCTGGCTTTTGTACTGATTCTAATGTTCTTAAGGTTCACGTGCAATGTCAAGGGCGTGAGTACTTTGCTCCTTTTTACTGTGGGATAATGATCCATTGTACAGACACATCGCGTCGTCTCTACTCCACGGTGGGTAGACATTTGGGTTGTTTTCGGTTTAGGACTCTGACAGATAACGCTGCTACAAACATTCCTGTGCGAGTCTCTGTGTAGGCATGGGTTTTAGTTTCTCCTGGGCAGATACATAGGAATGAAATTTGCTGGGTTGTGTAGAGTTTTATGTTAACTTTTTGAGGACCTGCTGAACTATTTTCCGAAGTGGTTACACTAACGTTTTTAATTCCCACCAGCACTTTATGAGGGCTCCCTCTACCTGGCTTTTCATTCGCAAAGGCTGGTGGGTAGCAAAGGGGCTAAGCAGATGCATGCATGCACATGTGTGCTCGTGTGTATGCACCTACAGCACGTTTTAAAGAGACTGTTTCCACTACCTGTAACTGGCTGTAGCAGGAGTTAAAGAGAATAAAAAGTGTTCTCTTTTCTGGGCTTTGAAGAAAGAAGTTCCAGCAGCTTCCCTGGACCCCTTTTCTTCCTTGCCCCAGTATAAACCTCTGTAAATAGTCTGTTGGGGTTCTCAATCTGTGATCTTTGATCCTTCCTACATTCTCTTATCATCAGATTTCTTTTGAGCCGTTGCCAGAATTTGCGGCTAGGGCCTTGGGTGAGACCTGATTTTGGTACTTTTACTATAAGCAGAGAGACAGAAGTTCACGCCATGAGTGGAAGGCTTCGGTCCCCGTGCTTTTCTTCTTCACCCCAGCAGGTCTGCCACAGCATTAGAAGCCCCCTCCCGCCCCCCCCCCCCCCCCCCCCAGGTCGAGCTTCTGCTTGTAAGTTCTGCTTTTCCCCCTCGTCTGAGCAAGTCTAGACTCCTCACTGGGTGCGGCTGGGGGGTGGGGAGCAGACGCAGAGGTTCAGCCTATAGATAGACTGCTTAGAAGGGGTGTGGTGGAGAGGGCCCCTGGCCCTGCTGTGGGGTGCGTGATGCAGGGCGAGATCCAGACATAAAGTGTGGTTAGGGAGACCCCTGTCTGTTCCTCACTGACAACGGTAAACAGAACACAAGCTTAATTTTGGACAGAGAGCGTTAAAGGAATCCTGTAAGTATTACATAGTCTATTTATTGCTGTGTGTGGAAAAGGACCATATAGACTTTGGTGACTGATGTTAACTTCCATTGGATCCCATGAGGAAAAAAGTAAGTAATTTTACAGTGATGTTAGAGGTTTTCAGTCTGAGGAGAAACCCTGCCATGGGCTTCTAGACCCATTTGTAGGTGACTGGGTTATTGTGCTGGACCCTGCTGGCCAAGGGGTGGTCGGCCCCCAGGCAGGTGATGCTGCACCCAAGGGGTGGGGTGTGGATGGGATGGTGTCAGCTGGCCTGAGCAGTTGAGGGGTTGATGGGTGGCAGGAGGGGAAAGATTCAGAGAATCTAGGGCGATGGCCTCGGTCAGCAGATTGGCTGAGGCCTAAAGCAGAGCTCAAGAGGGACTCAGCCCCTGTTCAGTGGAGGTATTACCGCCATTTTTGAAAATGAAGAAACAGGCTCAGAGAGGCTAAGTATCTTATCCAAGGCCATACAGTGAGTGAAAGGAACAGCCAGAAATCCAACTTCCAGGCTGTTCCTGAAATCACCTTTACCTTGCAAGATGCTTTTTCTTTTAATTCTTTTTTTTTTTTTTTTTACATTTATTTATTTTTGATAGAGAGAGACAGAGCACAAGCAGGGGAGGGGCAGAGAGAGGAGACACAGAATCCGAAGCAGGCTCCAGACTCCCAGCTGTCAGCACAGAGCCTGACGCGGGGCTTGAACTCACAAACCGCGAGATTATGACCTGAGCTGAAGTCGGACGCTCAACCGACTGAGCCACCCAGGCACCCCAACAAGATGCTTTTTCTTTAGAGATTAACGAGATAGATGCAACACAACACTTTGCCGTGAACGAACATCCTCATGACGACTTGCTGGGTCCAGGAGAGGGTAGACATTTTCACAAAGACATTTCACCACCTAGGTCTCCACATTAGGAAGTGGAGACTGCCTGTCATTGCACAACCAGCCCCTGTGACTGTCTGTGTCGCCACTGTTACGGGTGGTAGAGAGGGTGAGAAAGCCACACTAAGTCTAAGGCTGCCAGTAACCACAGGAGCCCCGTTTTTCAGATGAGATGTCGTGCAAAGAGCAGAAAATACATATAGAGTTTCCCTGTGGCTTACATAGTTTTAAGTGAGGGTGTGTTAAGTAGCATTGTAATGAAGTAAAATGGAGGTGAAGTTATTTATAACTTTGTGGGGGGGGAAGCAGAGAACCCAGTGTTTGCCCTGGCTCCTGTGCCTCTCGGCGGGGTGACCCCAGGTGTCAGTTCACTTCTTGGAATTTCAGTTTCCACTTCTGTAAAATGGGAAGGTTGCCCCAGAAGATCTCTAAAACCCATTTTGGCATTAACTCTGCACACTGTGGGGATAAATACTGTCAGTTTACGTTTAGTCCAGAGAAGTTTTATGCGTGGATATTTTTCCCTATGGCCTTGGATGAAATTTACACAGCTGGCCGGTTTCAGTGGGAAACGACCCCCCTTAATTTACATAACAAAGGCTTATGTATCCCAGACATCTTCGTCTTGGTGGGTGTTAGAAAGCTTTGGAGAGGGTTTTGATAACTTTTGAAGGGTAGAGGCTGTGTTTATGAGGTTCTATCAGCACTAACTCCCTCTGCATGAGAAGGGGGGCTTTGACCTCAGTGGAGGGGCTGCAGGTTACAGAACATGAGGGGAGGGCCTGGGTGGCTCTCCCCTGCTCGTACTCTCTCTTTCTCTTAAAATAAGTAAATAAGTTTAATTTTTTTTTTTTTTTAAAGTACATGAAGGACGTAAGCTCTTGTCCTCAAAGAGCTTTTGACGTCGATTGGAATTGGAATTGTAAAAACACCTACCTTGTGGAACATGACTTATGAAGCAGACTGTGCAGATGCCCGTGGAGGAACAGGGGAGCTGTCTTCAGGGCCCAGGGGCCTTGTAAGTGGTGTGAAAGGAATCTACATCACAATCCGTAGGCACTGCGAGGGGCCTGTGAAGGATTTGCACATTAGAACAGGCAGTGTGGGAGGTGCGGACAAGAGCCTGGGGTCTGGGGTCCACAGTGAGAGAGGGATGCTCTGTGTGCCCCATGCAGAAGGCCGAGGGTCCGGAGCCAGTTTCCCTGGAGGCCCTCAACGAGCCACTGCGTCAGGCCTGAAAGGGCAGCCGGGGCAGGAAGCAGGGCCTGGCAACGACTGACCAGCAGGTCTCGTAAGCCCACCGAGGATGTTGTGCATCAGGTGCTTTAGGCTGCAAGTGACAGAAACCCAACTCAGGCCAGCTTAGGTTTAAAAAGGATAATTTCTTGTGTCAAGTAGCTAAACAGGCCTGGCTGATCCAGGGGCCGGGTTTTGTCTGTCTCTTGGCCCTCCGCCCCTTCTTCCTTGTTTCTTAGGCAGACCCTCTTTTCCAGACAGCAGGAGCCAGCCGGCGGCAGTGTGGGCCCAGGCTTATGTCTTCTCATGTTGACCACCCCACGGGGGAAACCAGGCATCCTTCTCGCAGCGTCTGCAGCCCGAGTGGTAGAGAAACCTCTTATTAGCCACTCAGGGTCACATGCCCATTCTTGAACCTCAGGAGGACTCCCATGGCTAGTTAGGGTCACCTGCCTGTTCTGGAGCCACCCATGGGTTCTAGAAGATTCTGTGCTTTGACCACTCTCCCCTAGCTAACATACTGGCCCCAGGAACGTGTGGAGGGGAGGGCTGGGGATGCCCCATTGGAAAAGTGGGTGCTATTACCAGAAGGGGTGTGGAAGCCGGGCAGGCAACACATCAGCTGTGCATTGCCGGGGGGCTCAGCATCCACTTTGCTTTTTGCCTGGTTAGGGAGGCTTCTGGTGAAGTGACGACCTGAACTTGGATGGAATGAGTGGCCTAGAGGGAGGGAGGTGCGGTGGTTCCGTGGCCTGTCCTCAGTGCCACTACCATTGCCACATGAACCAGTCTCCTCCTCCCTGTCTCTCTCTTCTTCTGGCAAACATTAAGGCCTTGTCCCTCCTCTAATCACCCCCAAATTTTGTGTGCATTCTTCATGCCCCTCACCTGTGCCCAGGGGTGATGGTCAGAATGTTTAACCCCCCCCAGGGTAATTTCTGGAAGCCTGTTTTTAATCCTTTCCTTGCTGGATCCTGGGGGGGGGGGGTGTCTGGGAGCGCTGAGGGGCATAGAGGCACTGAGGGTAGGGCTCTGGGCAGCAACCAGTCCCCACCCCGTTCCAGATATTTCTTATTTTATGGGCTGATACAGCCATGCTGGGGTGGAGCAGGGGTGCACTTCCTGCTTGTGTGACAGCTTCTGGGGAGGGGCTGGAGTAGTGTGGTCCTTGCTTCCATCCCCTCCCCCAACCCCTGCCCACGTTCATACCCTGAGGTGAATTTCAGTGAGCCTTTCTCGGAGCGAATATGCCATTGATTCTTGTGGAGGTCGATTGAGAAAAGCAGGGGTGATTGCATTGGAGATGGCAGCTTTCCCCCACTCACCCCGGGCTCTTGGCTGGCGCTGTGTGGTTGCTCAAGATCGACTGCCCTTTCTCCGAGGTTCTCCCAGGCCACCTCTGCCCACACTACTCTCTTTGCATCTTTTTTTTTTTTTTCTTCTTCTTCCTGTAGACAGTTCAGGTTTATAGGCCTTGGAGAGTGCAAATATTTGATTTTAATTAAGGAAGTCTGGAATGAGGAATAGAAAAAAAGCTACTTCTCACTTATTTCTGGGGGCTCTGGCAGGGCGGGGTGGGGATGGGTCTGGTGCCTTCAGACACCTCAACAGCCATCTGGTCCTCCAGGGGGGTCCAGGCACCCAAGAGGAGGGATCAGGAGAGGAGCCGTGAGGTGGGCCAGCTGGCCCAGGGTGGCCCCAGGGGAAGAGACGGGGGTAAATAGGGCAGGAGGCTGCACACTCTGGAAGCTCTTGTGGGCCAGAATCTGGAGCACAGAGCAGGTGATGAACAATGTTAGTGCTTCCTGCTGGCTGACCCAAGGTGCCCATCTGGTGTCTTTGATTGATCTCAGCTAATAATCCTCACCACAATCTTGAGTGATAAAATTATCATTCCCATTTTATAGTTGAGGAACCTGAGCCCAGAGAGGTTAAGAAATCCATCTAAGATCACCCAGCTGCCAAGTGGCAACCCAGGTGAGTCAAGACTTCAAAGCTGTGCCCAAACTGCCCCTCCACCGTATAGTGCCCAAAGGGTGTTCTTAGAAGAGCCCCCAGACTGTTTTGAGGATAGGTGGGGTCCTAGAACTGAAAGCCCTAGAATATTGAGAATTTATCCGGACTGGCAGCCTGCATATTGACCAAGAAAGGGAGAAAAGAAAAAGGTGTATGTGTTGTGTGTGTGTGTGTGGAGTGAGGGTGGGGGAAGCAGTGGGGCAGCAGCCTGGGGTATCAGGAAGAGGAAGAACCCAAGAGCCCAGAGTTCCTGTCCCAGCCCTGCCCCCAGTGTCATGGGGCCTTGGGTGAGTCATACCATCTCTAAGAGCTGGTTTCCTTTTCAGTGAAATGAGGGTAAGAACCACAATAATAGCATTTATTGTGGGCTTCCTCAGTGCCAGGACCAGCCCTGAGACACAGGACCAGCGTGGACCTCAGCATCTGCCCTGGGGTGCTCAGGGGTTAGTGGGCAAGAAGCACACCCTCCACCCCACCAGTGCTGCACATGAGACATTAGACAGGTTCGTCCTTGGACCGGTGGGTCCTGGGGAACCAGAAGGTGCTCTTCAAGTTGGGATGTGAGGGAGGGGGGCAGCTTGAAGGGCCCTGCAGCCTTCTCAGTGCTGCCCCCGCAGCAAGGGGAAGGAACCATTAAGAAAGGGACTTCTTGGAGGGCCTGGCTGGCTCAGTTGGAGAAGCTTGTAACTCTAGATCTTGGGGTCGTGAGTTTGAGCCCCACACTGGGTGTTAAAAAAGGTGGGGAGGACTTTTTCCTGCAGCCTTAGGTAGTATTTCTTTCTGTGGGTAATCCTTCTCTTCTTGGCTGCATATAAGAATCCCCTTCTCAGGGGCACCTGGGTGACTCAGTTGGGCATCCGACTCTTGACTTCGGCCCAGGTCATGGAGATCTCGCGGTTCTCAACAGTGCAGAGCCTGCTTGGGATTCTCACTCTCCCTTCCTCTCTCTGTCCCACCCCCCTGAAAACAACAACAACAACAACAACAACAACAACAACAACAACAACAAAACTTTAGAAAAAGAATCCCCTTCCCAAGCATTCAGATGAAGAATACTGAGTCCCCAGCTGCGCAGCAATCACCTGAGAGCTTTTTGCAAACACCAGTTCCCAGTCCTGGGGAACACTTGGTTTTTGAAAAGCTTTCAGGGTGATGCTGATTTGCAGCTTGCTCCTGGGGGGGTACATACCGCCCATTCCTGCCGCTTGGGGATGGATTCCTTAGGGCCTGGGGAGGGGGGCAGGCTCCAGAGAGCACCTGCTGCCCTGGGGTGGGGGTGGGGGGCTCCTTGCTGGCAGCCTACGGGAGGGAACAGGTGCGTAGGGGGCTGTGTGCTGTGAAGGATGTGCTCCAGGGTGGTCCCCCCCAGCACGCTCTGCTCCACCTGCCCCATGTCCCTGGTTCCTCTGCACTGCCTCCTCCCTTCTCTGTGACCAGCCTGGATCCCTGCTCCTGGCTCTGTGTAGGGCCACGCTCAGGTGAGCTGGCTCAGTGTCTCCTAGATACCCAGTGCCCGCTGCCCCAGGGCGCCTTCTGATGGGGCTCAGTGACAGCCCTCGACAGGCCTGGGACAGAAATCAAGTCCTGGCGAGCCCAGTGGGACAGCTGTGGCAGTTTAGAATCTGAATTTAAACCTGATGCGTATTTTGAAGATCTGGTTGAAATGATTCCCATTCATGCGCTTTTGGGGTTCAGAGTCAAAAAAATTTTTTTTTAGCATTTTGACATAGATTTGGTTTACTTGCTTCTAAAGAAATCCTATTTCTTGAAGTTCAGCGGGCCAGCCACTTCCTGAACATTGTCCCCCAGTAAATTTGGAAGGATTACAGATGAAGAAATGTGTTTCCCCAAGAAGGTGTGACACATTTGTAAATGAGGGAGTTGGTCCAGGATTTGGACCAAGGTCTGTCTGACTTCAAAGCTCATTCGTCTGCACAGCAGTGGACCCTGGTTCTGCGTATGTAACACTGGAGCTGAGCTGCCCAGTGCAGTAGCCACTAGCCACACGGGGTGATTTAAGTTTAAAGTAATTAAAATTAATTAAAATGTAAAAACTCAGCTTCTCAGTTCACCGAGCCAGAAGGCAGGTGCCAAGTAACGACGTGTGGCTGGTGCTGCCTTACTGGACGTCGCGGATGTTGCCGAAAGTTCTGTTGGACAGTGGTGGGCTACCGGGACCAGCTGGCACAGATAGGGCTCCGGGCCCAGTCTGGATGTCTGAGCACAGTTAGCGGAAGGAGCAGTGAGCAGGCTGTCTGACCTCACTGGTATCCCCTGCTAGAGTGACCAGCCATCCTGCTTTGCTTGGAACTGAGGGGTTTCCTGGGACTTTGGACTTTCCTTGCTAAAGCTGGGAATTTCCCTGATAAACGGGGATGCCTTGGTCACTCACTTCACGACCCAGTTTGCATGTACGTGTCACTGCTATGCCCGGGTCCAGGACATAAAGAATTTAACAAAGAGTCACTCAGAGCTCCGAAGTGAGCTAGCTGAGTAAGTGATGGCATCATTCAGGTATAGTGAGAACAGTGCTCTGGGAAAGGGAGCATCGGGGTAAGGTGTGCCCAGCAGGGGCCCCTGTCTACACTGAAGGCTCTCTGAATGGGGACTGAGAGTGGACATCTGGGAAGCAGGTCACCAGGTGAAGGAGTCTGGAAATGGGAGGAAGCTAAGTGATCGTCCCTGGGTAGGGAGTAGTGGGAATACTTGGGAGCCAGTTGTGACTCTATAGAATCAGGGAGTTAGACCAGAAGTAATATTCTGCACCTCAGGGCTCCTGGGTGGCTCAGTCGGTTAAGCAAGCATCTGACTTCGGCTCAGGTCATGATCTCACGGTTCGTGGGTTCGAGCCCTGCATCAGGCTCTGTGCTGACAGAGCCTTCTCTCTCTAGGAGAGAAGGGAGGAAAGGGAGACGGTAATTAGGAGACACCGTTGCTGACTGTCCCAGGCCTGGAGCCTGGAGGAAGGTGTGCCCATGTGGCATCTCATAGTCCTTCAAGAAGGAGAGTTACAACCTCCGTGAAAACAGTGTGCTTTATTCCTCCAAATGTTAGTATGGCAAAATATTTGAAGTTAAGCTTGGCTACTTTTGGGGGGGGAGTTTTTGTAAACTTGGGGTGGACCCTAGAATCAGTTATGTTATCTCAAAAGAACCCCAAATATGCGTGGGATTCGTATCTCTGGGCACGCACTGCAAGTCAGGAGGATTTTGTATGTTCCCTGTGTTAGGACTGTAGAAAGTTGATATATATTTAACTATGCTTACGTGCATGTGGATGCATGCAGAACCTTCGTGTATAATCCTTAATATTTGAAGCACATTCTTGGGGATTAGGCATATGTCTGGTTTTGCAAATAAAAGCAATGCTGCTGAAGATCGTGGGTCCTGTTGTCGGGTAAGATTGCCATAGCTAGTTAGCGATAGTTGTGATTAGGAAATTAAAAACACCTGAGACTATGTTTCAAGGGACATCTCTGCCCATATATTAGCTGCTTTTCTGGACTGCGTACTTGGCAAATTAATAATAATAATAATAATGATGATGATGATGATGATGATAATGATAATATGTAGTGACAGAGTCATGGAGAACCTGGGTAATAGAAAAGATTGTATTCTGAATAGATCCAGGAACACTTTAGAAACTCCAGCATAGGGGAGGGCTCTGGAATTGTCCTGGGGAGATGGCACCCGCCATGGCATGAATCTGGGAGTGTGTCCTCTAGGGATCCTCTGTAGCTCCATTACAGTGGGGGTTCCAGACATGGCAGTTTTTCCAACCACAAAAATGAATCAGCCAGGACAAATTGGAATCACTTGCATGAGGCCTTCACAGGACCCTCTCACACTAGTAATTCAGTGCTTGGCCAACCAGAGGGTTAAATGAAAACGTGAGTTACACCAGTTTTAATATTCAGGTACTATCCGTGTCTAGCTATCTAAAGTACTGTATACACTTGATCATACAGAAACTAAAATTAGTTCTTCTAGTGACACAAGGTGCCGACCGTCAAGGTGCTTATGATCTCATTGAAAGAGCCAAATGTTGGGAGCTAATGCAAATGGCGGAGAAGGAAATGTCAAGTTCAGGAGATAGAGTTGAGGGAACGATGGACGTGAACTGCAGTTCTTCCCTTAACGTTGTTGTCCCCAACTATCACCTCCCCATTTCTGCTTCTCGTTCAGGCTAGGTGTCTGGGGCTGCCTCTGTGACCCTGTCCTTTGTGTTTCTTCGTCACCCCGTGGCTGCTCTGTCAGAGCCCTGGTGTTGCAGGAGCCAGTCCTCGTGCTCCCCTGAGCATGAGGTCTTTCGAGAGGGCCTCTCTGTCATCTTCTCCATCTCTCTTGCCCGTTTGACTCTTCCTGGCCGGTGACGGTCATCCTTAGGTTCTTTTTTTTTTTTTTTTTTTTTTTTTTTTTAAGTTTATTTATTTTGAGAGAGAGAGGGCTGAGGGAGCAGAGAGAGAGGGAGAGAAAGAGAGAATCACAAGTAGGCTCTGCACCATCACCGTGGAGCCCGATGCGGGGCTTGAACTCCCAAACCGTGGGATCATGACCTGAGCCAAAGTCGGACGCTTAACCGACTGAGCCCCCCAGGCGCCCCCAGTCGGCACTGTATTCTTACTGAGCAACCAAGCTGTTACTAGCCAAAGGCCCTTGTGTGATCACGTTTGACCTTGTCTTAGGGCTGCAGTAACAAAATACCACACACACTGGGTGGCTTATAGACTACGGGTTTTTCTCATTGGCTGGAGGCTGGAAGCTGGTGATTAGGGCACCACCATGGTCAGCTGAGTGCCCTCTTCTGGGTCACAAGATTTCTCCCTGTGTCCTCATACGGTGGTAGTGGTGAAGGAGCTCGCAAGGTCCCCTTTTATAAGGCTACTAGCCCCATCCATGAGGGCTCCCTTCTCATGACCTGAGCTCTTCCCAAAGGCGCCACCTCCTAATACTGCCACATTGGGTGTTGGGATTCCAGTGTGTGAATTTTAGGGGAACACAACCTTTTAGACCATAGCACTTGTTAGTGACATATAATATACACATAAAGAAGTGCACATCATGATTATTTTTGTACGTGGTTTTTTGTTAATTTTTTTTTAATGTTTATTTGTTTTTGAGAGACAGAGAGAAACAAAGCATAAGCAGGTGAGGACAGAGAGAGAGAGGGAGACACAGAATCCGAATCAGGCTTCAGGCTCAGAGCTGTCAGCACAGAGCCCGATGTGGGTCAGATCATGACTGAGCCACCCAGGTGCCCCTGTATATGTTTTTTTTCTTTTTTTTTTTTTTTTATGTACGTGTCTTTATTATTTTTGTACGTCATTATTTTTGAGTCCAGCTGATTTAAAACCTGACAGAGTAGATGTTTGGACATGGAAGGCATAGGGATGCAGGGTGTAGCTTGCTCAGGTACAAGCAACAGAAGGGTTATTCTGACCAGTGTGAATCCTGAACTGGGGACAGCAAATCCTCCAGCATAGCTGCTGGTCTCCTGTCATGGCACAGCATGAGGAGAGGATGAGGACAGACCAGTTTCATCTGAGCAGGACAGAGCCAGAGGTTAGGACATTTTCATAGAGAAGAGCTCCTTGTTTGGGTTAAGAAATTACATTTTGTTTTTTAAAACAGATTTGTGGTTTCTCAGAACTGAGGGGTGATGTGAACACGTGGAACAGTCACCTTCCTGGGGCGCCTGGGTGGCTCTGTCGGTGAAGCATCCGACTCTTGGTTTCAGCTCCTCCAGTGATGATCTCACGGTTCGGGAGGTTGAGCCCGACGTTGAGCTCTTCGCTGATGGTGCAGGGCCTGCTTGGGATTCTCTCTCTCTCCCTCTCCCTCAACCCCACTTGTGTGTTCTCTCTCTCTCTCTCTCAAGATAAATAAACTTTAAAAAATCATCTAGCTTAGTTCTATTTTTAATTTTTTGAGGAGCTTCCACAGTATTTTCCAGATGGGTGATGGGCATTAAGGAGGGCACTTGTTGGGATGAGCCCTGGGTGTTATATATATGTAAGTGATGAATCACTGGGTTCTACTCCTGAAACCAATCCTACATTGTATGTTAAGTAACTTGAGGAGAAAAAAAAAAAAACCCCACCAAGGGGCACCTGGGTGGCTCAGTTGGTGGTGAAGCTTCGGACTTGGGCTCAGGTCATGATCTTATGGTTTGTGAGTTTGAGCCCCGCATCGGGCTCTCTGCTGTCAGCACAGAGCTCGCTTCAGATCCTCTGTCTCCCTCTCTCTCTCCCCCCAGCTGTCATGCGTGCTTTCTCTCTCTCAAGAATAAATAAACATTGGGGCACCTGGGTGGCACAGTCGGTTAAGCGTCCGACTTCAGCCAGGTCACGATCTCGCGGTCCGTGAGTTCAAGCCCCACGTCAGGCTCTGGGCCGATGGCTCAGAGCCTGGAGCCTGTTTCCGATTCTGTGTCTCCCTCTCTCTCTGCCCCTCCCCCGTTCATGCTCTGTCTCTCTCTGTCCAAAAATAATAAAAAACGTTGAAAAAAAAAATTAAAAAAAAAAAAAAGAATAAATAAACTTAAAAAAAAAAAAATCACCTTCCTAACTCAGGTTCAGGGAGGCAGTGGTAGGCCAGTTGGATCAGAGACCATTTGTAACTAATTGCCGTGTTAGCGTTTCCAAGTAACTATGGAAACTGCTAAGCATTAACAGGTAGCTTTTTCTGGGCCCCTTGAATAGGTAGATAAGCCAGCTACCTGTGCAATGATCATATTTAATTTTTTCCCCACAAAATTATAAAAAGAATTGGTTTTCTTAAAAGTCTGTTTTAATAAGTGTGTAAAATATTGCCCTAATTTTTTTTTTTACATTCTTGTTAAGCTCTCCAAATACTGTCAAATGGGTTTCAGCCTACTTGAGAAGAATTATCATGAATTCTGAATAATAATAATTATAAATAGCTCCTCTTCATTGAGTATTTGGTATATATTAGCCACTGTTCTGGGGGGAAAGTTTTATTAAATAAGTGATTAAGGGTTGTTGGAAATATTACAGAGCTCTTGTAATTGAACAGGATTATGGGTATACGTTAACAATTTTATTACCAGAGATAGAATGAATCATGGCTAAGAAAAAAACAGCAAGTGATAAACAAGCCAATAAAATTACAAGATGAATTCACTGCGGAGAAAGAGTAATTATTTCAGTTATTTTTTTGTGCTTAATTAACATTTATTAAGTGTCCTCTGGGTCACAGGCACTGTTAGGTACTTTTACATCTGCTATTTTATTTAATTACGAGGAGTTCTTCACTTCCAGATAAGATTTCCCATGGGCTTCCTTTGACTAATGAGTTATTCTAAGCCGGTCCTGCTTGCACATTAAGTCACCTGGGGAGCCAGAAAACCACGGTGCTGGGGTTTCATCCTTAGAGAGTGTTTGATTGTACAGGGTTGGGACCCAGCAGCAGGGTTTAAAAAAAAACTTTCCGCCCTCTCCCATGAGCTCTGGTTACATCAGCCGGGGTGAGAACCACTGTGTTACACTATTTGAGATGTTATTTCAACTGCAGAAAAATATTGACTTAAACTCTTGAGCAATGAGTTTGCTAGGCCAGGTGGAATAAGTAAAACACCTGTTTTCCTTTTTCTGTTTCCTATGAGCTGGGATGTGGGAAGTGTCAGAACAACTGCTGAATGAAGCAGGCTTGAAAGTGTTGCCCTAAATGTCTCCGACCCAGAATGTCCCGGTGCACTTAATGTTTCCCCGGGTTGTGCTCTGTGGGATTTATCACGCCAGTGACTTGCTTAAGGTTTGGGTTTTTTTTGGTTTTTTTGGTTTTTTTTTTTTAGGAAAAAATAAAAGACTATTTAGGGAACTTCTACACTAGAGGTTAATTCCTTTTAATGAAATACATACATATATACAGAGAACAGATCTGTGAATAAAAAAAATTAAAGAGGACACGGAGAATTGTGAGGAATTCTTTTGTGGAGGGATTATAGGTTGAAATGGCGTCTTTCAAAATCGTCTTTGATGTCATAGTAAAATGGTTTAACATCAAAACATTAAAAAAAACCAACAACGAAGGAATCAAGTGGTTTGGGGAGCTCAACTTTTCTTTAAACATTGTTATAGCCTGAGATCACATAATGGAGAGTTATCCTAAAAAAATGATCCATAATCGAAAACATACCCAGTCCCTAAAATATCCATGGTCATCTTCACAAATAGATTTGCTTCAATGGGAAATTTTAGTCCTGCCTAGAAAAACCCAGGGATCTTATGGTGTAATTGGTGGAGGGGGAAAAAAAAAAAGCTTCCATTAGTCAACGTTAAACATTTTCCCTGAAAATAAATTAACATTTCTGGTAGAGCCTTTCCCTTAAGAACGTTGTGGCCTTACGGGGCACCTGGGTGGCTCAGTCGGTTGAGCGTCTGACTTCGGCTCAGGTCATGATCTCACCACTCCTGAGTTTGAGCCCTGCGTGAACCTGGAACCTCCTTCAGATTCTGTGCCTCCCTGTCTCTCTGCCCCCTAACCCACCCACATTCTGTCTCTGTCTCAAAAATAAATAAACATCAAAAAAATTTTTTTTAAAATAATCTTGTGGCCTTTTAAAAATATTATGTTGCATTTGCTAAGACTTGGGCAAGTCAGTCACTCTTTTGGACCTGGGATTCTTCACTGGTATAACGAGG
Source organism: Neofelis nebulosa (assembly GCF_028018385.1). Classification (NCBI taxonomy): domain Eukaryota; kingdom Metazoa; phylum Chordata; class Mammalia; order Carnivora; family Felidae; genus Neofelis; species Neofelis nebulosa. The sequence continues at coordinate 72,092,069 of NC_080795.1, read as the reverse complement.
GGATCATCAGTGTCCAGGTGGGGCTTCACTCAGCCCCCAGATTCGTCTGTAGAGCAGTGGGGGAAAGTGTCGAGGTGGCCCCTTGGGGTCTGTAGGTCTTCTAGCCTGGCCCCAGAGCTGCTGGGGGAGAGGGGGCATCTCGATGTGTGTTCATTTGCAGAAAGAGAAAATCAGTTCAGTCCTGTATGCATTTTTGAGGACCTACTATGCATCAGGCAGAATCCCAGGTGCTGGGACTAACAGGGTGACCAAACTCAGTGTTAGCCCTCAGGTAGCTTAAAATGACCTGAAGGAGGCAGAGACACAGGTAATTCCAGCATTTCTTCAGCTAGCTCAGGGGCTGGGTGGGAAAAAGGGGTCGGTGGGAAGACAGACTGTATGTGTGAGCTCTGGGTGGTTTTATTTTTTTGTATTTTTAGAAACAAATGACAAATAAAAGACAGTTTCCTCTTTGAATCACTCTGTCCAGCCACTCCTGAGGGGAAAAGAAAGAGGAAGGAGAAGGGCCCACGTTGGGTGGTTGGGACTTCCTTCGTGCCCTGGAGTGGACCCAGGGGCTCCTGCATGCTGATGAAAGGGCTTTCAGGGCAGGAGGACCTGAGGTCTCAGAAAACCACAGAACCAGCCCTTAGGGGACAGAGGGACCTCAGGAGGTTACCTAGTCCAGGGAAGTTACCTTGGCAAGCCCAGCTGCCTGCATATCTAGGTCTGTATATCCTACATCTTCTCTTCCTGTCTCTTGTCCTTGACCATGTGAACCAGCAAGGAACCAGCAAGTTAGCCTGCGGGCCTTTGCATATGCTGTGATTTTTTTTTTTTTTTTAATTCTTTTTTTTTTTTTTTTTTTTTTTTTTGACAGAGAGACACACACACACAGTGTGAACGGGGAAGGGGCAGAGAGAGGGAGAGACACAGAATCCGAAGCAGGCCCCAGGCTCTCAGCTGTCAGTACAGAGCCCGTCGCTGGGCTCAAACTCACAGACTGCGAGGTCGTGACCTGAGTCGAAGTAGGGCGCTTAACCTACTGAGCCACCCAGGCACCTGCATGTGTGGTCAATTCTGCTTGGATCCCCTCCTATCTGGGCTGGGCAAAGTCTAACTTGTCTTTTTGTTTTCAGCTTAGATATCACCTCCTTGGGGAAGCCTTTCTTATACCCAACACTTCCCATCCCCTGCTGAGTTAAATACCCTTTTCTATGATTGCCCAGCACTGTACCCACCACTGTTGTAACACTTTTTCATACTCCATTGTAATTGCTTGTCTGCCTGTAATTGCCCCACTAATCCATGAAAGCTCCTGGCTGGCTGGGAAGATTTAATTCCTGGAATTAACTCCTTGCCACATGGTCACATGCTTGGCCCATCATAGGTGCTCAGTAGCTAGTTCTTGAAAGAATGAGTATTCTCACTTTACAGCAGAGGCTACAGGAGCTCAGGGACGTTCATTGCCTTGCCGAAAGTCACACAGCTTTGAGAGACTGAGAAGGGACTGGAGCCCCATAGTGTGAGTCTAAAGAGGAGACAAGGCCAGATCTGGTTTCTAGAGCCATAGTCCACGTTCTCTCTGCTCCAAATCATGGAAGTGAAAAAAAGTCACCCTTGTTTGGAGACGACCACTTTCCTTCTGGGGACCTTTATGCTGTCTCCTGGATTTTGTCTCTAGGTGATGTAATGGTCAACTTACTCTTTGTGTTCTTAAAAAACGGGTTTTGTGAGAGTGAGTTAGTGCCCCTTTTTTTCTGATTCCTGGGATTTTCCCAAGGTCCTAAAATGTTCCCAAGTGAACAACTTATTTCCATTTTCTATTTTGTAAATCTGGTAAAAAAAAAACTTGAAATAAAGAGAAAAAAGTCCTTTATGTAACTGGAAGACATAGCGAGAGGAGTCAGGAGAACTGTAGATGAGGGGTGTGAGTGTGTGTGTGCATGTGAGCCCCTGAAGGGCATGGGGCATGTTGTACATACTCAAGGACAGAGCTTGTGAGTATGCTTATGTGGTTCTTAAATTAAATCTCCTCTTTCTTTGGCCACCAAGCAATTCTGTGATCATGATTTAAAAGGGGATTTTAGGGGCGCCTGGGTAGCTCAGTTGGTCGGGTGTCCGACTTCGGTTCAGGTCATGATCTCACAGTTCGTGGGTTCGAGCCTGCATTGGGCTCTGTGCTGACAGCTCAGAGCCTGGAGCCTGCTTCAGATTCTGTGTCTCCCTCTCTTTCTGCCCCTCCAATGTTTGTGCTCTGTCTCTCAAAAATAAATTTAAAACAAGGGGGATTTTAAGGGTACCTTGCTGGCTCAGTCAGTGGAGCAGGCTACTCTTGATCTCAGGGGTCATGAGTTTGAGCCCTGCGTTGGGTGTAGAGGTTACGTACAAAAATAAAATTAAAAAATAAATAAAAGGGATTTTAAACCATACTCATGCCACAGGGACAAGAAACCTGTGTGTGGGGTGGGGGGGAGGTGGGGGGGACAAGAGGAGAGATGGCAGGAGAGCACAGGTGGCTGACATGATCAGCCGGTAGTGTTCTCCTACCACAATTGGGCTCAGCCTCCAGACCTTTTGTGAGTAAAGTGAGGCCAGTGGATCAGCTTCCTGTAATTCATCACCCGCCGAAAAGCAAAGAGAAAACACTAAGGCAGCTAAAGATTTAATCAAAATAAAGGCCAGAGAAAGGCAGTTTGTATCTCTTCCGTGCAATAATGAGAATGTCTAGACGCGGCAGACCGTGCTCTGACCCGCACGCTAAACGCTGGCGACTGTGTTCCATGGGATATTGTTTGACTTTGGTTTTATGAAAACTCCCTTTGATTCATAAGTTTTTGCTGCTATAAGAGATGCTGAGGGTGATGGGGTTGGTGTTCTATATAAGTTTGTTTTCTTTCCTCAGCCGTGAAGAAACCTAAAACAGAAAGTGATTCAGGGATAGAATGATTCAGACCAGTTCAGTCTCAAGTTGAGCTGAGCATTTTGGTGGGAGCCAAATACTCCTGTTGTAACTCAGACTTCCAGCATCCTTTAACTTGGAATTCTGAATTTGAAAAGGACAGCCTGGCCCCACCGTCTGTCCCCAGGACCACACAGTCTAGCCAAACCATCCCTTGGTCATAGGATTTTGGTTTGGGTCTTTGCTCTTTGCTGTGTAACCGTCAGCAAGTTACTTAACTTCTCTGAACCTCCATTTCTTTATTTGTAATACATACCACTATTTTGAACATTAAATGAGAAAAATATTTGTGAGACATGCTCTGTAAACCCTGATGGTCTGAAGAAATGGAATTGAGAGGGGTTATTCTCTCACAGTGTCTGTAGTATGGGAAAGAATAATAGTGTCTAGGATTTACTGGGGGCTCACCTTGTGCTCAGGTCTCTTGTCGCGTGCTTAATTCTTGCTGTCACTCTGTTTTACAGGAGACGACACTGAGGCCTGGAGTTTGAGCAACACGTTCAAGGTTACCGAGTTGGTAAGTAACAGCTGGATGTGACCGTGGCCATCTGCTTCCAAGCGTGTGCTCTCGACTGCTTTGCTGTGAAGAAAAATTAAAGTGGATGGAAATATTAGGCCAGGACATGGATTTCAGTTTAGTAGAAATAAGAACCTGCCGCTCTGTTGAAGTTAGAATCCATGTGCTTTCTTTCGTTCACTCCACGAATATTTATTGAGACCCTACAAGGTTATCAGGTGAAAGTATTAATTTATTTTTATTTATTTATTTAAAATTTTAATTTAAGAATTTTGGAAACAGGGGGCACCTGGGTGGCTCAGTGGGTGAAGCGTCCTGCTCTTGGTTTCGGCTCAGGTCACGATCTCACGGTTTATGGGACCGAGCCCCGCGTCAGGTTCTGTGCTGATGGTGTAGAGCCTGATTGGGATTCTCTCTCTGTCTCTGCCCCTCCCTTGCTCTCTCTCTCAAAATAGATAAATAAAGCTTAAAAAAATAATTTAAAAAAGAACTTTGGAGGAAAGAAGATGCTCTCAGCCTCTTGTCAGTAACAGGAGTACAAGTTGACAGTTATTGAATGCTGTTGAATGGCAGACGCTGTGCCAAGAGCTTTGAATTATCTTGTTTAAATTTCAAAAGAAACTTGAGGATCAAAGAAGAGAAGTAACTTGCCCAAGTTCACTCCAGTAGCAAGGGTCGTCTTAGTCCATTTGGGCTCCTGTAGCAGAATACCACAGACTGGGGGGCATTAAACAACAGAAATTTAATTCTCCCACTTCTGGAGGCTGACAAGTCCAAGATCAAGGTGCCGGCAGATTTGGTGTCTGGTGAAGGCCCACTTTCATTCACAGATGGCCATTCTTTTGCTGTAAACTCACATGGCGGAAATGGTGAGGGAGCTCCCTGGGGTCTCTTTTATCAGGGCGCTGATCCCATTCATGAGGGCTCCCTCCGCAGGACCTAATCACTCCTGAAGGCCCTGCCCCCTAACGCTGTCCTTTTGGAGGTTAGGTTCCGGCACATACATTTGGTGGGGACACAGACAGCCCATGGCAGGGGTGGAGCCAGTAATCGCATCCCAGTAGTCTGGCTGGAGAGCCAATGCACTTAACTGCTGGGAGGCCCCTCATGGAAAACCAGCTTGGGGCGCCTGGGTGGCTCAGTTGGTTAAATGTCCGGCTCTTGATTTCAGCTCAGGTCATAATCTCACAGTTTCATGAGTTCAAGCCCCTCGTGGGCTCTGAGCTGGTAGTGCAGAGCCTGCTTAAGATTCTCCCTCTTTCTCTGCCCCTACCCCGCTTGCACTCTCTCTGTCTCTCTCAAAATAAAGAAAATAAACTTAAAAAAAAAAAAGGAAAGAAAGAAGAAAAGAAAGAAATGAGCCTGGGTACCCGCTATCCCCGCCAGGTGCTCCCTTTTCTGCCTCTTCTGTCCCTTGTCTTCCTGGTGTCCTTACTACCCTGTGTTCGGCTGGCTGGCCCCTAGAGAGCTTTAGCTGTCGAACAGAGATCAGGTGGCAAGCTGTTGTGGAGTAGTCTCTCATGTACGCCTGTAACTTTTATTTTAATTGAGGTATAACTTACACACTGTGAAATGTACAAATCTATTTTTTTTTTTAAGATTTTTAAAAAAATGTTTATTTGTTTTGAGGGAGACAGGGCAAGTGTGCATGTGCCAGCAGGGGAGGGGCAGAGAGAGAGGGAGAGAGAGAATCCCAAGCAGGCTCCGTGCTGTCAGCACAGAGCCTGATGTAGGGCTTGGTTTCGAGAATCGTGAGATCATAACCTGAGCTGAAATCAAGAGTTGGACGCTTAACTGACTGAGCCACCCAGGCACTTTAAGATTTTTCGGATTTTTAAAAAAGATTTTATCTTTAAGTAATCTCTACTTCCAACGTGGGGGCTCAAATTCCCAACCCCAAGATCAAGAGTGGCATACTCAACTGACTGAGCCAGCCAAGTGCCCCAAGGTTTTATTTTATTTTTTTAAAGCTTATTTATTTTATTTTTGAGAGAGAGAGAGTGAGCGAGTGGGCGAGGTACCGAGAGAGATGGGGGAGAGAGCCCTGCAGAGCCTGACACGGGACTCGAACCCACAAAGTGTGAGATAATGACCTGAGCCAAAATCAAGAGTCAGAGGCTTAACCAACTGAGCTACCCAGGAGCCCCCTCCCCGGAGATTTTATTTTTTATTTTTTATTTTTTTTCAACGTTTTTTTAAATTTATTTTTGGGACAGAGAGGCAGAGCATGAACGGGGAAGGGGCAGAGAGAGAGGGAGACACACAGAATCGGAAACAGGCTCCAGGCTCCGAGCCATCAGCCCAGAGCCCGACGCGGGGCTCGAACTCACAGACCGCGAGATCGTGACCTGGCTGAAGTCGGACGCTCAACCGACTGCGCCACCCAGGCGCCCCATCGGAGATTTTATTTTTAAATAATCTCTACACCCAGTGTGGGGCTCGAACTTAAAAACCCAAGATAAAGAGTCATATGCTCTACCCGCTGAGATAGCCAGATGCCCCTTTATGAATTCTTAATATGTCACCCCATCTTGTCCCCACCTAGACAGGGCATTCAAGATTTTTCTCTCTCCAGGACATTCTCTCATGCCCCTTCACAGTGAGTCCTGCCCCAGGGCTAACCACTGTTCTGACTTACAAAAGTCCTGGATCCATCCTGTCATAGATTATTGCTTCACACTTATCCAGATCCAAATATACTTGTTCAACAAAAACAAAGTACAGATGAAAATAGCACTTTAAATAGCGTGGGTGATCCTGTCATTCCACCCAACAGGCGTCTCTTTCTTGGAGTGAGTGTGAATGAGACACAGATCTGCTGTTCCTTCTGTCACTCTTTGTTCCTGTGGCTTTTTGGAGTATGAGCATCTATGCCATCAAGGGTGTGTCTTGTATTTATAGATTTTAATTATCCTACAACGCAGCTCTGAAATCCAAGCTAGCTATTTCTTTCTGGTGCTCAACCCAAGACACCAAATCCAGTGCTGAAGGGACACAGCCTGTGTTGGACCTGTGTTGGGAGACACAGTTTTGTGTCCTGGGTTTTGTGCCCAGGAACAGGCCATGGAATCTGGGTGTTAAGGTTGAAATGTCACAGTAGGTCTAGAAATGAGACTTGGGTCCATTGTGAAACTGAGCACTTGAGAGCCTTTTTAAAAAGTATTAATTGATTATTTAATTTATGTGTGTAATTGTTACACTGTAGACTGTCCTCAAAAATAAGCACTAAACAATAATGAGATGCGAATACACAAGAATGGTAAGGAGGCATAGAAGAGGAACTAGGAGGATATTGCTTATGCCTAGACAGATGGGCTGGGGAAAGGCAGTATTCAAAGACATAATGACAAAAGAGACACGACTATTAGATATCCCTTCAGATCTTCTCCAGTCCTTAGGTTCCAAGAATTTGTGACCAAGTCACAAGAATCTGTGGCCCTCTTGCTGGTGGCAATATTCAAAGAGAGATGGCTGAGGTTCGGTTTCCACTGTAGGTGTGCATTGATGTGTGATATGTGTGACCAAGGTCCCTCTGGGGGTGTGGGGTAAAAAAGAAGCCTTGCTTTGTAGCATTTGCTGATTTCTATGGTACAGATGCTTCCCATGTCCAGTTTCAAGCTACAAGCCTGATGTCCCTGAACCCAGAATCGGGAAGAAAGGTGTCCATTCAGCTCACCTGAGCTGGTGTGAGCTGGCTTCAGCACCCCAGTGGCTCTGATGTGCATTCTGTTTTTACACTGGGATTTCTGGGTTGTGCATCATGGGTGGGACTTACAGGAAGTAGTAATGTCATGTGTGATATCACAGGGGCAGGGAGAGCCAGGGGGACAAGACTAGAGCTCTGGTGCTCTTTCTTCCCTTGTATTTAAAAACACGAAACAATGTTTTGTGAGTATGGGTGGAGAAATGGGCATACTTGTCACACAATTGGGGACAGTGACAGTAAGGGCAATATGGCACTATCTGCGTTTTCTGAGTGCTTGGCCCTGCGATTTTACTTCAAGGATTTTATCCTATCCGTTGTATCTTTCCTATAGTCATCCATGGGGCATGTGAAGATGTATGTAATGTATGCGCATTGCAGCGTTGTTTATAATAAAAAAAAGATCAAGGAAGCAGCTGAAATGTATGTTGGCAGGGGATTGATTCAATCAGTTACGGTATGTTCTTACAGTGGGATACTTGGCCACTGTTTAAAATAGAAGGTCATGTGTGCTAAGAAGCTGTGATCTCCAGGATACATTCTTTTTTTTTTTTAAGTTTATTTACTTATTTTGAGAGAGAGAGAGAGAGAGAGAGAGAGAGAGAGGGAGAATACGAGTGGGAGGGGCAGAGGGAGAGATAAAATACTAAGCAGTCAGTGCAGAGCCCAATGTGGAACTTGATCCCACAAACCGTGAGATCATAACGTGAGCTACAGTCAAGAGTCGGAGGCTTAACCGACTAAACCACCCAGGCGCCCCTCCAGGATACAATCTTAAGTTAAAAAAAAAAAAAAAAAAGACAAATGCAGAAAATATGATATGTTCCCACCATGTGTGGGGGGTAAAAAGTAGGAGATACAAGTAAGTCCACACACCTCATGTGCTTGATTACGCATCGATTATTACTGGCAGATACCAAGAAGGAGGTGGTTGTGGGGAATACTGTTCACCTCTTGGGGGAAAAGGCTACTGGATTGTGCTCTAGGGCAGATGGAAGATGTCTTGTTGTGTATCTTTTCTATTTTCTGAATTCTTTTTTTTTTAAATTTTTAAAACGTTTTAAAAATTTTTTAGGGGGGGGCAGAGAGAGAGAAAGAGAGAGAGAGAGAAGGAGAATCCTAATCCTAAACAGGCTCCACACTCAGTGTAGAGCCTGACTCAGGACTCGATCTCACAACTCTGAGATTATGACCTGAGCCAAAATCAAGAGTCAGACACTCAACCAACAGAGCCACCCAGGTGCCTCTATTTTTTTTTTTTTTTTTGAATATTTAAACATGAGCATATATTATTTTTTGTGTTCAAAAACAAACTAGTTAACAAAAACTTCTCTTTGGGAGCTTTCAACATAAAAGCCCCTCTCATTTTTAGAAGAGATTATCAGTCTTCTTGGGGTCGCTAATTCCCAGTGTTTACTGAGCATATGCTGAACGACAGGTACTTCTGGTTTCAGGCTCAGTCCTCTCGAGCCGGTACGCCTGGGTCTCCCTGTTTGTAGGCTCTGCCTGGATCCTAGCAGTTGCCCAGTGAACTTGAACTTGTGATCATAGTCATAGTCGCATTTTCAGGAGAAGGGAAGTGAAGTGTTTGTGCAAAGTCAACAGCACTCTTTCAAGTGTTTTTAGAGCAGAGGTGACCCAGCTGCTTCCGAGAAATCCAGACTACCTGGAAGGGTTCTCAAGCCTTTCGCCCTCCTGCCACTCGACCCTAGCACTTCTCTTGAGACCACACGGAAGTTTTTGTCAGTGTTAATTTTTCCATCTGTAGGATTCTTTGCCCTGGAAACTTGGAGCTGTATTTGTGGACCAAATGAATCGCTGATGTGTTTAGAAGCAGCAAAGACCCAGGAGAATTTGTTTGCAGTATCCCTTTCTGATTCATTAAGTATCTTCCCAACTTGTGTTATGTACACATTGTCAGAGGTCTGAGGGACACTGGCTTTGCTCCCTTACGAAGACTGGCCTTCAAGGCCTTTCTTAGCAGAATAGATGTTCCCAGAGGTTCTTTTATTGTTGCCAGTGTTGTTCCCTGTGGCCATATTTCTAACCCAACCCATCATGCAGTGTTTTAGGGAACCAGACACGTGCTCTCTTCCCTCTCCCTTATCATTTGGTAACAAATGTGGTAAACAGGTTATTCATCTCCAGAGGGCTGTTGTTACAATGTTGTGCGATTTGATCAACAGTAATCCAAACAGGCAAGAGGGCTGGAGTGAAAACTGAACGCTGTGTAGCATCCAAATCACAAAAACTGACCTGAGAGTTATTTAAGAGGGTGACATCATCTGTAACATTCAGATGAAATTCTTGCCAGTGAGGGCTGTTGGACATTGGCACTTTGCCGTCTCTCGAGATGCTGTGTTGTGGGCTTGTTCAGAGAGTGCCCTTAAGTGCTTTAAGTATCACCGCCCCGTGTGTCATGTGGGTTGTAGTGGGTTTGGTTTACTGGGAGCTGGATGTGTATCAGCCGTGTTCTCTTGACTCCCCAAATAGTAATTCTGTCTCTGCTGCCTGAATGCAGATGCAGGGTACGTTTAAATGCTGTTTCTTGTCGGAGGGCTTTCCTGGCTCTCCCCCCGCCCCCCCCCGCCCCCCCCCCCCCCATGCTCATCTTGTTCCATGTCGTACTTAATTAAAGCAATTATCTTACCGGCTTTAAATAATTGTAGCTGTTTGTAGCTGTCTCCACATCGCACTGAGTGCCAGGAAAGGTGGCATGGATCATCTCGCTTCCTCTGTGCATAGCCAGCGTGCAGCCTATGTCACAGCCCTTCGGATTTCATCAGTCAGGACTCTTTTGACCTCAAAGCAGGACCCTGACTTGAACCGGCTTCCCCAGAAAGGGGATTTATGTCCTTGAAAAGTCTAGGGATGGAAATTAACGCATGGAGGTTTCAAGGGTGTTGCTAAGGCTTACACAGTTTTTCTGCAACCCTCAGCATCACCTACCGTTTCTTTCTCGATTGTGGTGGCAAGACGGCTCTCAGCAGTTCTGGCAGAAGGGAATAAAAAGGTCACGTTTTCAACGGTTAAAGAAAAGTCCCCGAATTGAGTCTCTGTTTCTGATTGGTCTTATCTGGGCAACATGCCCCTCGGGAACCAATCCCTGTGGCTTAAGAGAATGCGATGCTCTGATTGGCCATCCTGGATCGAGTGCCCGCCCCCTGAAGGAGCTGAGGGTAGGGTCTGCACCCCCCAGAGCACAGGGACTGAGGTGAGGGGAGGTGGGTGTTCCCCAGGAAAATCTGGGAACCGTGTGTGAATGGGGGCGGGGTGGGTAAGTAAGAGCAAGGATGTCCAATAGAGTAGGTTTTTAAGGGGTGTTTACTCAGTGAATGAATTAACAGATGAATGAGCAAACCGGAGCGTGCTGCTGATTCTGTGAGCTGGTTTATACAATACCCAGAGTGGAGTTTTAACAGATGGAGCCTTTGCAGAGAAGGAAGGATAAAAGAGAGCCTTGAAATCAAGTCCTGTAAGGGTGACAGTAAATTAGCTGAAATACTTAAGAAATAGGAGACATATGAGAGCTGTTTCCAGATGTGTGAAGGGCATTCCTAGAAATGGAACCTTTGCTGGGTCCTTGCTTTATGTCTAAGGCACTGGGGCTAGTTGCTTGGATTGGTGTCTCCCCTCTTTTGTGTTCACTTTATTGTTACTGGACAGTTTATTTATGTTCACTAGAGAAAATCTGAAAATTTACACAAAAGCAAAAAATAAATATCCTCCCATAATCTTATCATCAAAAGCTAATTGTTATTAATATCTTGCTATATATTCTGTCAACCTTTTCTCCCTCTGTGTAGCTGCATTAAAAAAAAATTGAGCCACTGGGTGGTTCAGTCGGTTAAGCGTCTGACTTCAGCTCAGGTCATGATCTAGTGACTTCAGCTCAGGTCATGATCTCGTGGTTCTTGAGTTCGAGCTTCGCCTGGGGCTCTGTGCTGACAGCTCAGAGCCTGAAGCCTGCTTCCAATTCTGTGCGCCCCCCCCCCCCGCCCCTCCCCTGCTCACGCTCTGTCTCTCTCTCAAAAATAATAAACATTAAAAAAATTCTTATTTAATCTTGATAATGGTTATTTGTCAGAGAAGGGATCTGTGGCTCAGACCTAGGCACGGGAGTCCTAGGGCCAGAATTGAGTCCCCAGGTGCCAGCCTCTCATTTTCTGGGCGTTGGGTTTGCCAGCTTCAAAATCAGCAGTCTGAGCGCTAATAGGGCTTTACTACTGTTCTCTTCTGAGAATCCTGATTTCGTCACTTTGTGCATCCACTCACTCCTTCACCCGTGTGCTCAGGTGATCTTTCACTGAGTGCATTCTGGGTGCTGGGCTGTACCGGTGAACGAGGCAAGGCCCCTACCCTCCTGCAGCTGACCGTGTAGCTGAGCTCCACCTCACCAGTAAATGGTTAGGTCAGCAGCAGCTAGGGATGCGCGGGGACTGCCGATTGCTCTGGTCCCAGTCCCCAGCTTCTGTCAGGAAGCTACCAGCAAAGCAAAGAGGAAGCGTCGCGGCTGGAAGGCCTTGTTGATATATGCCCTCTGCCCAAGGTCCCTTTCCTGAAGGGAATGGCAGTATGTTGAGGGGTGGGAGGCTCGGGGTACACATTACCTGTCCTCGCCCTCCCAGGCCTGGCTCTGCTGGGTGATCTGCAGTTTGGCCCACATTGTGTCCACGTGATGATCCCGTTTCCTCAACCTCAGACTAGAACTCACGATATGAAACAGTGTTAGCCAAAAGAAAGAGGCACATACCTATTTCTGGAATGCAACCTTGGGTGTGTTTGCATGGCTCTCCTTGCCCAGGAAGGTAGGTATTAATATGCTCATTTGGCAGGGGAGGACGCTGACGTCCAGCTGGATCTGTGATTTGAGCTCAGGCCTTACTGATGGCTCTCAGCCCCCTCATCACGTTCCTCTGATCCAGATACATCTGGAGTGTAGGGTTTTAAAAGGTTCTGAAATTCCGGGTGATATTGTTAGTTCATCCCATTCACCTATTTAAAGAAGTATTTATTGAGGGCCTGTGTCCAGAAACTCTCTTAAGCCTGGGATGCTGGCTGACCAAGACCAGTGAGGGCTCCTGCTCCCAGGAAACTTGAAATCTGAGTTAAATCTTCGGAAGAGTGATGATGTTTCTGCATAATCTCTTGCTCGGTGATTCATTCAGCCATGCATGAGGATGTGTCAGTTAGGGTGCTTTGAGTTGTAAGGGACAGAAAGCCTAGTTCAAACTGGATAATTGATGGGAACAGTTGAGTGGTTCACATAACCAAAAGGTGAAGAAGTGGGATAGGTTTCGGGTACGCTTTGATCAGGGCTCTGGCTTCATTTCTTTGTGATCCTCTGGGCTCTGCCCTTGTGTCTGTTGGCTTTGTTCTCAGGTTGACTCCCTTCATAGTAGTGAGAGGGTTGCCAGCAGGGCTTCTGTATTGTTCCAACACCAGCAGACCTCAGGAAAATTAGGTGTGCTCCAGGAAGTGCAGAGCAGAGCTGTCTAACGTGGTGGTCTGGCTGCTGGTACTTCTCAGCCCACGTGTTTGTTTGATCACATCCACGGGGGGAGAGCTGCCATCTCTCCCCAGGGCCATAGCACAAAATTTCTGAGCTCCCTTCTGGTTGGGTCATCGTCTGAGGATGATCCATCTCAAACCATCATGGCGGCGGAGGAAGTAGGATAACATTGATTGCCTTAGATCAGTCAGGCCCCATCCCTGGAACTGGGAATGAGGACCGAATGACAGAAGGATGCTGCTTGGTGGGAAGAAATGATGTTGAAGAGGCAACTACAGTCTCTTAAGGGGGGCAGTGTGTAGGATGTGGGCGCGTAGGAGGAACAGCAAGGTCCCTTCTCTTAAAAAAAAAAAAAAAAAAAGAAAGAAAAGGCCTTTCTCTTAAAAAGCTCCACATTGTAGTGAGCACTCTGAGACTTTGGCAGCGATCAGAGGAAAGGCATTTACTACATTTTTTGAACGCTAGGCACTTTATACGTTTTCCTCAGTTAGTTCTTATACTGTCCATGTCGAGTAGGTATTTCCATTTCACAGATGAGCAAACAAGTTCAGAGAGGTTAAGTTGCTTGCCAACAGCCACACGTCTAAGAGAGTGAGGTGTTTTGAGGCTGTGCATCCCACATTCCCTACTTCTCCTTCTTGTGACGGTTGCAGAGCAAATAGATCGTTAACAGGGACCTTACAAAGGTTTGTCTAATGACTCCTCTACAATAAGCAGGGCCTTGGGAGTAGTTACCACTTTTCATTTCAGACTTTTATTAGCGGAATTCTGCCTGCTTTTTTTTTTTTTTTTTTTCTTTTCCTTAACTAACTCTAGATGGGAGGAAAACTCTCCCAGGTCCAGATAAGCAACCTATAATTGAATGAGCTTCTGAGAAGAGCAGAACCATTGTCAACTCCAATGCATCAGAAGAGATGGTTGCATTCAGATAATTTTACAAAAATGATTTCTCTCCCCTTCTGACTTGGCTGCCTAAGACTTCCACTTGGTTTTAAAGTAGTAGGGTAACTATTATGTAATCGTATACAATGCTTCTTTCCCCTGGGCTCTAGAGAACTCATGTATTCAAAATACAGAATATATTTGTTTTGATGAAGAGTTTATGTAAAGCCAGTGTGATTCTTAAACTGTCCCCAAAACAAGGGCATATGAACTGGGTTTTTTGGTTTTCTCCAGACTCTGCAGAGATAGAACATCCAGCAGAGCAGGAGATGGTTTACCATAACTCATGTGTGTGCTGCTGGCAAAATGTCTGTGTTCCTTTTTTTTTTTTTTCAATTTACTTTTGAGAGAGAGAGAGAGAGAGAGCACGCTCACGAGCAAGTAGGGGCGGGGCAGAGAGAAAAAGGGGGACAGATAATCTGAGGCGGGCTCTGTGCTGACAGCAGGGAGCTCAATGTGGGGCTCGAATTCACGAAACGTGGGATCATGACCTGAGCCAAAGTCATCCGGCTGCTCAACTGACTGAGCCACCCAGGTGCCCCCAAATGACCTGTTCTTACTGCTCCCTAACCTACCATGCGTGTCGTGCACTTTGCTGCCCACTGAAAGAACACTGGTCTGTTCACAGATCTCCTGACCTCACTTCCATCCCACTGGATATAGTTTCATCCTGAGGGAAATTAACAAAAATGGGGAAATCAAAATGGTGGTCAGTGCCAAGTTGACATATAAGACTTTCAGCTTAGCAGCTGTGCTTTTTGAGTTCTTGTGTCTGCTTTCCATTTTTTTTTTCAGGCTACTATGGATAATAATGGATTTATATTAGGTTGCCTACCATGTTTCAGGGCCTGGGGATAGATGAATGAAGCATAGTCTCCATTACATAGTCTTCAGTGGTCCTCCTCTGAACAGTCTGTCCATGCCAGTATATTTTTTTGCTTCTGATTTATGCTGGGCCTGGCAAACTTGTTAAACTGGACCTTAGAAAAAGTGTGAAGTAAAAAGAGGAAACAGGAAAGACATGAGGGTAGATGCATAGGCTTAGCTGTCAGGTGGGATTGCTGGGCTCACCTTGTTGACTGTAGAGGGTGACTACCGTGGTTGTCACTAGGACTGGTATTTAGGGGCTCTTTGTTACACAGCATAACCTAACTCATCCTGACTGATGTGACCACCACATAGGATTCGTGGAACCTGGCCAGCTTGTATATGCACCTGTGTGAATGCACGCACATGCAAATATATGTAAGAATAGATATGAACATGGGTGCCTGTGGGACAGTGGTTCTCAAACTTGTCTGTACATTAGAATCACCTGGGGATCTTTTAAAATTCCAAAGCCCAGGGGTGGCTGAGTGGCTCAGTCGGTTAAGTGTCCAACTTTGGCTCAGGTCATGATCTCATGGTTTGTGAGTTTGAGCCCCACAACAGGCTCTGCACTGACAGCATGGAGTCTGCTTGGGATTCTGTCTGTCTCCCTCTCTCTCTGCCCCTCTCCCAGTTGCATGCTCTCTCTTTCTCTCATTGACATAAGATAAGATAAGATAAGATAAGATAAGATAAGATAAGATAAGATAAAATTCCAAAGCCTTCAGGACATAGTCTAAATGAATTAATTTACCAACTCTGGGGGTGGGACACAGCATTAATAGATTTTAAACTCTCTGGGTGATTCCAGTGTGCAGACAGTTTCAAGAACCATATGAGAATTTTAATAATAACATCATGATTATTATTTGGAGAGGAATAGGGATAATGGCAATGATATTGATACTAGCTATCATTATCGTTAACTGACCGCTGCTTGTCTGCTGGGCAGTAGCCTGGGTATATAACAAACACTGTCACATCTAATCCACACTGCAGCCCTGCAAGACAGCTCTGTAGGTGGTTGGAGAAGGAAGAGAGGAGATCGTATCTGTTAAACTGATGTCAGCCACAGAGCTGCTCAGTCCAGATTGTCAGGTATAGTCCAGAAAGATGGAATTGCTGGTCTCATCCTGTCGATCCCAGAATGACCACTGTGGTCATCATTGGGGCCGAGACCCCGGGGCTGTTTGTTACCACAGCGTAACCTGGCCCGTCCTGCTGGATGCAACCACGCTTTTAATAACCACAGTGGATTCAGGAGTCGATACGCGAGAGCACGTTTTGCAAAGTTATAAATTGAGAGTGAGTTTATTTTGGCTTGTGGCTTGGAAAGAGAAATGAGCGTAGTAAACCAAGCTATTAATCTTGGGTTGGTTGATTCATCCATCAAAATCACTCTCTGTGTTTCAAGGAAATCAGGTTAAGTAGATTAATAAAACATTACCTTGTGTGTTTGTAGTGCTTTCCTCAATGGGATACACGGTACTCTACAAACCTCATACCATTTGCTAGTCTTGACACTTCCTTGAAGGATTGTCAGGCATCAGTAGGGCCGTGTGTTACTGTAAGGTAATAACAGGAACTTAGTGATGGTGAGATGCTTATCCAGCATCCAGAGAAGCCTGACTGCAGTCTTGGTGGGTAGATAGGAGTTTGTCCGGGAGGTATGGTAGTGTCTGGAATGGTGTTCATAGCACAGAGAACAGCACAGACAAAGGCACAACAGCAGGAAATAGTAATTATAGGAACTCTATAACTAGCTTAGTATTACTACCAAGAAAGAAGCCATTCTCCACTCCTATGGGTGATTGAGAAGTCCCAGACAGCCTGCATTTCCACTTGTTTCTTTATCATTTGGTACATGTCTATTAACTTTTGTTTTTGACTTTGGAAGAGATTTGTGTGTAATGAGGGGCCAAGAAAGCATAATGCTTTAATTGACCTCCTTTCCCCCGAAAGATCACACCAGACACCGCACCAAATATACACTGCTGATTAAGAAGAGATTTTTTTACAGGGCTCTGTTGACGCCTCAGTGATCCAACCCTTGGACGTGAACTCAGCAGTTCTCTGACTCTCCCTGAGTCCAGGCCTTGGGATTGTGTACCTGTGAGATGCCTCTGAGCCTCTCTTGGGCTGTTGGTTTTTCTTAAGTGTAAATGTTGGATTGAGGGTGAATTTCAAGGTTCCCTACATGTTTAAAATTAGGTGATTCATCAGGTACTCATTAATGCAAGTGGCCTATTAAATAAAAATGCTAAGTACCTGCTGAAATGGATACGGCAGACATTTTCTCTGGGGCTGTGGGTTTAGATAAGACCAAGGCCTGGACAAGAACAACCATTCTCCTCTCTACCTTTGTGCATCAAAGCTGAAAGAGAGATGCTTTCTCATTAAACGTGTATTCTACAATGAAATCAGCACCAGGGTTTTATTTTTTCTATTTTGTAAATGTTTAGTTTTTAGAGAGACAGACAGAGTGTGAGCAGGGGAGGGACAGAGAGAGGGGGAGACACAGAATCCAAAGCAGGCTGCCTCCAGACTCTGAGCTGTCTGCACAGAGCCTGATGCGGGGCTCAAACCCATGAACCGCGGGATCATGACCTGAGCTGAAGTTGGACACTTAACCACCCAGGCGCCCCAGCACCATGATTTTAGAGAAGAAGCTAGCCGAGCCAGTTAAGCTGCTTCATAACTTGGACCATACTGGTTCTCTTTCACAAAGGTGTTGTGTTTGTTTGTTTTTTTTGAATCTTCTGCAATGTCTTTTCTTCTGTAGCCTCAAAACTCAAACGTTTTTTCACACTGTTAGCTCACGTTTGACATCCCCATTGTTCTTTCTAAAGGTCTATATTGCAACCGGTTGGTTCCACAGCTAGTGACCTAATCATTGTGGCTACGTTGGGGAGAGTTTACATCTCACCTCCTTGGGTTGCTTATCTGATTTACTGATTTTAGGGTTGTGTCCATGTTGGGATTTTGGAGTTGGGGTAAGTCCCTGGGACTAGGTTAACGCTGGACCAATGCCATCTCTGTGACGAGCTGCACCTGTTTGCACGAGCTCTGTGCTAGCACTGGGGTTACAGTGGTGACAACACAGCCTGATCTCTGCCCTTGTGGGGCTCCCAGTGTTTAAGGAAGTACACAAATCACCATGCGATTGCAATTATGTATGTGCTATAAAGGAGAAGCACAGGGTCCTGATCATTCATAGTGGGGCATCTGACCCAGTTTGCTCAAAGTTCAAATGTATGGACATGATGAGGAGCTCAGGAAAGCAGTTGGGGAGGCTGGAGGCATTAAGAGTAATCTGTGATGGGGGCGCCTCGGTGGGTCAGTCGGTTAAACATCCGACGTCAGCTCAGGTCATGATCTCACGATTCATGAGTTCAAGCCCCATATCTGGCTCTTTGCTGTACAGTGCAGAGCCTGCTTCAGATTCTCAGACTCCATCCCTCTTCCTCTGTAATGTGTGATCAAATGCAAGGGTGAAAGGTTCAAGATTGAGGCCGCAAACAGCACTAAGGTCCCTGTGAGTTGGTACAATTCAGGACACCAGGCCTTCCGAGAACAACTTCTTGACTCTTCTCCTCTAACTCCCCAAAGCCAAAGGAAGTATTCTTTCCCTTAAATTCTCCAGGCCATATGTCTATATCATTTCTTTGGCAGTTGTATGTTGCTTGCTCCCCTGATCATGCTCTGTTCTGTTTCTCAAAACAAACAAAACGTTAACAGGTAACAGCCCCAAGTGCGCCTTTGTGCTCAAATTCACCAAAGCTTCCGTCGATTGAGGGAATTGATGGGGAAATTCTATCAACTTGGGGAAAGTTTAAGAGATACTAGCTTGTAGGAGCACTTGGGTGGCTCAGTCAACTGGGCATCGGACTTTGGCTCAGGTCATGATCTCATGGTTGGTGCGTTCGAGCCCCATGTCGGGCTCTGTGCTGACAGCTCGCAGCCTGGAGCCTGCTTTGGATTCTGTGATTCCCTCTCTCTCTGTCCCCCTGCTTGCATGCTCTTTCTCTCTCTCAAAAATAAATAAACATTAAAAAAAAAAAAAAAAAATAAGAGATGCTAGCTTGTAATTAAAAGTCTAAGATAAATGGGCTTTTCTTTTCTGCATCTTCTTACCTAGTTTTCTTTCTGCCCCTGTGATTCTGTTTCCATATTCCTGCCCTTCCTTACTGCTCTCTGTCAGAGGTCACTTGTCCTTGGTCACTTGTCCTTGGTCACTTCATCTATTTCTCTACATCTTTCTTCTGTCTACATGCTTTGTTGAATGCTGTCTTTTAAAACAAAATTGTTCAAAACATTGAGGGAAACTTAAAAAAATTTCATCCCTACTCCCTCATCCTGTTTTAACCTCTCTGATCCTATCTGCCAGTTTCCCATGGGGGTGCGTATTGTATATTAGTGGCATTCTGTTATATATACAGTTTTGTACTTTGCTCTTTTAGGATGTCCACAAATTTTCTTTATTAAAAAATTTTTTTTAATGTTTATTCATGTTTGAGAGAGAGAGAGAGAGAAAGAGAAAATGAGTGGGGGAGGAGCAAAGTGAGAGGGAGACACAGAATCTGAAGCAGGCTCCAGGCTCTGAGCTGTCAGCACAGAGCCCAACGCGGGGCTCGAACCCACGGACCGTGAGAGCATGACCTGAACCATAGTCGGACGCCCAATTGACTGAGCCACCCAGGTGCCCCAGAATGTTCACAAATTTTCAATCAGCAAATGTTAATTGAGCTTCTACTCTGTGCCAGGCATTGCTGTAATGGCTGGGGGTACATACATCAGTGAACAAACCAGACATAATTCCCTGCTTTCCTGGAAGTTTCCACCTGTTTTGTGGAGAGAGACAATAAACATACTACAAATTCTCTTAGGAGGTGACTGCTGTTACAGAAAAAAACAGGAGGGTTGAAGAAGGTTGGCAGTATTTATAAAATATTTTCTCATGTTGCTACTATCTTTGTGTGTACTTGGGGGTTGTATATTATCCTTGATATTGATGGATTATATTTTATTTACAGCATTTAGAGCCTTAGGACTGTACACTTTAAATCTGGAGAGAACTTATGAATCATTGAGAGTAAACCATTCATTTTTGAGGTGAGGAAAACAGGTCCAGAGAAGAGACAAGACTGGCTCAAAATTATACAGCCCCTGAGTGGCAAAGCAGGGGCTGTTAAATCTTAATTGAATTGATTTTCTTTAATTCTAAAGACAGTTCTTTCAGAACCCTGGTATGCTGTTTCCCTGTTGTGGGAAATTGAATTTGTTTCTGGTTTTTATTATAAATAATGCTACAATGGGCAGCTTTATACCAAAACCATCTGAATGAAAGCAAGTTAATAATAACAGCAATAATAATAATAGAAAAGGCTAATATTTATCGAGCACTTAACATTTGTAAAGCACTGTGCTAAGTGCTTTACGTGAAATAACTTAATTCTGACAGTGAGTACCGTGACTTTCCTATTTTTTACAGATGACTAAATGAAGGGATTCAGACTCAGGTCTGTCTGTCTAGAGTCTGTGTTCTTAGTCACCATGATGTACTGCCTTATGGGTTTGAATACTAAAGCTGCAAATTTCAAAAAGCAAGATAGTCAGCCATGCAGTTTCATTTAAACACTTAAGAGTTGTCCAAGAATGTTGACATATTAGGTTTAACTGTATGTCATCAATGTTTTTAGGGTGAAAAGTGGTTGAATGTTAGCAATTTCATACATTCCATCTGTTGCTTTAGTTAATCCTCATCATAATGTTGAATTAGGGGCACCTGGGTGGCTCAGTCAGTGGAGCATGGGACTCTTGATCTCAGCGTCAGGAGTTCGAGCCCCGTGTTGGGTATAGAGATTACTTAAATTAAAAAATAAATTAATTAATTAAAAAAATCCCAATAATGGTGAATTAGGTGGTATTGTAAATGAGTAGCCTAATATTTTATTTATTTATTTTTTATTTATTTATTTTTTTAAATTTTTTTTTTTTTCAACGTTTTTTATTTATTTTTGGGACAGAGAGAGACATAGCATGAACGGGGGAGGGGCAGAGAGAGAGGGAGACACAGAATTGGAAACAGGCTCCAGGCTCCGAGCCATCAGCCCAGAGCCTGACGCGGGGCTCGAACTCACGGACCGCGAGATGGTGACCTGGCTGAAGTCGGCCGCTTAACCGACTGCGCCACGCAGGCGCCCCAAGTAGCCTAATATTTTAGATGGAGCTTGGACACTGAATGAGTTAATTAATGTTGTAGAGAGAAAAACGAACGGGAGGCAAGAAAGGCAGTATGACTTGGGCCACGTAACCAGCTGCTCATACCTGCGTCAAATCCTGACTCCCTGTCTTAGTAGCTTTGTGACCTCCAGTGAAATACATTCCTGGTGCCTAATTCTCTCAACTGAAAACTGTCATTATAAAGATGGGTGGAAATCATTTTGTTCAAAACCGGCAGAAACTAAGCAGTCGAGCCGAGGTATCCAGTGGTGGTAGTTCCATCCTGCCATTAAATTTCAAGAAAAACCCGTCTCTTTTCTCCAACCATGGTGTTTCTGTAAAACACACAAAGAAGCTTTTTATTTTTTATTATTATTATTTTTTTAAAGTTTATTCTCATTTATTTTGAAAGAGAGACAGAGCGCAAGCAGGGGAGGTGCAGAGAGAGGGAGAGAGAGAGAATCCCAAGCAGGCTCTGCACTGTCAGCGCATAGCCCGACATGGGGCTCGAACCCACAAACTGCGAGATCGTGACCTGAGCCAAAACCAAGAGTTGGGTGCTTAACCGACTGAGCCACCCAGGCACCCCATGAAGAAGCTTTTTAAAATGGCATGGATTAACTTCATGACCCCTGACACAATTAGGGGATTCTCGTTCTTTACAGGGAAAGTTTTTCCTCTAACTTGGATGGAGAGCTGTATTAAGATGGGTGGGGCAGCAGAGATGGACCTCTGTTTGGGTTTCTGGGTCACAATGACTTGAGGTCCAGGAACAGATGCCCCCACCAGCTGTTTCTCTCCCTCCTGTCTTCCGGTGCCATTTCTGATTTGATGACATCTTGCCCCCTTGTTCAGGTGACCCCCTCCTGTGCCTGCACAGCTTGGTAAGGTGGCCCAGCCATGGTGGGGGTGGCAGGGGGGCAAGGCAGCCAGTGCCCTTGAGCTCTAACTAGTCCTGCTGGAATGGGGTCTGTTGTGTCTGTGTGGCAAGGTCCTTACTTCCGGAGGGCAGTGACCTGACCACCGTCAGAGCCAAAAATGCCAAGTGGCAGGGGGCCTGGGTGGCTCAGTTAAGCGCCCAGCTTTGGCTCAGGTCATGATCTCACGGTTGGTGAGCCGGAGCCCCGCATCGGCTTCTGTGCCGACAGCTCAGAGCCTGGAGCCTGCTTGGGATTCTGTGTCTCCCTCTCTCTCTGCCCCTCCCCCCACTCATGCTCTGTCTCTCTCTCTCTTTTTCTCTCAAAAATAAACAAACATTAACACTTTTTTTTTGGAAAATGCCGAGTGGCTTCTCAACCACGCCATGGGCTGCACTTGCTGCTTGTGGAAAAGGACAGTGCATCCCGAGCGTGCCCTCTTGGGTTTTTCTGCAGCCAGTTCTTTGTCTCTAAGTGGTGCAGTGGGCTTTGGGCCACAGACTGCTTAGGACCTCGGTAAACCCTGGGAACCAGCCCATCCCTCCAGGGAGCAACTTTGCCCCTGGGCAGGGCTTGGGAGGGGGAAGTGAAGGCTTGCCGAAAGTCTCTTCCTCTTTTTACATTAAAATCTTGGCAAGAAAAGGTGCTCTTTCTTTCTGTCGCCTGTATCAGCAGCAGATTCCCAAACTGAACTCCGAGACATCGCCCTGGCTTCGTCACACGTCACCTTTGCCGGCTGCAAACAATCTTGCTTCTCCAGCTGATGGGGACTCTAATAACTCCAGGTGGTGAATGGGCGGTAGGGAGTGTGGTTCTGTACAAATACAAGCTCTAACTAAAGCAATACAAACACAGAGGAAAAAACGGGAAGCTCGTCAAGAGGGAAGTGCTGTATTAAAACATTTTACCTTTACTGACATTGAAGAAACCTCCCCTTTAGTTTAACACTGGGAGATGTGTTAAATACTCTGTGGTGCAGTGACACGGCTGAGTGTTCCAGAACCTTTAACAGCAAGGCAGCAGAAGTATCTTTATTAAGGAAAGGTGATTAAGATATACTGTGAAATGAAACACAGCAGATTACAGTCTAGGAGCCATTTCTATAAAAATATATGCATTATCTTTATATAGATACAGGAAAAAACATTTGGAAAGGGATCCACTTGGTGGGAGGTTGGATCATGAGTGTTTATATTTTCTTCCTTTTGCTCATCTGGGTTTTCAATTTTTTGTCTGCAGTCAACATTGTTCTTCATAGAGTTTAGGGTGAAAGAAGGATGTCCGGGGCTGGGAACCGCCCTTTTTTACCCAATCATTCCACACATTTATTGAGGGTCTCCTAGGAGCTGGGTGGGCACAGTGATAGGTGTTGGAGCGGAATAGCTCCGACCTCTGCCTTCACAGAGCTGATGTTTTAGTGGGAGGCTTTTCTTTTTCTTTTTTTTTTTTTGTTTGAACTTTATTTATTTAGAGAGAGACAGAGAGCAAGTGGGGGAAGGGTAGAGAGAGGGTGAGATAGAATCCCAAGCAGGATCCACGCCATCAGCTCAGGGCCCGATGTGGGGCTCGAACCCATAAATCGTGAGATGGGTGATCTGAGCCGACATCAAGAGTCGGATGCTTAACCGACTGAGCCACCCAGGCGCCCTATGGGAGGCTTTTTTTTTTTTTTTTAAATTTTTTTTTTCAACGTTTTTTATTTATTTTTGGGACAGAGAGAGACAGAGCATGAACGGGGGAGGGGCAGAGAGAGAGGGAGACACAGAATCGGAAACAGGCTCCAGGCTCCGAGCCATCGGCCCAGAGCCTGACGTGGGGCTCGAACTCACGGACCGCGAGATCGTGACCTGGCTGAAGTCGGACCCTTAACCGACTGCGCCACCCAGGCGCCCCATGGGAGGCTTTTTAAAAACACTTTTAAGCTAAAAAAATAAAAATAATTACAGGTTATACAGATTACCGTGAAGGAAAAAAAAAAATGCCGGTGGCATATAGGAATGACTGAAGGGAGGTGAGGGAGGTGTGACCGGGAGGACCCCTTTGAGGAGGTGACCCTTGAACCTGAAGGCCAAGAAACAGGCACTTGAAGAGGCTAGAAGGCACATCTGAGGCGCAGGGAAGGACCAGCGATGAAAGGCTGCGAGAGCCTACCGCCTTCCTGTAGGTCACCCCGTGGAACTGCCCACCTGTGAGAAATGTTACATTTGGGAATGTGATGGAGGTTCATAGAGCCTTGGAACTCTGAGGAAATACGGCCTTAAGGACAACTTTATGGCTCCTGAGAGATTGGCTAATGTTTTGCTAAACAACAGGAATGTGTTAGGTTTGAGCTGTTGGCTTTGTACTTTGTTTCTTTTGAGTAGCAGCTCTGATGCCATCTTTCATGGCGGAGAGGCTTCGAGTGCTGTCTGGGGATGCCCAGGCCTCATTCCTGTGTCCTCTTCTGCATTCAGGAAACTCGCCCACTGCATGCTCAGCCATCAGGCCGGACACTGGAGTCCTAGTCCTTAGCCTTCGAACCTCTGGCCGTCCTGGAAATGTCTGGGAGGGTGCCTCTTTCCTCAAGGATTCAGTGTTCATTGTTTCCACCAAGAGGAGGAGGGAAGCCGTTGATAGAAGTCCCTGAATGTTAGGTTGAGGACTAATATGTCATATTTGAATTAACTATGGTAGCACCATCAAGAGTCCTAAGGGCAATCCAAGCAACGCAAATCAAGAACCATAGCGATATTCAGATCCTTTAACCCAGAACTGCAGTCCAAGGAACTTAGGTGGAAGTCATTTTTTTTAATGGGAAGAAACCAAGGATACAGCAATGTCTATAACAGCAGTAATAGGCATTAATGACATTGTGCTTTGGGGCTTTGAACATATATTCCTATACTGACAGTACTTATGAGAGCTTTGCAACATTCCTGTGATGGGTGTTCTTATGCCCATTTCACAGATGGGAAATGAAAGGTTAGAGAGGTCATGTGAGTGGTCCTGGTTCACCCTGGCAGATTCAGGCTCTGAACTCTAATACATGCATTGTTGCCTGGTGGGTTTGTTCAGAAACTCTGAAAATGATGGAAGTCAAGAAAGCATATGGAGGGAACCAAGACTGAAAATTATTATCGAATTTAATGTATGCTTAGTTGTGTCCCAAGCATTTTGTAAATTTTATCCAGGTTAATCATCACCACAAACTTGAGGGGAGACTGAAGCTCTGAGAGGTTGGAGAACTTGTATAAGCTGTAGAACAGGATTCAGACCCTGGCTCGGCCAGGTGGCTTCAGTTCTGTTGTATTGTCCTCTGCTTCACAAGAAAGCATTGTTGGGTGAGTGAATACATGGTAGGCTGATGCCACAGCTCTGCATCTTCTCCAATGCAGTACATTCTCTCAGTACTCTCCCGTGAGAGTTGCAGCTTGGCTGACTCTTGAGGGCACACTTTGCCGACACCCTTCACCTAAAGGCTCTCTTTCCTCACTCAACTCATCTCTTGCAAAATGCTCAGAACCGAATGAGTCCAGGGTAAACCAGGCATGCAGGGTGTGAACCTTTAGCAACCGAAGGAAATTGAGCTATTTCAACGTGATGCAATATTCTGCTGCCATTAAAATGATAAATGTGACTGTAGAAATATGAAATCGCATTGGGAAATAGTTGCACGTATTTGAAGATAGTAATGGAAGCAGTGTGCATTGACGTGAATAAAGGTTGGGAGAGGACAGGAATGAAAACTGTGTAAAGGTATCGGGATTGGATGGTGTCACCTTCTGATGGGTCTGCTAAGCTAGGAACCTCAGGGTCAGGTTCCACAGCTCCTGCTGCTACTTTGCCCAGATTCAGCTAGTCACAAACTCCTGGAGATTCGACAGGAGTATCCTAATTCTGGTGCCCCTTCTCCCTCTCCATTGCTAGCTTCCTAAACCAGGCGCTAATTATCTGTCAGCTGGACTGTACAAAAGCTTCAGCGGTCTGCGGACCTCAATTCTCCTTCCCACCATCGTCCGCTTTGGACACTGTCGTCAGAGTGACCTTGATATAAAACGCATCTGATCATGTCTCCCCTTGCTGAGAAGTTTCTTGTTTACTTGTTATTGCCTTCAGGAGGCAAGTTCAGACTTCTTAGCATGTTGTTTGAGGAGGTCCTGCACAGTCACACTCGCCCAACCTTACCTCCAGCATGTCATAAACTCCCCTTCCTCTCTGCCCATGTGCCTTTTTCGCTCGTCCCCTCCCCCAGTCTCTTCAAGACCAAGTGCATCCTGTCTGAAGCCTTCACAACTGTCCCAGGGATTGTTGGTTCTTCCACTCTCCTAGATGACAACGAATGATGCTGTGTTGTAATTCTGAGGTTACAGCTCTCTCTCTCATGAAATTGTGAGCCCTGCCAGGGCAGGTACCACACATCTGTTGACCTCCAATCTAGACCCTCAGCATGGTGCCTAGGATGCAGTAGGGTGGCAAAATTGTGTATTGATGGAATGAATCAATGATTAAGTGAAACAATTTGTTTATAGTGTTTAAAATTTTTTTTAATGTTTATTTATTTATTTTTGAAAGAGAGAGAGTGTGAGTGGGGGAGGCTCTGCTGCACAGAGCCTGATGCGGGGCTCGAACTCTCAAACTGTGAGATCATGACCTGAGCTGAAGTCGGACGATTAACCGACTGAGCCACCCAGGTGCCCCTTAATGTTTTAAAGTTGATTTAGTAATAAAGTTTTCAAAGGAAACAACATTTAAAGAAGAGATCAGGAACTTCTGAAATTTACAAAAGCAGAGTCAAGTTTATAGAAATGCAGAAACCCACGGTGGAGTTGACAGATTGGGTTTGAATCCTGGATCTCCTACTGAGTCTTGGTTTCCTCATTTATAAGGTGGATGTCAAAATAGTACCATATAGGGTGGTTGTAAAAAGCAAAGGAGGAAAAGCAAGCAAAGTGCTTAATACAGTGCCTGGCACATTGGAAGGACTAAAAGAAAAAAAAAATGCTAATAAGCCACAGTGATTAAATCATCGAGAGCCTGGGGTTCTTATGTAAACCTTTTTTTTTTTTTTTTTTTTTTTTTTGCATCCTTCTGCTTGTTTTTTTCAACATAAAACTTTGAAAGCTTTGACCTCAGCTGAAATGGGATTACATTCACGCAGGGTGACAAAGAAAGGATTGGGGAAGGATAAGTTCAGCACTTCTCTGAAGGTCTTGTCTTCTGTTCCTCTTTCAGGATATCCCACATGGGGATATCTCTGAAGGGGGTGCTCTACCCTCCTCACAGGATTCATCTCATTTTATGGTTATCGTTCAACAACGGACGTTTCTTTGCTGGACTGTAAGCTCCCCCAGGCTGGTCTCATGTCTGTGTTGCTCTCCAGGGATAAAATTAGGACCAATGGATGAAAATTGTCGGGTATCAGATTTCTGCTCAGTGTAAAAGGGGAGGTTCCTCGCGATGAGAAGAGGCTGACCGTTGCAATAAGGAGGTCCCCATAATGGGAGATATTTGAGCTAAACTGGATGGGGTTGATACTATGGAAGAGATTTCTGCTTTTGTTGGGATATTGAGGTAGAGATGTATGGTTACTCAGAGCTCATATTTAAGGGACTGGGCAGGTATATGAACTTTCTTCCTCTGGCACAAATTGAGGACAGTGGATTTCTGTGGACCAGAATTATTTAAGACTGTGTATCAGCGTGTAAGAAAAATGGACCAAAGTTCTTGGATTGTGAAGACGGTTCTGTTAGCATCAATGTTTGCAAAAATATTGGCTCCCTTAGTTTAACTGAGATTGATAGAGATTATAATATAATATAGAACTCCTAAATTTTCCTAAAGTATGAAAATTAGGGTAAAAGTCTGAGGCCTATGACCCTTGCCTTTAGTGTATGCCTTCAAAAAGCCATCTCTCGGGGTGCCTGGGTGGCTCAGTCGGTTAAGCGTCCAGCTTCGCTCAGGTCATGATCTTGCGGTTCACGAGTTTGAGCCCCACGACGGGCTCTGTGCTGACAGCTCAGAGCCTGTAACCTGCTTCAGATTCTGTGTCTCCCTCTCTCTCTGCCCCTCCCCTGCTCGTGCTCTTTCTCTGTCTCTGTCTCAAAAATAAACACTAAAAAAAAAATTTTTTTTTTAAAAGCCATCTAATCTCTCCATGACTCTTAACACATTTCTATATAGTATGGCTAACACCATGGAGTCTCCAGGTAATTCAAGAGGAAGATAAAAGACTAAATAAGGGAAGGGTTTCCCTTCTGTATTTGGGGCAAGGAGTGCTTTCTTGGCTACCACATCTGGTAAGGCCTGGATAGTTCCTGGGATTTTACCTATTTGACCAGAACAAGAGTTCATAGTCAGGTTTTCATAGGTAGGCTTCCTGGGTCCATAAATCTCCTGAAATTGTATGCAAATTTGTGTGCATATGTGCATTTTTCTGGGGGAGAAAAGCCCCTACTTTTGTGGGATTTTCAGTAGGGGCCTTGACCCCCAAATATTTCGAACCATTTACTTCCATGGTAATTATCTGATCAAACTGAAACTATTCCAGGTAAAGGTAACATTGTAATCATTTACACTTTAGTGTTAATGAAAAAAATCTGTGTCATAGCAGGATTAGGATGAACTAGCTGGATGGAATGTTCTGTTTTTATATGTAAAGAGGGAGCATTTATGTTCCAGGGTGAAGAGAGATTCTGGAAATAAGATGCTGTGCCCTGGGCCACATCCAAATTCTCTGCCCCCCGCCCTGGACATTTTTGCCCAGAGCGTAACTCTGTAACATCTCATTTATCTCTTAGAGCCATGCATGGCAAGGTACAAGTCTCAAGTGGCGCCTGATTTCTGTCCTCAGACTGATCATTTAACATCTCCCCAGGGCGTCTCCACGATACCATCGTAGGCGATAACGGTGCACCTCTAGGCTCTGGGGAGTCGGCCCGCGCTTCTGCTTTGCCGGGGAGCGGGAGTGAGGTTCAGTACCTGGAGCGGGGGAAAGGCTTGCTCGCCAGCCCAGCCATTTCAGGCGTGGGGGGTTGGTGGGATGTGGCAGCTTCGCTGAGTTCAGCACAAAGAGTCCTGATCGGCGAGTTCCGAGTTCCAGTTCCTGGTGTTTCCGAGTTAGCTGACCTGAAGCAGCTTACCCCCACTTCTGAACCTCAGTTTTCCCAGTGTAAGATGAGAAGATTGCAAGACTCTGACCCACCCAGATGCCTCTCTGCGCGACGAAGCTGCTCCTTTAAGGAGGGCGGGGGGCGCGGAGGCGGTGGCCGCGCCCCCTTCCTCTCCTTCCTCCGGCGCAGGACCACCTGTCTCCGGCCTCGCCACGCCCCCTTCAGGAGGGGCGGGGGGAAGAGGGGCGGGGAAGGAAGGCCGAGGATTTACCTTGCGGGGCGGGCGCGCGACGCATGCGCACGGCCGGACAGGTCCGCGGCGCCCTCACTTCCTGGCATTCCCCCCTCCCCCTCCTCGCCGTTACCCTGTACATCCGGGTCACTTGCCCTCCCCGTTCGGAGCCGCCGCTGCTGCTGCTGCTGTTGCTGCTGCCGCCGCCGTCGCCGCCGCCTGGCTCGTCGCGGCTCCGCCACAGGGGCAGGTGCGGAGGGGCTCCCGGTCCGGCCGCCGCCGCTGCCCCGCTCCGGGCCCGGGGCTCCCTCTAGCGCCGCTGAGGGGCCGCCGCCGCGGCTCAAGGAGGGCGGAGGAGCGGGGCTGAGAGAGCCAGGAGGCTCGAGCGGAGAGTGAGTGATTTATTTTTGCCGTTTTCCGTCTCCCCTCACGCCCCTCGCTTGCCTGCCCCTCGACCCCATTTTGGCGGAGAGGCGGGCGCGGTGGGGGCCGCGCCGGCGCGGGGCTTCCTCGGCCCCCGGCGCCGTGGGCCCGCCCCGGCGCCCACCCCCGGCGCTGCGGCTGCACCTCTGCGGGCGCCCCCCGCCCGCCGGCCCGCGGCGCCCCGGCCCCTTCCCCCGCGGCCCGGGCCCCGCCGGCGCTCATTCATTCGGACCTCCTTTCTTCCGCCCCTTCCTCCCACCCGCACCTCCACGCGCCTGCTCGGCGCGCCCTCCCACCCCCCTGGAGCCGGCTGCTGTGCGTGATTCTCGGCTCCCTGGCTCTTCCCCTCCCGCCTCGGCGCTCGCCCCCCACCCCCGGCTCCCAGCTCCCTGTCGTCCTCGAGGCCACCTTACCTCCCTCCCTTTCTCCCCGGACTCGCCCACAGATCCACACCCCCTTTTCCCTCGGATTCCGCCACGCCTCGCCGCGACAGCCAGCGGTCCTGGTCACCCGCGTGGAAGTTGGTGTCTTTATTGCCCCTTTCCACCCTTCCACCTGTGCGGCCAGACCGTACAACTTGTACACCGCGTTGACCT